>NC_060145.1:169204608-169532631 GCF_021461385.2 Schistocerca piceifrons
AACTTTTTCGATGTACTCCGTCAGTCTTATCTGGTAAGAATCCCACACCGCGCAGTAGTATTCTAAAAGATGACGGACAAGCGTAGTGTAATCAGTCTCCTTAGTAGATCTGTTACATTTTCTAAGTGTCCTGCCAATGAAACGCAGTCTTTGGTTAGCCTTCCCACAACATTTTCTATGTGTTTCTTCCAATTAAAGTTCTTCGTAATTGTAACACCTAGGTATTTAGTTGAATTTACGGCTTTTAGATTAGACTGATTTGTCGTGTAACTGAAGTTTAACGAATTCCTTTTAGCACTTATGAGGATGACCTCACACTTTTCGTTATTTAGGGTAAACTGCCAATTTTCGCACCATTCAGATAGCTTTTCTAAATCGTTTTCCAATTTTTTTTTTTTTTTTACCTTCTGATGGCTCTAATGGCTCTAAGCACTATGGGACTCAACATTTAAGATGATCAGTCCCCTAGACTTAGAACTACTTAAACCTAACTAACCCAAGGACATCACACACATCCATGCCCGAGGCAGGATTCGAAGCTGCGACCGTAGCAGCAGTATCTGATGACTTTATTAGTCGATAAATCTGCAAACAACTTACGACGGCTACTCAGATTGTCTCCCAAATCGTTTATATAGATAAGGAACGGCAAAGGGCGTATACCACTACCTTGGGGAACGGTAGAAATCACTTCTGTTTTACGCGATGTCTTTCCGTCAATTACGAACTGTGACCTCTCTGATAGGAAATCACAAACCCAGTCACATAACTGCGACGATATTCCATAAGCACGCAATTTCACTACAAGCCGCTTGAGTGGTACAGTGTCTAAAGCCTTCCGGAAATCCAGAAATACGGAATCGATCTGAAATCCCTCGTCAATAGTACTCAACACTTCATATGAATAAACTGCGGGAAAAATCATTAAGACTCTTTTCACGTGGTGTTGTACCGCAAGCCGAAAGGGAACTTAGTGTTGCAAGAATGATTCAGTCTGTAATTAACATTAATACGAGAGAAATAAGTTGAACTACCAGTCAGTATGTTGTATGTGATAGTACTGTATATGGTTGATGTGTGAGCACAGTTTTAGTTGTGTGTTTTTTTGGGAAAACATAAGGCAAACTCTCGTCGTGTTGACAAATTTACTAGAGATTTACCAAAGCTGCGAGTAAAGAAGCCGCCGTAGAAATGAAAAGAAGTGCTGAGCACAAATGATCAACTGAATATTACCAGTGGCTGTGGAAACACGATTTGTTAAGAGGATTTGTTGAGAAGGAAAATTTTTCCCAGTATTATTTTTTAATTTGTTGTGTGATGGATCAAATGAGTAATATTTATGAGTGAGAAACGAGGAAAGTTCAGCAAACTAATTGCTACATGAGACGGACTGGATTACCTGTAGCCAAAAAGGAATAGTTAAAGTGTGGTATAGTGGCTGCCTGATAAACGTAAGCAGTTTGTTTAGTGTATTTATTTATTGTTACATAGTTACTAGGGGGTGACTCGAGAGTAAATAATCTGGTAATATTACGTTGCTAGTTTGTATGTGGTAATTCAACGGACTAATGGTCGTGTGTAAACAGAAGAGAAACCGATGGGCTAATCATGCGATTGTCACTTAGATTAAGTAAGCACCCCATGAATCTAGTGGATTAAGCTCACAATTCTAAGGAAAAAAGCTGAACGAACTGTATAGAATTGTCAGTTTAATTGATGTATGTCAAATCTTTATAGAATTACGATGAAGTGAGGTCCATAGGCCGATTCTACTGACTAGGGGAGGTGGCACCACCGCTTACTAATGACAGAGGTCATGGACCAGGGCCAGACCAACACCGACCAGATACTGTTTCATCAGGGGCTGTCTGCTAATACAACTAGGACGCAGGGCAGTTACCACACCGCCCGGCCAGCCGAGCAACCAGAGTTGTGATATCGTCGGCGCAGCAGAAAGGCAGAGTCGCAGAGGCACGAGTGCTCGGGCTACTTCAAGCCTGAGCCCTAGTTTGTTGTGGCTTACACGAGTTTCTTTTATTTATCCGAGTCCAACGAACACTAAAACACAATGAAATAAAAATTACAATCTAATATAAACTACAGAGGATTTGACACTTCATGAATCCAATAGTCAGCAACCAGAGTAGCAAGTTTGATTACTACAAACAAGTCTTTCATGTCACAGCGTTCTATCTGGTTACAGAGCAACAAGTGTTCAGGATCCTGCCTTGCCCCGCTTTCACAACATTAATAATCACTTGTCTGCCCCGATAGCTGAGTGGTCAGCGTTTCGGATTGCCGTCCTACGGGCGCGGGTTCGATTCCCGGCTGGGTTGGAGATTTTATCCGCTTAGGGACTGGGTGTTGTGTTGTCTTCATCATCATTTCATCCGCATCTGGAGCGCAGGTCGCTAAATGAGGCGTCGAATGTAATAAGACCTGCACCAAGGCGGCCAGACCTGCCCCGCAAGGGGCCTCACGGCCAATGACGCCAAACACTCATTTCCATAATCACTTATACCCACTTCTCCAAATTAATCTTGCACCTTGCCACCCCTGTTCTCAACCTATTGACGGCTTTCCAGGACGGCTCCTGTTGGAGATGGTAACCTGATGGTAGCTTCTCTTTTGCTGACCATAATCCTACAGCAGGCTTTGTTCTCCACAGCTCAGTACGGCGGGCTTGGAATTGGTGCAGTTGTAAGTAGAAAGCTTCTTCTGGATTTCAGACGTGATGGATAGATGTGAGTTGCAAACAATGGACGCCCTGGATCTGTTTCTCACTTCTTCTTTTCATTCTCAGCTGCTATCTGCCTGCTTACATCTGGAGGTGCTACTCCCACGAGTGGAAATATCTAGTTGACCCGTGGTTGATATTAGGTACACTGTTATTCTACGGCCTGTCTCATGAAGAGCCACATCAGCTAGATTAGCACCTGCGGAGTTCCTCCAGACTGGAGCGGCGTACTCCACAGCAGAGAAGCCGGCCGGGGTGGCCGAGCTGTTCTTCTGGAACCGCGCGGCCGCTACGGGCGCAGGTTCAAATCCTGCCTAGGCCAAGGAAGTGTGTGATGTCCAGGGTTAGTTAAGTTTAATTAGTTCTAAGTTCTAGGGGACTGATGACCTCAGAAGTTGAGTCCCATGGTGCTCAGAGCCATTTGAACCTAAGAGTTGGGGATGGGCACAGTGATTTAGATTGCGTCCCTCCCAGGTGATGCTCAATTTTCTTCTTGCCTCCTTACTGCGTAGGTGGAACGCACACTTTCGTGTTTTATTCGCGTTGGGTTTCAAGCGGTTGTCGTCACAGTAGAGCGAAAGTCCTTCGAGAGCAGATGTTAGCTTGGATTCTATTTCTTCAAATGTCGTTCCCAGGGCAGCAACAGTTGTGTTCCAGGGTTCAGTGGCTGAACATTGGTATATATGTTATATAATATTGGAACCAGCACTCTTCCCTGGGGAAGGCAATTTTTCCCCATTCTTCTTAGACTCTTTGCCATTTAGAATGACAAGAAATCGTCAGTTCTCCAGCAGACACTGAATAAACTGCTTCAGTCTGAAGGTCTTAGTTTTTGTATACATCGACTAATTGATGCCTTGCCAAAACAAATACACCCCTAGCCCGTATTGATGTCCTTTATTTTTTGACAGCTGCATCGTTCAAATGGAGGTCTACACCGGTCTACCAGTCGACATGAATCTACAAGCTGCCACTAACCATAGGTCTGCTGCTGACCCTAAGTGCGATGTTTTGGACTGTCCAGCCGGTGGGCAACGCCGAGTTGCTTACTGCCTCCTACCCTGCAGGGGCACTGTTTGAGACGGGGCGGTGCAGACATGCAACCGCCTTTGCCTGCGCGAGGTTACTGTCCCTGTCCGCCTACCTTGCTAGGGCATACGCTGCCGCCGAGAACTGTGCTCCTCTTTCCTATACAGGTTCTACTGCGGGATTCGGCGCCCTGCCCTGACAATGGCGCCAGTTAATCGCGGACTTTGATGAGCCTAAGGTACGTTGTGCAGGGACCTGTCCTGAGTACCAATCTAGCAGATTTTCAGGCGACGGCCCCTAGTTTCCGGCAAAATCGTTGTTGAAGTTTTATGCGTACCTCCTATCTCCATAACATTATTCATTTTTCAACCAGACGAAAGTAGCACAGCGATGAATGGAATGCTGACAGCAGCCACGCTCGTGATGCTGGTTCAAATCCTGCCCGTGGACATTTTTCCAATTTCATCTTACAGAATATGTTTAAATAATATACGTCAAGCAACATTATTCAATAAGTCATTTTCGCCGCAGTAATTTAATTAAAACAATCATTATAGCAAACTTTCTTCAAATATGTATCTCTTCTGTGGTACATAGTTAAAATTCCAGATTACTGGACAACGTTCGCTTGATTCTTGGGGAGGGCAGACTGATTAGCTGATCAACTGCTAAACAATAAAATTTTTGTTGATGAAGAAAACCGTACACCTGCACCGTAAAAATTGTCTCATTCAAATGTAGTCAACTTTTCGAGGTCTACATGTTTGTTTTTGCAGGCAGTTTAAAATTTTCATTGAAAAAATCAAGGAATACTCCCATTTTTCTAATGAATAATAGACAAATCACTTCGAGGAAAGATTCCATTAAAATACACTGATGGAAAAAAATCGCAGCACCAAGGAGGTGTCGTGTGACAGAAACGAGAGTTGGTAAGAGTGTTTCTACACCTGAAAGACGATGCATACTAAAATTTCACGCCAGTCGCGTAAGAGTGGCGCTAGGAGCACCACTTTGAGGATGCAAACCAGGTTTGCTTTAAAAACACGCTGTAACGGTCGTGAGCATTAGTTATCTTTGAGGCTGGACGTTAGTCAAGAAGGCTTTAATGCCACATAGACTCCATTATCAGCGTCTCATTCGCTGAACGAGGTCGTGTAACAGGGCTACGAAAGCCTGGATCTTCCTTTTGCGATATTGCTAAATACTTGGGAGGAATGTAGCTACTGTACATGATTGATGGCACTGGCTCCAAACCATCGCCATTTGCGACTTCAGTGGTGTCTAGTGAGAGTTCATTAGAGGGCAGTACGGAGGTGTTTTGTGTTTTATGATGAAAGCTGGTTCTGCCTCGGTGCCAGTGACGGCCGTGTGTTGTTTAGAAAGAGGCCAGTTAAGGGCCTGCAGCCAACCTGTCTGTTACTAGACACACTGGAACTACACCTGGAGTTATAGGCACCCCGACTACAGAACTGTACGTTAGTCTTATGAATCGATATGTTGTGCTGTCATTCGTGAACAGCATTCAGTTGAGTTTTTTTCCGACATGGTAACGCTCGCCCGCATACCGCTGTTGTAACCTAACACACTCTACAATGTGTCGATACCTTACATTGACCTGTTCAATCATTAGATCTGTCTACAATCGAGCACATATAGGACATCAGCGGACGGCAACTCGAGCATTATACACAACCAGCATTAAGGCTGCGTTCACACTGCCGGCCGGGCCGGGCCGGGATGACCCGTACTGGCTCGGCTCGTGCCTAGCCAGCTCAGGCCGACGTGTAGTGCATTCACATTGCGCGCCGCGCCGAGCCGGGACGGCGAAATGGGGGAAAATACACTTCTCCGATTTTCATGTTTTAAAAATTCTTAGCGGTATATAAGACTTCGCCACATCGTTTTATGAACTTATTTTTTTCTTAAAAGCGTTACTAACGTCGTGAAAAAAGAAAAAGTCTACTTTCCGCTTAGCGTGATTTCTTACTTTCGTAACGCTTCCCAACCGATTTTGAAGAAAGTATGCGGCTAAAAAATCTGATTTTAGTACACGTGGTAGTGTGACATCTTAGCTTCGTATTGAATCATTTATCTTTCCATATTTCTTAACAGTCATTGTGAAATGGTGCTATTTGTCAACGTTGTGCACTCGATTTACAAATCTTGAAGTGAAAAAGTTATGTAGCGGGTAGCTTATTGTTAGATCCGTTTTAGACCATACATCGTTGGGAGTGAAATGTAGCTAAAAGAACCAAAAAGCTTTTAAAATGATAATGACACTGATATCTGTCTCTGGTCACAAGTAATGCGAGCTATTCAGTGGTGTCAGTGCCGCGTCCGCAAGCCACGGAGTTCGCGCGGTTTCAGCTTGGTTTACTGTAGTCATATAATGCAGGACAGAAAAAAACTAATTACTAGTGATCAGCGCAGACCTAGTGTCGGTCCCTCGTATTATTTTAATGGTCTCATTGTCTAGATAAATCCAAATGTATAAGAATTTTTCCCTCGGCTACTGGACAACCATCTGCTATGCTTTTATATTTGGTCACACGTTGCATCACAATAACAAACTGGAGATTTGTGATACGTTTACTGCAGAAACTGAAGCGCAATTCTGTAGTCTCGTTGTCTACTTTGACAGAAAGTATGTTATATAAGAAACTTACAAATGGGTAGTTGTTATTACCGCCACCAACAAGACTTGAAGGAATGTGTCAGGAACTACCGTACGTCATTTTGGGAGATGAAGCTTACCCCTTATTAGAGAATTTGATGAGACCTTTTCCTCGTAGAAATTTGGACAACGAGAAGATTCTATACAATGATATGCATTCCAGAGCAAGAAAAGTTGTTGAATGTGCATTTGGTATAATGACCAGTAAATGGAGACTACTGGGGAAGGAAATTGAAACATCCATTGACATAGCTGATCACATAGTCAAGTGCATTTGTCTACTTCATAATATTGTCATTGACAGAGAAGGATGCAATGTTGAAGCTGAAAAGTTTTGTAACAATGCTGATATGCAGACAGCTGGTGCCACGTTCAACAGAAATTCCACATTACGTTCGAAAACTGTCAGGAACATTTTTGTTGAATATTTCGTTAAAAAGGCAACTTAAAATAATTAAAAACCTTTCAAAAATAAATTTTGGAATTGAAAGTACTTAGCTATTTACTGTATTTTTGTGTATCTCATTTCATTGCAAATAAAACAAAATTATAAAGGAAAATAATTTATATTTGTGTGTACTATCTGAAACACACGCCTTGGTTACTTCGTTCCATAATCTGGAAACTGCATCATTACTGTCATACTAGCCGAATTTCTGATACCAAGTTGATGGACACAAGTTAATGTCATGTATATGTTATTCTGCATTCATTAAAGTAAGAACATCGCAAAAAGATGTCACAGACAACAGCTTATAGTAACGTGCCACAGCATGACTTTACAATGCATTGTCATCTGGTAGGGACACATTTCCGTCCCTCAGTGACACTCATATCTGTCTCCGTTTACAAGTAAATGCGAACTATTCAGTGGTGGCAATGCCGCGATCGCTGGCAAGCTATTGTTGTAAATGCATGTAAATACGGTAGACAAAATAAATGAAATAAAAGTAATTTCGCATGTATCATTATAATAAACGTAATTTTTCCTCACTGATTGTGATATGTGAGGTAACATCTTAAAATAAAAGACGTGTGCAGTCACACTTGTGATGAAAGCAGAAGGGAGACGTGTGATGCGTGTACTGCAGAAGCTGTAGTGCTGCTCCACAGGCTCGCGCCTGCGGTCGGCTCGCGCCGGCAATATTAAACACTCGGGATGTCGCCGGCTCGGCTCCGGGAGGCTCGCGCCGTGTCGGCGCGGCCCGGCCACCAGTGTGAACACCGCAGTTCAAAACCATGTGTTTGATATCAAAGCGGGCGGCGGCCCGGCCAGGCTAGGCTCGGCCCGACCGGAATTGTGAACGCAGCCTATACTGTCCCTCTACTGACCGACCAAGCGCAACAGGCATGGAACTCGATCTCACAAACTGACATCCGGCACCTGTACAACACAATGCATGCACAACTTAAAACTCGCATTCAGCATTCTGGCGGTTATTAATGTCCACCATTTCACATTTTCAATAACTTCTATCGCTCTTACATTAAACTGTGATCTTGTAATGTTAATCAGTTTGAGAGGCACCCACATGCCTTGCTCATACTGCGGCATCAAGCAGTCAGGCCTGCAAGATGAGTGGTCTGCCAAGCGAGTGGATTCATTCTTAATTTATCGAGTAACATGAACTCTCGTACTCACAATTTAGTTACAAATTATCCTCCTGTATGAATAATACGCAACGGAAACACGCATCTGACTATCAGTAATTTACAGAACTCTGACTGTACACTACGCACTGGCAACACCACATTTTCTTTTTGTCTTTTATTTAATGGCTTTTGTCAACACATGGCCACCGCACTGATTATGAATGGCGCACACATTATAAATTCGGGACATTATGACAACATACAATTCGAAGGAAAAGTCCACCAATCTTTTTCTTTTCACTATCTTATTTATTCCGATAAATTCTCTAACCTAAACACACAAATTCTATAACCTACAACAATAACACATGAGAAATTCCGCCCTGTGGGCATGGCTTTACATTGGTGAATCTCTATATTATGGTATCGTAATTATTTAACGCTACAGTGCACTTTCTGGATAGGATGGTGGATCTTTTATTATTTCTCACACTTCGACTCTCACAATCATCATCACGAAACTTTCCTCCAGACCGAGCGGTACAGAAGGAACAAGCATAAGCCACTAATCTTTTGAAACTACCTTGCTACTCTCACATGCAAACCACACATGCTTAAATTACATGACATACACTACACTACAACATGAAATGCTACACAGGGAATAGTAACAACATTATCACTTTCAGCTTTCCCACTTTATTTAATATTTATCCCAGTTTCACACGTCACTGCCCCACTTCGTAATTCTACTTTCCTACTATGAACTCTGGAGATATATGCACGTCTTCCTGTGCAATGCAAGCCAAGTGGCGTTGCTGGATAGACGGCCGACTCACCTTGCTTCTCTCCCAGAGTTTGAATCTAGCGTCACACGGAATCATATCACGCAAAGTAATATTAAGAACGTATTCATCACACACGCGAGTCCTCAACTGATACCATGGACGAGTACTTCTCTTTATCCTTTGTCTCACACACAGTTTGAGACTCACACAGTACTCACCACGTGGAAGTACTCATCTCTAATTTCAAATCCTGCACACGCCATTTCTTAAATATTTCAACTTATGGTACACACGCTATTTCTTAAATATTTCAACTTATTGTACACACGCTAGTAATTCAGCTTAACTTAAGCACACAGAAGTATTTCAACTTATTGCTACACGTGGTTTCATTGTGACCGTTGGTCACTTCCGAAGATTACTACAATCCCATTAATATTACCTGCCTGACACTTAATTCTCCCCACAAAAGTTCCTGAAATAGAGAAATTATTATTTCAAACTACTCTTAAATATTCCACATGCATACCATGTCTCCACTCTTTTGTCATTACGGAGCACAACTAAAACAGGTCTTAACAGCACAAGATCCAGCGGCAGAGTGCTGAAAAATGGGCGTTCTCTAGGTCATCTCGCACCTCTGTCGAGGTGGGGGAAGACCATGCTACCGTATTGGTTAGCCACATTTCAGGCGCTCAAAGCTCAGGTAAATTTCATCTCTTTGGTCCCACCAAAGGTGGCCAAAGGATCGTCTCAAAGATGATCATATACTCACATTCAGCATCTGCGGTTAGCAGACGACCATACATTCATTCATTTCACAGATCTCACCAAACTGGATGTAGGGATTTATTTTGTGGGAGGGCACATGTGATCAATTAAATAAATAAATTGTCATTCTTTCCCACACTGGTATCCGGCTTCACTGTATTAATTGAAATTGAGTTATTTTACAAAAAAAATGTGTTGCTCTGACAAAAATAATGAAGTATGTTGTACCTATTTTCAATGTCGGGCGGTACTGTACCCTTTCAACTTACGTATATTACCTATACAAATGATTCCTGAAATTTCATTCTTCTTCTTCTTTTGCTTGTGTCTTTGTCCAGCATCTACGTGGGGTCGGCAAGGTGACTATTCGATTTGGCATGGTGAATTTAAGGGGTGAAAGGATGCCATTCCTGTCGCCACCCCATACCCCCCCCCCCTCCACGGGATGGAAGTAGTGTACCCCGGGGGTCTGCATCTAGTGTAAGCCGTGAAATAGTGCGAACGTTTTCAAATATCTGCGAGTCGTGTAACTGAGGCGGGACCATGGGACGAGTCTGGTATTCACTTAGCGGGATGTGGAAAACCGCCTAAAAACCACACCAGCCTGGCCGTCACACCATAGCGGTGTGGGGAGTTATCTGGTATGACTTCAGATCACGGCTGGTAGCGTTTAAGGGAAGTCTGACACCACAACGGTATGTCAAGGACAGCCTCTGTTCACATGTGTTAACTTTCGGGTGGCAGTATCGGATTCCGTTTTTTAGCAGGACAATGCTCGTCCTCGCATGACACGTGTTCTTATGGCCTGTCTGCGTAGTGTAGATGCCTAGATCTGTCCCCGACAGAACATGTGTGGAACCAGCATGGACGTCTACTCTGTCCAAGTAGCAGCATGCAGGATATCACGGACCAGTTACAACACTTGTGATTCAGCTTGATGGCACCCTACCCAACCGAATTAGAGTATCCATCCAGGCCAGGGGGCGTGCAGTGTCGTACTGATAAGTGGGTTCATACTGCTATGTTCATTGTAACTTTGTATCACTGAAATTACGTATTATATCTTCTTAAAACGTGAAATTTCGTTTCATTTCCACTCCTCCACCCCCCCCCCCTACCACTCCTTCTGGATGCTTCACTTTTTCTATTACACAGAACATTTGGGGCTGTTTTTCCATCAGACAGAACATTTGGGTGTTATGCCGTGGTCCTAGGCATGTGTTGATCCCTAACGTTTCATCCCCTAAAGCTGGAGACGTCATCAGAGTTAATTTTTTCTAACTTAAAAAAAGCTCAGCAAGCCGATTTAATTTTACGCATCTGCGCAAAGGTCGGGATGTGATTTCGGCATTGGATCGCTTCCTATTGCAGACTCGCGGCATCGTCTGTTACATAGCTTTTAGTGCAGACGACTTGGCGCTGCTTTCTTTATTTAACGCTATGGATAACAGCTTGTCTAATTTTATTCCTGCTCTTCTGTGAAAGCTATTTTGGTGCTTTTAAATTTCTACGGTCTCTCTGTACATCCTAGTATTTAATGGCTGGATCGTGATAAAACTACAGTATTGGAGAAACGAATAGGGTGGTTCCCTGACCCCAGTGCATGCTCTGTTAGTGCCGACTTACCGATGTAGCCGCTACATTTCTTCCGCAGTCCGAGCTTCGATTCTGTGCGGTTACACATGAACGGTTCGGTTTGGTGGGATAGTTTAAGTTTGAAAATACTAGCTGCTTCTATATAGCCTCTGACAAAATGATGGGCTCAGAAACTTGCTTCGGACACCGGTCTAATCCCCATATAATAGAAATTGCAACGGGTGGTGTTGCCAACAGCGCATTGGATGCGCGAGGCAAAACTGACGTAAACAATGACTTTTTGGAAAAAAAATTGTTTCTCCGCTGATGCATCGGTTCATGTATTCGGCAAAATGAATCGTCATAACTTTCGTATCTGGGGTTTACAACAACCCCATGTATCACGTGAAATGGAAAGAGACAGTCCAAGGTCAATGTTCGGTGCGGACTGGTTCAAATGGCTCTGAGCACTATGGGACTTAACAGCTGTGGCCATCAGTCCCCTAGAACTTAGAACTACTTAAACCTAACATCACACATCAGGACATCACACACATCCATGCCCGAGGCAGGATTCGAACCTGCGACCGTAGCAGTCGCGCGGTTCCGGACTGAGCGCCTAGAACCGCCCGGCCACCACGGCCGCCGTCGGTGCGGACTGATGCACAGTTCCATCACTGGTCCATTCTTTTCCATCGAGGCTGACCTCAACGGTGGTGTTTACCTGTACATGTTACAAGAGTTTGCTGTGGCATAATAGGAACATCTGAAAACTGATGTCACATTCCAGCAGGATGGGGCAGCTACCCATTGATCTCAAAAATGCAGTCAATTTTAGATGAAAAGTTTCCGGATAGGTTGAATGGACGAGATGGTCCAATTCGATGGCCACCACGATCCCCGTGGAGAGATGGAATTCCGGCTAAGCATTATCCCCCACTCATTCATGTGTATGACTGAGGAAACAAGACTTTAAGAGTTATCTTTTCCCTGGTTGAAAACCATTTCTTAATATCTAGTATAGTTTTAAAGGTATTAAAGCCTAAATTTGTAGAGTTAGTTTATGGACACCCGTATTTGTACTCGGCCGTGCAAGATTATGCAGCAATGTCACCTACCATGTGACTATTCATGAAGATGCAAAGCTCGTCCTTTCTGCTGATGATACAAGTATAGTAATCACACGCAACAAACAAGAATTAGCTGAGTAAATTGTAAATAATGACTCTCGGAAAATTATTAAGTGGTTCTCTGTAAACAGACTCTCACTAAATTTTGAGAAAGCACAGTGTATGCAGTTCTTTACAGTAAATGGCATATACCTCCACTGATAAATATATACATTGAAAAGAAGTCTGTTGCTAAGGCAGAATATTCAAAATTTCTGGGTGTGCACATGGGAAATTGAAATGGAAGAAACACACTGATGATCTGTTGAAACGTTTATGTTCAGCAGCTTATGCCATTAGCGTTATTGCAAATACTGGTGACGAGCATATCAGTAAATTAGCCTGCTGTGCCTATTTTCATCACTGCTTACATATGGCATCATATTTTGGTGTAATTCATCATTAAGACAAAAGGTATTCATTGCACAAATTGCAAAAAAGCGTGTAACCAGAATAGTACCTAGAACCCACCTAGGGTGACCTTGCATTTATTTAAGGAACTTGGGATATTCACAGTACCTTCGTAATACATATATTTACTTATGAAATTTGTTATTAATACCTCATCCAAAGCCAAAAATTATAGCAAAGTGCACAGAAAGAACGATCTTCACTATTCTGTGAATTATGCTGCTACAAAAATCTTTGGTCATTTACAAAATAGCATTAAAAGTCTGATAGATAGCCAACTGGCATTTAAAAACTAGTTAAAAGATTTTCTGAATGAGAACTCCTTCTAATCATATTCAATACAATTTTTAGATTTTTTTATTTATTTATGCGTAGGGCTAGGGTCCCCCGTTGGGCAGACCGTTCGCCGGGTGCCGGTCTTTCAATCTGACGCCACTTCGGCGACCTGCTGTCGATGAGGATGAAAGGATGATGATGAGGACAGCACAACACTCAGTCCCTGGGCGGAGAAAATTCCGTGACCCAGCCGGGAATCAAACCTGGGCCCAGAGGATTGACAATCCGTCATGCTGACCATTCAGCTACCGGGGGCGGACAATTTTTAGATAAAGAGTAGTAATTAATTGTTAAAAAAATTAAAAAAAGATCGTATTGTGTAAGGAAAACTTATGTCAAACGGGAGACGTTCCACATCATTACGAAATGTCGTATTTATGATCTATGGAACCAGTAGCAAGGACTGGGCTTCCTTGCAGCAAAACAAGTGAGGACACGGACAGTGCGGTGGCGTCTTTAAGACAATAGACAGTCAGGGGGCAACCAATACTGTGGCTTCCCATGCCTTGACAGCAGAGACAGCCGCCCATACAGTGTTTCCGACAGTCGTAACACTGGACGCTGCAGTGGCATCATTCCGCTTTCTCATACGTTCATACATGTCCCTGTTCCGCGAGGAGCTTCGCGATGGCGTGTTCGCGTGTAGAGCCTCAGAGAAGAACGGACGTTGCCAGATCACATTCGTCATGGCCATATAGGCCCAGAAACTAGCGTGATGGCACGGGATGCCACTGAGTACAGAACACAATCACCTCTGGTTCCCGTAGTCAGTAATTTGGACTGCAGGCATTATATTTCTGACATGTCAAGAGCGTTAATTGTGCCCTATGTTCCAGTATTCGCGATAAAACCATGGTCTCATGTTGCCTGTGCTGTCCGACTTGCATCGATATAAAGGGTGTTCTTTTATTGCCCTGGCCAGGACGTTCGCACATTCCTCGTGTCTTTCACCCATTGGAAACATCTGGTTCTTGATTGCTGAGAGCCTCTTTACTGAAGATTAGCTCCCCATTTTGTTGTGATCTACCCACTCGTCTAACATAAGTCGCCTAGGAAACCTGCTTTCTCGGATCGCTAGACAATAATTCAAGCAGCCGGCCGCGGTGGTCTCGCGGTTCTAGGCGCGCAGTCCGGAATCGTGCGACTGCTACGGTCGCAGGTTCGAATCCTGCCTCGAGCATGGATGTGTGTGATGTCCTTAGGTTAGTTGGGTTTAAGTAGTTCTAAGTTCTAGGGGACTGATGACCACAGCTGTTAAGTCCCATAGTGCTCAGACCCATGTGAACCATTTTTTAATTCAAGCAAATCGTATTAATGAAATTTTGTTACAGTAAGATAAAAAGGTGGGAATTTAATGAGATGGGACCTGGATAAACTGAAAGAACCAGAGATTGTACAGAGTGTCAGGGAGAGCATAAGGGAACAATTGACAGGAATGGGGGAAGGAAATACAGTAGAAGAAGAAGGGGTAGCTTCGAGGGATGAAATAGTGAAGGCAGCAGAGGATCAAATAGGTAAAAAGACGAGGGCTAGTAGAAACCCTTGGGTAACAGAAGAAATATTGAATTTAATTGATGAAAGGAGAAAATATAAAAATGCAGAAAATGAAGCAGGCAAAAAGGAATACAAACGTCTCAAAAATGATATCGACAGGAAGTGCAAAATGGCTTAGCAGGGATGGCTAGAGGACAAATGTCACTAGGGAGAGACCTTTGGAGAAAAGAGTGCCACTTGTATGAATATCAAGAGCCCAGATGGAAACCCAGGTCTAAGCAAAGAAGGGAAAGCAGAAAGGTGGAAGGAGTATATAGAGGGCCTATACAAGGGCGATGTACTTGAGGACAATGTTATAGGAATGGAAGTGGATGTAGATGAAGATGAAATGGGAGATGCGATACTGCGTGAAGAGTTTGACAGAGCACTGAAAAACCTGAGTCGAAACAAGGCCCCCGGAGTAGACAACATTCCATTAGAACTACTGACAACCTTCGGAGAGCCAGTCCTGACAAAACTCTACCATCTGGTGAGCAAGATGTATGAGACAGGCGAAATACCCTCAGACTTCAAGAAGAATATAATAATCCCAATCCCAAAGAAAGCAGGAGTTGACAGATGTGAAAATTACCGAACTATCAGTTTAATAAGTCACAGATGCAAAATACTAACGCGAATTCTTTGCAGACGAATGCAAAAACTGATACAAGCCGACCTCGGGGAAGATCAGTTTGGATTCCGTAGAAATGTTGGAACACGTGAGGCAATACTGACCCTACGACTCATCTTAGAAGAAAGATTAAGGAAAGGCAAACCTACGTTTCTAGCATTTGTAGACTTAGAGAAAGCTTTTGACAATGTTGATTGGAATACTCTATTTCAAATTCTGAAGGTGGCATGGGTAAAATACAGAGAGCGAAAGGCTATTTACAATTTGTACAGAAAGCAGATGGCAGTTATAAGAGTGGAGGGGCATGAAAGGGAAGCAGTGGTTGGGAAGGGAGTGAGACAGGGTTGTAGCCTATCCCCGATGTTATTCAATCTGTATATTGAGCAAGCAATAAAGGAAACAAAACAAAAGTTCGGAGTAGGTATTAAAATCCATGGAGAAGAAATAAAAACTTTGAGGTTCGCCAATGACATTGTAACTCTGACAGAGACAGCAAAGGACTTGGAAGAGCAGTTGAACGCAATGATCAGTGTCTTGAAAGGAGGATATAAGATGAACATCAACAAAAGCAAAACGAGGATAATGGAATGTAGTCGAATTAAGTCGGGTGATGCTGAGGGAATTAGATTTGGAAATGAGACACTTAGAGTAGTAAATGAGTTTTGCTATTTGGGGAGCAAAATAACTGATGATGGTCGAAGTAGAGAGGATATAAAATGTAGACTGGCAATCGCAAGGAAAGCGTTTCTTAAGAAGAGAAATTTGTTAACATCGAGTATTGATTTAAGTGTCAGGAAGTCGTTTCTCAAAGTATTTGTATGGAGTGTAGCCATGTATGGAAGTGAAACGTGGACGATAAATAGCTTAGACAAGAAGAGAATAGAATCTTTCGAAATGTGCTGCTACAGAAGAATGCTGAAGATTAGATGGGTTGATCACATAACTAATGAGGAGGTATTGAATAGAATTGGGGAGAAGAGGAGCTTGTGGCACAACTTGACTAGAAGAAGGAATCGGTTGGTAGGATATGTTCTGAGACATCGAGGGATCACCAATTTAGTATTGGAGGGCAGCATGGAGGGTAAATATTGTAGAGGGAGACCAAGAGATTAATACACTAAACAGATTCAGAAGGATGTAGGTTGCAGTAGGTACTGGGAGATGAAGAAGCTTGCACAGGATAGAGTAGCATGGAGAGCTGCATCAAACCAGTCTCATCAGGACTGAAGACCACAACAACAACAGATAACTGACAATACTTAACTTCGTGAAATACAGAAGTGTCGCAAGTAATAGGCTACAGACAAATAAGTTTATACAATATATACAATTCGTAATACAAGCGAAACAATATACTTCCTAAGTCATTGCTGTAGAGTTCGTAGAACGGCTCGTGTAGATGGCGCTACTGTCTCGTTGTCGTCCTAGAGGGGGGTCGGTCAGCGTACTGCTGACTGACGTCATCCCACAGTCCCATCTGCTCTAACGTTCTTGCCCGTCGTGCCGGCACTTGACTTTATGCCGGAACGCATTTCCCTGCAGTTTTAACCTCACAGCGCTACGGTATCTCAACGAGGGCATGACTTTGTGCTTCATCTGCAGCGGTAGGGACGTTTTCAGTAAATACAAGGTACGAGTCCTCTATAAAAACTTCTTGAGGTGTGAGGTGTGAGCACATCTCCAACACAAACCTCATGTGTATGGTCTGTCTGTTAAAGCCTGGCACCGGAGTATATAAATTGTTAATCACAAGGGGAGTGTTGTAAATTATGCCACATGCGTTCTCCGTATAAGGAAAGATTACGCAACTGACTTCTCATACATAAATAGCATTCGAATGTTGATTATATGTGACAGATAACATTCTATCGGAATTTATAATATCATTGGGAGAAATGGCAACCAAACTGTTATTGAAGTTGGTGTTTAGAATCTATGAGACTGGTCACGTACGATCAGACTTTCGGAGAAACAGCATTCACACAATTCTGAAGACAGAAAGGTCGTATAATGCGAGATCTATCGCACAATAGCCTAACGGCTCATGGTTCCAAGTTGCTCATAAGAATAATTTACAGAAGAAGGGAAAAGAAAATTGCGTTTGATAATTAAAGCAAGACTGAAGAAAAATGAAGGCACGTTCATAGGATTTGTCGACCAAGAAAATGCGTTCGATACTGTAACACGGGGCAAAATCCTCTAAATTCTGAGAAAAATAGGAGTAAGCTGTAGAGTAATACGGATAATATACAGTACGTACGAGAACAAAGAAGGAAATATTAGACTCTATGACCAAGAACGAAGTACTCCGATTAAAAAGGATATAAGGTATGTAGTCTTTCGCTCCTACCGTTCAATCCATACATCGAAAAAGCAATGACGGAAACAAAAGAGAGTTTCAAAACTGGTATTAAAATCCGGGGTGAAAGGATATCACTGATGAGATCCGCTTATCATATTGTTATTCTCACAAGGGAACCTCCCCATCGCACCCCCCTCAGATTTAGTTATAAGTTGGCACAGGGATAGGCCATGAAAAACTGAACACAGATCAATCGAGAAAACAGGAAGAAGTTGTATGGAACTATGAAAAAAATGAGCAAAATATACAAACTGAGTAGTCCATGCTCAAGATATGTAACATTAAGAACAGTACTGCCTCAGTAGCGCCGTGGTCCTGTGGCTAGCGTGAGCAGCTGTGAAGCCAGAGGTCCTTGGTTCGAAACTTCCCCCAAGTGAGAATTTTAATTTTTTATTTTCAGACAATTATCAAAGTTCATGCACTCAGACATGATCAACTTCGCTCTCCAAAATTCCAGGACATGTTCAGATTTGCTTGGACACATGCAGGATTTGACGGTCTACACACGGAAAAACTTAAAAACGTTAAAAAAAACGTATGTTTTGACAGAGCACTGGGAAAACTGTGCGACTGTGAAACTGTTGCATTCATTTGTTGCCATTTATGTGACATCACTTTTTTGGGAGTGATTATCACATCCACAAGAAAACCTAAATCGGGAAAGGTAGAAGAATCTTTTTACCCATTCGCCAAGTGTGCAAGTTAGGTGGGTCGACAACATATTCCTGTAATGTGACGCACATGCCGTCACCAGTGTCGTATAGAATATTTCAGACGTGTTTTCTTGTGGAGGAATCGGTTGACCTATGAATTTGTGATCAAATGTTTTCGCTTCCTATTGGAGAGGCACGTCCTTTCGTCTACTAATCGCACGGTTTTGCGGTGCGGTCGCAAAACATAGACACTAAACTTATTACAGTGAACAGAGACGTCAATGAATGAACGGTCAGATCGTAACTTTGCGAAAATAAAGTAAGTAAAATTTTTATTCGAAGGAGGACTCGAACCAGGGACCGCTCGTTCCGCAGTTGATCACTCTAACCACGGGACCACGCCGCTCTTCAGCTTACGTACTCCTTGATGTTGCATATCCTGCACTTGGACTACTCAGTTTGTATACTTTGCTTATTTTTTCATAGTTCCACACAACTTCTTCCTATTTCTCGATTGACCTGTGTTCAGTTTTTCAAGGCCTATCCACTGTGTCGATTTATAACTAAATCTGAGGGGGGTGCGATGGGGAGGTTCCCTTGTCAGTGGAAGTGAAGAAGAGTAACAGGATGTGCGAATAGAACGAACAGTATAATGAATACACACTATGGAGCGAGAGTAAAACGGAAAACGAAGAAAGTAATGACAAACAGCAGAAATAAGACTTAACGTCAAAACTGGTGACCACGGAGTAAACGAAGTTAAGGAATTCTGCTACCTTGGAAGGAAAATAACCAATGACGGACGAAGTGAGGAGGACGTAAGAAAGCAGACTAGCACAGGCGAAGAGGTCATTACTGGCCGAAAGGATCCCACTGCTATTAAACGTTGGCCTTAATTAGAGGATGAAATTTCCAAGAATGTACGTTTGGAGTACAGCGGTGGCACCACTTCGGCTTCTTCTACACGTCCCGCTTCTGCAGGCAGCTTCACGATACTGTATCGATGTGTAGAGGCTCCGGGGAGAACGAAAGTTCCCAGTTTACATTCCACAATACTACACAATGGCCATTAAAATTGCTACACCACGAAGATGACGTGCTACAGACGCGAAATTTAACCGCCAGGAAGAAGGTGTTGTGAGATGCAAATGATCAGCTTTTCAGAGCATTCACACAAGGTTGACGCCGGTGGCGACACCTACAACGTGCTGACATGAGGAAAGTTTCCAACCGATTTCTCATACACAAACAGCAGTTGACCGGCGTTGCCTGGTGAAACGTTGTTGTGATGCCTCGTGTAAGGAGGAGAAATGCATACCATCACGTTTCCGACTTTGATAAGGGTCGGATTGTAGCCTATCGCGATTGCGGTTTATCGTATCGCGACATTGCTGCTCGCATAGGTCAAAATCCAATGACTGTTAGCAGAATATGGAATCGGTGGGTTCAGGAGGGTAATGCGGAACGCCGTGATGGATCCCAACGGCCTCGCATCACTAGCAGTCGAGATGACAGGCATCTTATCCACATGGCTGTAACGGATCTTGCAGCCACGTCTCGATCCCTGAGTCATAGATGGGGACGTTTACAAGACAACAACCATTTGCACGAACAGTTCGACGACGTCTGCAGCAGCATGGACTATCAGCTCGGAGACCATGGCTGCGGTTACCCTTGACTCTGCCTCACAGACAGGAGCGCCTGCGATGGTGTACTCAACGACGAACCTGGGTGTACGAATGGCAAAACGTCATTTTTTCGGATGAATCCAAGTTCTGTTTACAGCATCATGATGGTCGCATCCGCATTTGGCGACAACGCGGTGAACGCACATTGGAAGCGTGTATTCGTCATTTGCCATACTGGCGTATCACCCGGCGTGATGGTATGGGTTGCCATTGGTTACACGTCTCGGTCACCTCTTGTTTGCATTGACGGCACTTCGAACAGTGGACGTTACATTTCAGATGTGTTACGGCCCGTGGCTCTACCCTTCATTCGATCCCTGCGAAACCCTACATTTCAGCAGGATAATGCACGACCGCATGTTGCAGGTCCTGTAGGGGCCTTTCTGGATACAGAAAATGTTCGACTGCTGCCTGGCCAGCACATTCTCCAGACCTCTCACCAATTGAAAACGTCTGGTGAATGGTGGCCGAGCAACTGGCTCGTCACAATACGCCAGTCACTGATTTCTCAGGATCTATGCGGGCAAACTGCGTGAAAATGTAATCACATGTCAGTTCTAGTATAATATATTTGCCCAATAAATACCCGTTTACCATCTGCATCTCTTGGTGTAGCAATTTTAATGGCCAGTAGTGTATATAGGCCCAGGAACTAGCATGGTGGTACACGGTACCACTGAGTACAGATCACAAACACCTCTGGATCCTATAGTCAGTACATTGGACAGCAGGCGTTTACTTTTCTGCCATGTTAAGGTCGTTAGTAGTGCCCTATGATCCAGGAGTTCATCATGTAATCTTTCAACAAGGTAAACAATCCTATATGTTGCCTGTGCTGGACTGACCTACATCGATATAAACGGTGTTCCATTGTCCTGCGAGCCGGATTTATAATGCGTCATCAGTAGCATTTGATGCAGACGAACAAGCATCTATACGCACATCGATTTCTACAAAATGACAACTGTATATACAGTAGCAGTAATGTAAATTTACTTATACTGTGTACCTCTATAGCAGTGACATGTGTGTTAGTTAATATGATAGGCTCTGAAATCTATCCTATCACCTAGTACACAAGTTGTCATCAATGTTACTGCTGTCGAACCTTAGGCAATGACAATTCTTGATAATGTTTGAAATAACTGCAAAATAATCCAACATATTACGTCAAATTAGACAAGTTTACATGCGAGACATAGACTCCAAACCAACAGTATTCGGATAAAACACTGCTGAAATTTTGTACATACGTCTTATTCCGGAACACTGCTTGTTTATGAAGTATGTTGTCCGGTTGTTTCCCACATGGGCGTACATTTCAATTTCTTCTAGAATATTTAATAATCTGTCTTTTTCTGCTTTCTGGAGAATGGTGACTTTTTTTAATGTCATTATCACAATGTTTGTATTCTTCTGAATCCCCAGAGATTCGCTTCACTAACATCAATATCAGTGGTGGGCTCCATGTGGTTCTCAAGTCGTGCAGCGACCGTAAACCATAAAATTACCAAATATGCAGCCAGCAGTCGCAAAATCATGCTGCACATTTGGTGATTTTAACGTCGATATGCTCTCTAAATTGACAGGTTGCTTAAATACCCTGTAAACGAGGCGAATATTAATGCTGCATTACATACGCAGGAGAAACTAGCATCTCACAATGGCTCTGACACAAAACTGCTTGTGAAATTACACACAAAGAACAGAAAGCATATAATAATAATAGAAATCAGATCACGTTAGAAAAGAGTGAGCAACTGTAGAAAGCTATGTTTATAGCCTTACCATACTGGGATCACATTTCTGGCATAATAAGTCGTTTGTTTCGAAAAAGTACGGTGCCTACTGGCTTCAGGACAACAAACAATGTCCAGATCACATCATACATGCAGTATAGTTAGGAGTCAAACATATAGCATGACAGGTGTGTATAAAATAACATGTAGTAATTGTGATACATTTCATATTGGAAAAACAGGGTTAAACTTTAAAACGAGATTTAGACAATATTTTAATATTTACATTGTTGACTGGAACACTCTTTTGGAAATTCGTAAGCGAGATATTTAAAATAGTAGATAGGTTTTTCTATTTGGGCAGCAAAATAAGTCGTGATCGCCGAAGTAGAGAGGATGTAAAATGTAGACTCGCTATGGCAAGAAAAGCGATTCTGGAGAAGAGACTTTTGTTAACATCGAATATAGTTCTAGTGTTAGGAAACCTTTTCTGAACGCACTTTTCTGGAGTGTAGCCATGTATGGAAGTGAAACATGGACGATAAACAGTTTAGACAAGAAAACAGAAGTCTTAGAAATGTAGTGCTACAGACGAATGCTGAAGATCAGATCAGTAGATGACGTAACTAATGAGGAGGTGCTGAACGGAAATGGTGAGTGAAGAAATTGGTCGCTCAACTTGACTAAAAGAAAGGATCGATTAACAGGAAACATTTTCAAACGTCAAGAGATCACAAATTTAGTTTTGGAGGGATGTGTGTGGGGTAAAAATTGTAAAGGGAGAGCAAGAGATGAATGCAGTAATAAGGTTCAGAACAATGTAGGTTGCAGTAGTTATTTGGAGATCAAGAGGACTGCACAGGGCAGATTAGCATGGAGAGCTGCATTAAAACCAGAAGCTGCCTGAAGATCACAACAACAGTATTAACGCTGGTTAAGCCAATCCCTCAGCATTCAGCGCTCAATTAAGAGAATACAAACATTCTGCCAATAACATTAAAAAATTCATCAACATTCTCAATAAAACAGAAAAAAGCAGATAATTAAAAATTCTAGAAGAAATTGAAATGTACACCCACGTGACAAAATCACCGGATAACGTAATTTACGAGCAAACAGAATTAGAGAATGAGATATATACAAAATTTCAACAGAGTTTTAACGAAATAATTTTGTTTTGGAATCTATGATCTGTATGTAAGACTGTGTAATTTGTTGTGGTTTGGGGGATTAGTTTCCAATTTTATACGTTTTTATGTCCTACCTTCATATACCAGTTGTCAAAAAATTGTAATTTACATACATGAGTATATGATACAGGCAAATTATTTCTTAGAAATAATAAAATACAAGTAACATAGACTCTTTGATCTGTCAGTTCCATGTTTAGACTACATGACAGTTATGTCAACGGTTATCAAGAGTAATCCTCATTGTCTAAGGTTCGACAACAGTGACATGCACGACAACCTGTATGCTGCGTTATATTACAGATTTCAGGTCCATCGTTTTACTGACATGCATGTCACTGCTATAGAGGTAGGGTATATATGTAGGTTTACACAGGGTGGGGCAAATAAATGTGGCCCGGACCAGTGGAAGCGACTGGACGGGAATGTATGCATATAACCATATACGTGACGCACACATCAAGTGTACGCCCGACATATGATGCACACCGGTTCCTTGGAGCACGTTTATGCAACTTTCACGCATGGCAGAGTTGTTAGCAGAGACCAGTCTGGTCGCAGCCCTAGCGGGACATCCAGGCAACCTGATCGGTCAGCGTGCGATTATTTTTTGTGGGGAGCTCTCAAATCTAAGCCGTATCGCAACAACCCTCATAGTCTTCAAGAACTGCAGCACAACATTTAGGATGAGACTGTTGCAGTTCCAGCAGTCCAGCTTCGATCCGCCTCCAACAACTTGCTGACCTTGGCCCTCAAGTGCCAAAAGATGAATGGTTGTCAGTATCTACTATATTCAGGTTAGTACTGTCTGTCGTGTTTCCTTATAACCTGGAACTCCGTTCTCTGGGACACTTTTATTTATCGCACCCTATATTACTGCCACCATACATTCATTTGCCATTTTGTAGAAATCAGATGGAGCTGACGGTGGGTTACAAACTCGAAAACCGTTTCTGATAAATAAACATTTCTAAAGCAGTTCATGGTGTATGGAACATGGTCTTCAGCACCTACAGTTTAATTCTTCGTACAACAATACACGGAAGCATCAAATAAACTGGTATAGCCATGCGTATTCAAATACAGAGATGTAAACAGGCAGAATACGGCGCTGCGTTCGACAACAGCTATATAAGACCACAAGTGTCTGGCGCAGCTGTTGGAACGATTACTATTGCTACAATAGCAGGTTATAAGATTTAAGTGAGTTTGAAGGCGACGTTATAGTCGGCGCACGAACGATGGGACACAGCATCTCCGAGGTGGCGATGAAATGGGGACTTTCCAGTACTACCATTTCACGAGTGTACCGTGCATATCAGGAATCCGGTAAAACGTCAAATCTCCGACATCGCTGCAACCGGAAAAACATCCTGTAAGAACAGAAAAAAACGACGACTGAAGAGAATCGTTGAACGTGTCAGAAGTGCAACCCTTCCGCAAACTACTGCAGATTTCAATGCCGGGTTATCAACAAGTGTCAGCGTGTGAACCACTGAACGAAACATCATCGATGTGGGCTTTCGGAGCCGAAGACCCACTCGTGTACCCTTGATGACTGCACGACACAACGCTTTACGCCTCGCCTGGACCCGTTAACACCGAACGTTGGGTTGTTGATGACTGGAAACATCTTGTCTGGTCGGACGAGTCTCGTTTCAAATTGTATCGAGCGGATGGACGTGTACGGGTATGGAGGCAGCCTCATGAATCGCCGGCCGGAGTAGCCGAGCGGTTCTAGGCGCTACAGTCTGGAACCGCATGACCGCTACGGGCGCAGGTTCGAATCCTGCCTCGGGCATGGATGTGTGTGATGTCCTTAGGTTAGTTGAGTAGTTCTAAGTTCTAGGGGACTGATGACCACAGCAGTTAAGTCCCATAGTGCTCAGAGAGCCTCATGAATCCATGGACTCTTCATGTCGGCAGGGGACTGGTGAAGCTGGTGGAGGCTCTGTAATGATGTGGGGCCTGTGGCGTTTGAGTGATATGGGACCCCTGATACGTTTAGATACGAGTCTGACAAGTGACACGTACGTAAGCATCTTGTCTGATCACCTGCATTCATTCATGTCCATTGTGCATTCCGACGGACTTGAGCGATTCCAGCAGGACACTGCGACACGCCACATGTCTAGAATTGCTACAGAGGGTCTCCAGGAACACTCTTCTGAGTTTAAACACTTTCGCTGGCCACCGAACTCCCCAGATATGAACGCTATTGAGCATATCTGGGATGCCTTGCAACGTGCTTTTTAGTAGAGATCTCCACCCACAGTCCGCCCCCGGTAGCTGAGTGTGTAAGCGTGACAGAATGTCAATCCTAAGGGCCCGGGTTCGATTCCCGTCTGGGTCGGAGTTTTTCCCCGCTCAGGGACTGGGTGTTGTGTTGTCCTACTCATCATCATTTCATCCCCATCGACGCGTAAGTCGCCGAAGTGGCGTCAAATCGAAAGACTTGCACCCGGCGAACGGTCTACCCGACGGGAGGCCCTAGTCACACGACTGCTCTGCTGGTCCACCCCCTCGTTCTCTCACGGATTTATGGACAGCCCAGCACTACCTCAGACATTTGTGGAGTTCATGCAACGTCGTGCTGCGGCACTTCTCAATGATCGCGAGGCCCTACACGATATTAGTCAGGTGTACAAGTTTCTTTGGTTCTTCAGGGTATGTACGTGTAGTAAGTAAAATTTCGTAATTTGCTGTCCTTCCTGGTGCTGCAATTTTTGTGGTGAACAGTAAGAATTCAGTTCGTGCACGATGCCAAGATGTCAGCGAGGGTGAAACGAGTGAAGGCAACGTAGACTCATTCCAGTCTGTAAAGCTCTAATTCACGGGCGCAAAAGTGAGTCTCAACTCAAGGCTGAAGGAAACAGTTCGTACAAGGTAGGCCTAACGAAGGACAGCGCTTTAGTCGTCTCAGCCGCCGAGGAAACAACAGCGGGAGAGGGTGACTGGGCCGCGCGGCTAGAAATAAAGCTTAATCCACGGAGGCAGAGGGGGTAGGGGCGGAGGGTGGAGACGTTGAAGGGGAGGGACGGATGGCACAGCGGTGGGAAAGGGACGGACAGAGGGCGCAGAACGCTCCTGAATATTCATCGGCCGGCGCGGCCCCAGTATTTTGCTAATGGCTCCTTCCTTCCTCGCCGGCGATCACCGGCAGGCCGAGTCGTCCGCGGCCCAGTCGAGTGGCTGGCCGCGCCGTCCCCTTTGTCCCGCGCCGACAACACACACACACGCAGGCCGCTCTCCTCCCGCAATCACTGTGCCGCGCCGCTACTCCAATTACCACCAGGGGCCGCCCGACCCGGACTCTGCTGCGCTAAAACTGCTACTCCACGACTCTCACGACGACTGCTCTCGAGCTGACAAGTCGAGGCGCTCCCCCTTCTAAGGCTCTCCTCCAAGTGACGACGCGCTGAGCCACACGTGACGCAACTGGGTCCCATGGTCAACATCGAACTACTGCGTTCTTCTGCTTCTTTTATATCCTCCTTTTTCATAGCGTTACCCGTAGTTCTGAGAGCCGAAGGACGTTAAAAGGGAACAGTAGGAAAGAAGGGGGTGAGACAGTGTTGTGGCCAATCCCTGATGCCATTCAAATGGTTCAAATGGTTTTGAGCACTATGGGACTTAACATCTGAGGTCATCAGTCCCCTAGAACTTAGAACTACTTAAACCTAACTAACCTAAGGACATCACACACACCCATGCCCGAGGCAGGATTCGAGCCTTCGACCGTAGCGGTCGCGTGGTTACAGACTGTAGCGCCTAGAACCGCTCGGCCAGATGCCATTCAATCTGGTTTAATTCCGTCAGGTCACCGACCCGCTTGAACAGCTGTGGGGCGACTCCGGCGACATATCCCACCCCATTATTTTACCAAACTTCTTTTTTACCTGAATTACTCCAGGCGTGGTGAATTTAATCCATAGGGTGGAACTTATATTGACCTTAGCTGTGTTAATCATCGTTTCAGCGGCTTGCTGAAAGTCCATGAAATAACTGCCTTTCATCTGAACAACCTTAAATGTTTGCTTATAGCGAGCTGTTGCTGTGGTGTTCATTACGTCATCAGGAACAAAGTGTTTCCTAATCTTTGCTAATGCTTTCTTTTAGAGTTACGAATTTTTCTGACACTTTCCTTTGCTGAATTATTCGTAATGTCTTCACTGTCCGTTGTATAACCTGTGGTGTCACCGCCAGACACCATACTTGCTAGGTGGTAGCCTTTAAATCGGCCGCGGTTCGTTAGTATACGTCGGACCCGCGTGTCCTCACTATCAGTGATTGCAGACCGAGCGCCGCCACACGGCAGGTCTAGTCTAGAGAGACTCCCTAGCACTCGCCCCAGTTGAACAGCCGACTTTGCTAGCGATGGTTCACTGTCTACAGACGCTCTCATTTTCCGAGACGACAGTTTAGCATAGCCTTCAGCTACGTCATTTGCTACGACCTAGCAAGGCACCATATTCTTCAAGAATGTGTTCTGAACAGATAATATTGTGAATCATGAACCGTCAAGACCGACGTTCATCATTAATGGATTAAAGTTAAGTATCAAACTAATTATGTCCGCTTTCTGAATTCTAATTCCTTGTCATGTTCCAGACCTCACGTCAGTATAGTTCTTCCCTCCTCACGCCAGCCTGCGTGAGCTAAAACGCGTGCATTTCGGCCTCCACAAGTAACACGGTGTTGGCTCTTCTGCCAACACAACATAACCAATGAAGACATCCAAGTGACGCACTACAAAAAAGCCGAAGTGTGTAATCCCTATGTCCAGTAGAGCCAACTCGTCTAACACATTCTGCACTTAGCCCACTTGGTGTGAACAAGTCATAGGAGTTACCTCTCTTACCATACACTAACATTTGTAAACCTACATCAGTTATCATTGGAGATAGCCCTTTTACTGTGTGAAAGCTCCGTTTACACACCACCTACCGAAGTAGAAAACACAGTTTATCCAAAACTGGCTCTTAGGTCCTTCAGCACGATAATCTTCAATTGACAGCGGTCTTTATTGCTAATGTTTTCGCTGTTGCGTGTTTGGGTGGCCCCATTTAGATTAAACAATGTTTCCTTAAACCTCTGCCGATTCCAGTTTCGGCTTGATGTTTTGCAGACTACCAATCTGAGTGCTTGTGCAGTGTGTTAACCCCTACAAGTACGTCGCTAATGTACTCTCACGAATACGTATTCTTTGTTTTAAAGGAAATGTAAAAGGCATAAATAGACTTGAGATCTTCAGAACATTTCTTTTATTTGTATAACTGGCAGTCGGCTACTGTGTGAGCTATATTTTGTAAATTAGTGTAGCTTCTATAGAACCTTCTTGTGTTTTCTTTTTTTTTTTTTAATGGTTGTATTTGGGGTTATTATAAGTTGCTTTACTGGATTTTAAAAGTGAACTGGGCGTCCGCCTCTTGATTTTGATGTGTCAGTTAACATTTTTAAGTTGTTAATAAAAATGTTTCGTGGAAATTGTCAACCCGGCATCCCCACACCTGTCTTCACACACTGGCTAATCATTGGAAGAAATCAAGGAGAAATTAGCAGAGAAAATTAAAGAACGGCTGAACAGAATGGATAATGTTTTCAAAAGAGATTGTGAGACAAATATCGGTGAAAATAAGAGACGGGTAATGTAACTTAGTAAAACAAATCGGGCGATGCTGAGGAAATTAGGTTAGGAAAAGAAACACTGATGGTAGGAGATAAGTTTTATTTTAGCAGCAAAAAACTCAGAATGAGCGAAATAGAGGGGAAATAAATTTCATACTGGTAATGGCAAGAAAAGTGAATTTTGTAAAGAGGAACGTGCTAACTTCGAATACAGATTTAAAAGTGAGTCTTTTATGAAGGGATCTGTCTGAGGTGTAGTCTTGTACAGAAGTGGACCTGAAAGAGAAACAGTACAGACAAGAACGCAGTTGTAGGTTCTTATATGTGGTGCATCAGGAGAATCGTAAAGATTACTAGGGTAGATCGGAGGCACAGAATCAAATACGGGGAAAAGAAATTGGTGGCAGAACTAGATTACAAGACGGGGTCATTTGGTAGGAGACATCCTGAGGCAATAAGAAATCATAAATTTGGCACTGAAGCGAAGCGTTTGGGCGTGAGGGGAAGGTGGAAAGTGGTGGATAGTGGAGTGTGACCTAGGCTTGACTACTGTAGAAACTTTCAAATGGATGGAGATTGCAGCAGCTATGCAGAGATAATGTACAGACTCTCATGGAGAGATGCATCAAATCAGTCTTCCGACTTAGGGCCACAGCGACATCTTGCGTCACTGGAAGTTCGGCAGTCGATATGACACTTGTTTCTAAGCGCACCTAGAAATACTGTCAACACTCAATTCAAGCAATGTCACTGGGAGATGGTATTCACCCAGAGCCAAATCTGTACATTTGTAAAATCTAAGGCCCGCTGCTGTGTATGGTGGGGCGTATTTTGTTTACTACTGTCTGTTCCACAAATATCTGGTCCAGTCACGAATATTAAGAGGGAAGAACGATTGTTGGTAAGCCTCCGTGTGAGTTCGAATCTTTCGAAACTTACCTTCATAGTACTTTTGGGAGGCGTACGTAAATGGACTGATTGGTTAAATCTTCTTGAAACACTCGCTTTCAGAATTTTAACAATAATTCACACTACGATGCACAACGCTTCCTTGTGGTGCCTGCCACTCGCCTTGCATGAGCATCTCAGTGAGGATTTCGCCCTTTCTAAACTCACCTTTGGCTAAACGCGCTGCTGATGTTTGGGTCTTCTCAATTTCCTCTACGAATACTGTATGGTAAGGGTCCAAGACGGACGAGTAGTACTCAAGCATCGGACGAGAAAGTATTTTGTAAGCTGCTTCCTTCGTAATTAGACTGCACTCCTTGAAGATTTTTTCAATTAATATCAGTGTTGCATTTATCATTTCAACGACTAGTTGTTTGTGGTTGTTCCACTTCGCATCATTCCGTGTGCATGCTCCCATATATTTAATGTATATGATTGCTCTTAGTGGTGGTTTGGCAGTCGTATTCATACACAACAGGGATTTCCGCCTATTTATGCGCCAAATGTTACATTTGTTTAGGCTGGCAGTCAACTCCACTATAATTATCCGGGCTGTTATGCCGTGGTCGGTTGGGATTTGACAAAGAATTCACCAACCGACCACGGCATAACAGCCCGGATAATTATAATGGACATGACATTTCTGGCCGTGAAAGTCTCCATTTTAGTGGCAGTCAACTGTAATTTTCCGCACCCAGCGTCGAACCTCTGCAGGTCTTTCTAAGCTTCCCCACTATTTCCTCTATACACACCAGAATCATCTGTGCACAGCCTCATCAACTTTCCGAAGTTATTCACTAGGACATTTATATACCGTGTGTCCCTTCAAAGAGTCATCAGTCGCATTTTCTCTTGCGTTTAGTAAGATATTTGCAGTTTCGTTTTTACAGTGTGTAGTTGGCGTCAGCCCAAACGTACGCTGCTCACCACATCTTTCATGTGGTGCCCACTGTTGACGGAAAGAGTCGGTTTGTTTCCAGTTACAATGCAGAATCAAATGTAATACGTTTTATGTTGTTTTTTTAGAATTTGCAAATGGTAGCAAGAATATAAATATTTGGATCATACTTACCATATTATGGCATATTAGTGTGCGCGCGAAAGTTATAGTGCAGCAGCACTGGCAGTAGGCGAGCATGGAATGGCATAATTCGACAAGGCCGACGCAGTGTTGTGAGACAGGTTAGCTTGCTGCTGCATCGGAATCCTAGGACTACACAGATTCGTGCAGAAAGAGCCAGGGCAGATTTCCATATTGACGGTGCCAGCGGTGTTTTAGGATAAATGATTGTTAGTTTTTCCGGCGTAGGCACGTCGGCCTGGCACGAACAGCCGAGAAGGCTGTAAGACGACGCCAGGCAATAGAACGCTGACTAGCACCGCACCATGACAGGAGCGGCCACTATACGAAGAGAATATAAGCGCCGCTACAGCTAGCTACGGCCGCACTAGAAGAGCCTCACTAGAAGACGAACCGTGATCCAAAAGATTTAGCCGTGACTTGTGATCCACACGTATGCTCATAAATTAAGGAGAATGCTGATATATGGCGAAACGATGCTCTGGTGGGCGGTTTGCTAGTTTAAATCACCTCGGGGTATGACCATGCGGTGCATTTGACCTGCGGTCGTTGCACGGTGGCGCTGGCAGCAGTCCACATACGCAGAGGTGTGTTGGTGCATGTCAGAGTACGGTGCAGCGAGTAAGTGTGCAGACGTGCTAATGGTGACTGTGTGTTGAAAATGACTCAAAGAACACGTATTGAAGACATTATGAGGAGTAGTAGACTAGGGCGACTGGAAGCTGGTCAAACACAGCAGGTCGTAGCACCGGCCCTCCGTGTGCCACACAGTGTGATATCAAGATTATGGAAACGATTCCAGCTGACAGGAAAGGTGTCGAAGCGCTACAGTACGGGTCGTCCACAGTATAAATCACCACAAGAACACTGAAATCTTCCCATCTGTGCCATCAGATGGCCACGAAGTACTGCAGGTAGCCTTGCTCGGGACCTTACCGTAGCCACTGGAACAGTTGTCTCCAGACACACAGTCTGCAGATAACTGAACAGACATGGTTTATTCACCCGGAGACCTGCAAGGTGCTTTCCACTGACCCCTGGTCACAGGAGAGCCCGTAAAGCTTGGTGTCAAGAACACAGTACATGGTCATTGGAACAGTTGTCCCAGGTTATGTTCACGGACAAGTCCAGGTATAGTCTGAACAGTTATTCTCGCCAGGTTTTCGTCTGGCGTGAACCAGGAACCACATACCAACCCCTTAATGTCCTGGGAAGGAACCTGTATGGAGGTCGTGGTTTGGTGGTGTGGGGTCGGGTTATGATTGATGCACGTACACCCCTGCATGTCTTTGACAGAGGAACTGTAACAAGTCAGGTGTGTCGGGGCGTCATTTTGCACCAGTATATCCACCTTTTCAGGGGTGCAGTGGGTCCCACCTTCCTCCTAATGGATGACAACGCACGGCCTCACCGAGCTGCCATCGTGGAGGAGTACCTTGAAACAGAAGATTTCAGGCGAATGGAGCGCCCTGCATGTTCTCTAGACCTAAGCCCCATCGAGCCGTCTGGGATGCTCTCGGTCGACGTATCGCTGCACGTCATCAAGCCCCTGCTACACTTCAGGAGCTCCGACAGGCACTGGTGCAAGAATGGGAGGCTATACCCCAGCAACTGCTCGACCACTTGATCCAGAGTATGCCAGCCCGTTGTGCGGCCTGTGTACGTGTGCATGGTGATCATATTCCATATTGATGTCAGGGTACATGCGCAGGAAACAGTAGTTTTTGTTGCACATATGTTACGCTACGATTTTCTCAACTTATCACCAATACCGTCCACTTACAGATCTGTGTCGTGTGTGTTCCCTATGTGCCTATGGTATCAGCGCCTGTTTTGTGTAGTGCCACGTTGTTTGGCACCACATCCTGCAATTATCCTTAATTTATGAGCATGATTGTATATTAATTGCTTGCATGGAAATTGTATATATCGAAGGACGTTGATTATTTGAATGTCACCAATTGCTTGTGTCATCTCTTCGTAAAAAGGTAAAATTAAGTATTGTCAATTTAATTTCAACTCCAGTAATAAGGTTTGCTTGAATTGTTGTCTAGCTATCCGAGAAAACAGCTTCCTAGGCACCCTATATTAAACGAGTGGGCAGGACCCCACATTAGTGACGCATATGCACAACAAGCACGACACCGCTGACTGTAAGTACTGGAAATTATGAAACGAAATTATTCTCAGTCCCTGATAGGACGACAGGGCCGTGAAAGATGAGGTCGCCACGTGGACCTGCCAGTACGAATCATCGGTTCAAGACCATGGCATGGCAACAGCTGTAAGTGCTAAGTCCCTCTCAGACCTCGTGTCAGGGTGCAGCAAACCGTCCCAGGTCTACTTCAGGAGCACGACCGACTCCTGCCAAAGTGGCAGTGGATCACTGCCCATGCGCACCATCCACCTTCAGCATCGCAGGGCGGGTGCCTAATCGTGGTGGACCCAGCCGGGCGCCTCCTGGCCCGTAGCAGATTCGCCATTGTCGGATCCACACAACATTGGTGTGGGGACCAAACGGCAAACTTACGTAATGAAGCCAGTGGCTCAGCGCGAAGACTCCACGTCAGCATCACAGGGTGTGCAGGCAGCAGGCCAGCAGAATTCAGTGACCAGCTGGTAACAGACCTGGTGAACTGTGCAGCGCAGATGCTTTACTAAAGTGCCGTACGTATTACCTTTGCAGCTGGCTTTTTTTGGAGCTAGCTGCGCTCCCACCTAGCCTTCACCACCCTCTCGCGCCATCCTGGTTTATAATTACCTATCCTCAATGGAGTACTACACACAAAGGAGACAAAAGTCATTGAATAACTCGTAATATCCTGTCTGACCATATTTTTCCCGGCGTAGTGCAGCACCTTGACGTGCCGTGGACTCAAGTCGTTGGAAGTCCCCTGTAGAAATATTGAAGCAATCTGCTTCTGTAATCGTCCGCAACTGCGAAAGTATTGCCAGCGCAGGGGTTTGTGAGCGAATTGATCTCTTGACTATGTCCCATAGACTTCTAATGAGATTCATGTCGGTCGATATGGGCGGCCAAGTCATTCGCTGTAATCGTCCTGAATGTTCTTCAAACCAGTTGCGAACAATTGCGGCCTAGTGACATGACGCATCATCATCCATAAAAAAATCCATCGTTGGTTGCTGCAAATTGTCTCCAGGTAGTCGAACATAACCATTTCCAGTCAATGATCGGTTCAGCTGAACCAGAGGGCCAATACCCTTCAATGGAAACACAGCCCATGCCTTTATGGAGCCACTACCAGCTTACATAGTCCATTATTGACAACCTGACTCCATGGCTTCGTGGGTTCTGCTTGACTCTCGAACCCTACCGCCAGCTCTTACCAACTGCAGGCGGGACTCATTTGGCCAGACCACGGTTTTCCAGTTGTCTAGGGTCCAACCGATATGGTAAAGAGCCCAGCAGAAGCACTGCAGGCGATGTCGCGCTGTTAGCAAAGCCACTGGCGTCGGTCATCTGCTTCCATAGACCATTAACGCCAAATTTCGCCGCACTGTCCTAAAGGATTTCTGCAGTTATTTCACTCAGTGATGGTTGTCTGTTAACACTGACAAACACTACGCAAACGCCACTGCTCTCGGTCATCAAGTGAAGGCGTCGGCCATTGCGTTGTCCGTGGTGAGAGGTAATGCCTGAAATTTGGTATTCTCGGCACACTCTTGACACTGTGGACCTCGGAATCCTGAATTCCTTGAAGATTTCTGGAATGACATGTATCATGTGTCTAGTTCCAACTACCATTCCGCGTTCAAAGTCTGCTAATTCCAGTAATCACGTCGGAAAGCTTTTCACATAAATTCATGATGATGAGGTCCCATACTCCGAGGATCGTAGGGGACGCTGCGGGAGACCCGCACCGCCGACTACGCAAGGTCGTAGCGGAGGTGGTTTGCCATTGCGTTCCTCCGACCGTAATGGGGATGAATGCAACAACACCCAGTCATCTCGAGGCAGGGAAAATCCCGGACCCCGCCTGGAATCGAAACCGGGACCCCGTGCGCGGGAAGCGAGAACCCTACCACAAGACCACGACCTGCGGACTCACATGAATTACCAGTGCACTGGCCTTTTATGCCTTGTGTAGGCGATACAGCCGCCATTTGTATATCTGCATATTACCATCCCATGACCGTAGCCATCTCAGGGTAACATACGCATTTGTTGTATTGCATATAATATCATACTTAAAATTCTATATCATGCCAACTGCAAGTAGAAAGTGCTATGGTCTGAAAGGTTAAAAATCATCGCTGTAATTTTATCGAGAAGGAAGAGACGGTTGTGATGTGAGTGGGTAGCTGATAGACGGACAATGAGGGCATATCAGTTTTGTCAGCGGAGAAATTAGTGTACTTTGCCTCAGTGGAGTTGTTTCTTTTGTGGTAAAGACCGGATGGTAAAGCGTGGAGAAGACACTAAGTATTGAGAGAGTAGGAATCCGTTTTGCAAGTTAAGCTGCTAACAGAATGAATATCCTGCTAAAGATATGTGAAAGCGTCATTCTAGTAATGAGTTACTGAACTGTACGATGAAACACAGAGATTTTAAATTTTGGTCGGAGAAGAGGATCAGACGAGAGGGGAAACAAAGAAGAGAACCGAAGACCACAGAATGGAAGATGTTATTTAACAAGAAATTCGACACAGAAGAATAACAAGACGAAGAATTCAAGACATCAAAAGAACACGAGCTGTACTAGTTTCCTCCAAGAGAGTTGGAGTATTTAAAATATTAGCAGAAGGGCTGTGTGCAAAGTTTAACAGCTGTTTGTTTTGACTGAGAGAAGGAAACAGCCAGTGAACAATGTTCACACTGACGGTACATAGAAAAGTGACTGTACTGTACTGTACTTTGGGATAATGAAAACTGACTTTTAACTCTGTATCTATTATCTCAAAATTTATTGTGACGGACAAGCACATGTATACTTTGAAAGTACATAGATTAAATAAATTTACATAAGGCTGAGCAAATAAATTATGCATTATTGTACTTAAAAAATTGTGTTCTCTTATAAAATAAGCCAGCTAATACCATATCTCCACCCCTAGACCCACGCTCCGAGACTTGACGCCTTCGTTGCTGGTTGACAACTCAGGAACCGACCAATCCAGAACAGGATCACAGGACGGCGCGCCCACCGTGCACTCTGCGCCGCACGTAATACACTGAAGATCCAAAGAAACTGGTACACCTGACTAATATCGAACAGGGCCCTCGCGAGCATGCGAGGTGCTGCAACACGACGTGTTATGGACTCGACTAATGTCTGAAGTAGTGCTGCTGGGAATTGACACCATGAATCCTGCAGGGCTGTCCATAATTCCGTAAAAGTGGAGACCTCTCCCGAATAGCACGTTGCAAGGCATTCCAGAATACTCAATGATGTTCAAGTCTGGGGAGTCTGGTGGCCAGCGGAAATGTTTAAACCAAGAAGAGGGTTCCTGGAGACTGTACCAATTCTGGACGTGTGAAGTGTCACATTGTCCTGCTGGAACTTCCCAAGTCCGTCGCAATGCACAATGGACATGAAAGGCTGCAAGTGATCAGGCAGGTTGCTTATGTACGTGTCACCTGTCAAAGTCGTATCAGGGATCCCATATCACAGCAACTGCGAACATCCCACACCATTACAGAGCCTCCACCAGCTTGAACAGTCCCCTGCTGACATGCAGTTTCCACGGATTCACGAAGTTGTCTCCATACCCGTACACGTCCATCCACTCGATAGAATTCGAAAAGTTACTCGTCCGACCAGGCAACATTTTTCCAGTCATCAACAGTCCAACGTCGTTGTTGACGGGCCCAGGCGAGGGGTAAAGCTTTGTATCATGCACTCATAAAGGGTACAAGAGTGGGCCTTCGGCTGCGAAAGCCCATATCGATGATGTTTCGTTGAATGGTCCGTGGGCTGATACTTTTTGATCGCTCAGCATTGAAATCTGCAGCAATTTGCGGAAGGGTTGCACTTCTGTCACGTTGAACGACTCTCTTCAGTCGTCGATGGTCCCGTTCTTGCAGTCTCTTTTTCAGGCCTCAGCGATGTCGGAGATTTGATGTTTTACCGGATTCTTGATATTCACAGTACACTAGTGAAATAGTCGTACGGAAAAACCCTCACTTCATCGCTATCTAGAGATGCTGTATCCAATCGCGCGTGCGCCGACCATAACATCACGTTCAGACTCACTTAAATCTTGTTTACCTGCCACTGTAGCAGCAGTTGTAGTATTTTGAAAAACATTCCAGCTCCATGATCTTGTCGATTCTGAGTGTCCTTTTCATCGTCTTTAGTTTTCTTTCTTTTCTTTGTTATTCTTGCCCCCTTTGTCATGCTTTGAGCAATTTTCTCAGTTTAAGCAGCACGTTGTCTGTCCATTCGTAGCAGCCCATTTTTCATATTCTCCCCAGTTTTGATGCCTAGTTTGCTCATGGTTTTTTAATCTGCTTGTTATTCCATCATTAAAACATATTATGGCCTCAATCACAGCAATCCGGAAAGCTGACATGCCAACAAAGACAGTTTCTGGCAATCGCAAATTCATGTAATTTGTGTCGACACAAATATCGATTGTCATAAATGCTTGCTCATAGTACAGTCAATGAGTTCTTCAAGGACATTACACAAACGACTTGCTACGGAAATAGTAACGCCAAAATTAAATAATGATACCTTGTGGGCAAACTTGGTGTTTGACAATGGTGTGACAGCTATTCATTCAAGCGCCGCATCTGTTTTCGAAAGGCATTTAAACACGAAAATGATGAGATACTATACATAAAGTACTTATTTTTAGACTAAGGAAGTATCACAGGATTATATTAAATAAAAAAACTCCATTGGTTTGGTACTCATGACGTTGAGGTCCACTTAACAAAAAAAATGGCTCTGAGTACTATGGGACTCAACTGCTGAGGTCATTAGTCCCCTAGAACTTAGAACTACTTAAACCTAACTAACCTAAGGACATCACAAACATCCATGCCCGAGGCAGGATCCGAACCTGCGACCGTAGCGGTCTTGCGGTTCCAGACTGCAGCGCCTTCAACCGCACGGCCACTTCGGCCGGCGGTCCCCTTAACAGTATTATTTTCTGAATACTTATTGATTTTGGATTTTCTACAAAAAAGTTTTTCATTTTGTTTTCAAAACATTCTATATGAGTAATTGGCCAAGAGCGAGTGGGACTCGCGCACTAAGGTTCAAATGGTTCAGATGGCTCTGAGCACTATGGGAATTAACATCTGAGGTCATCAGTCCCCTAGACTTAGAACTACTTAAACCTGACTAACGTAAGGACATCACACACATCCATGCCTGAGGCAGGATTCGAACCTGCGACCGCAGCAGTCCCGTGGTTCCGGACTAAAGCACTTAGAAACGCTCGGCCACAGCGTCCGGCGCCCACTAAGGTTCCGTGCAATCTAAATTATGTATGTACATAATAGATATCTCTGGAATCGAGAATCTCAACTATTTTTGCCTGTTATAGATATCGATACTGGTGAGCTATCGGTCCCATTAATTACAAGACAGTACAAAAACTTGAGTTCCTGAGACTAGACCAGACCAAAGAAAGGGACGAGGAAGGGACTCCAGTTCATATATGTAGAGAGAGAGGATTTAATAAAATAGTTTTATTCACATACTAAAACATGACTATCAGTTACATTTCATGTTTCCATGCAGTAATAATTTTCTGTTATGCTTTTGACGGATGATTGATACAATGTAAGCTCTAATGGGAAAAACATATTTTTATTTGATATATGTACAATTTAAATTTTTACGTTTTTTTTTCCTTTACTTGTTCTGTGGTACCTTGCTTCCCGACAAGTTTAATGACTACAAATCGACGGAAATACTCTACAGGTTTGAATAAGTGAGTTTGTGGGTATCAAAATATGTGACATAAATTGCCGTATCTTTTGATGGCATTGGTGTAAAAGCTTAGGTTTTTGACACCGTCAAGGGACCATAGACTTTTGTATATGACATAAATTGCTTCTTGACAAGCACAACCGTTCCTGAGAAAAAACCTGAACAGTCCTACAGATAGACAGACAAACAAACAAAAATATACGGAAGCCAGCTGAAATTAGTGGTTCTTATAACAACATAGATATTTGCATGACGTGTATAGGAACATGAAGAAGGTGCCAATGCGCACCGAAATTGGTAACAAATAAAATAATTAATAAAGTTACGGTTGTCGGTATTTATTTTCTTCAAGTCTCTGCCCAGCCGAAAACCCATTCAGTTGACAGAAGATGGAAATAAAGAAAACTAGGCCACAAAATAATGGTATAAGGGTTCCGTTTTTTAATGATTGAGGTAAGAAACCCATGATTGGTAACCTTAAAACTTTCTATCAGTCACAGTGGATAAATAAGAAAAACCAGTTGGCAATACCACCTAAGTATCCAGTTACGACAACTGTCAGCCAGTAATTCGTACTGTTCCTGAAAGTTGTCAACGCAAAAAGGACAAGAAAGATAGATGTTTTGTAGGTGCCGAGGGTGTTCCTCAGGATGTAAAGCAATGATTTGTGGAGTACAAAAGGACACGCAGGTACTACGCGCTCCATGCTGAGAGTGTAAATGCCGCCGAGGAAGCAACACGCTTTCGCGGTGCCGTGTGGCCCGTGATTTACGAGGAAGACGCGGCGTAATTCACGCGGCTGTCCCGCAGTGTGAGCGGACGGCGCTAAGGAGAGGCCCACCCTGGTGGAAGCGCCCCCCACCACGCACCTCGCGGCAGGCAAACGAGCAGCGCCCGCTTCCGGCGGGCAGCCTGAGTTACGGCGTTCGCTGCTCGCTCCACGCCACACGTCCGCACAGCGATCAACAGGTAAAACGCTTCCCCTCCCGCCTTCTCCGTGAGCAGTGCCGCACGTCTGTACACAGCGTGCAGATTCCAGCTCACATGAATCCTAAAGGCAATCGCAGGTGCTTCGCGAACGGAAAGAACTACTGAGTTTTACTACTCACGTTTGAGGAATTTCTAGAATCCCATTTGGGACATGCGGAAGAGACCATTCTCAGCCCCATGAGTCTCCATCATTCCGCAAAAAGGCATCTTAAGTGTGACCGTATTTCTGGTCGGCGCTCTCGGTTAAGGCTGATACACAATCTGTTTTGCTGTCACAGCAACCTGTCCGAGCGTCATGCGGTGATCGAAGGTTCGTTTCCGTACTGGTTCAAAAAAAAAAAAAAATGTTCAAATGTGTGTGAAATCTAAGGTCATAGTCCCTAAGCTTACACACTACTTAACCTAAATTATCCTAAGGACAAATACACGCACCCATGCCCGAGGGAGGACTCGAACCTCGCCGGCCGGTGTGGCCGTGCGGTTCTAGGCGCTTCAGTTTGGAACCGCGTGACCGCTTCGGTCGCAGGTTCGAATCCTGCCTCGGGCATGGATGTGTGTGATGTCCTTAGGTTAGTTAGGTTTAAGTAGTTCTAAGTTCTAGGGGACTTATGAACTCAGATGTTAAGTCCCATAGTGCTCAGAGCCATTTGAACCAATTCGAACCTCCGCCGGGACCAGCCGCACAGTCCATGACTGCAGCGCCTGCGACCGCTCGGCTAATCCCGCGCGGCACTGGTTCCTCTGCACATGTATTATTCGTGCAACATTCTTTTTAACAGACTCTGGTCTCAGAGTGTAAAGCGCCAAACGCCACTGAAAAATTACAAAGCTTAATTTCGCCGTTTGTAACTGGTATCTATCTTAAAATAAGATCGCTTTTTGTGCATGGATGCAAGTCGGAAGCTAATGATTTAACCCTGAAATTCTGCCCAAAACTCCATGCATATTATAAAAATATACGTATCTTTTGTGTGTATGTGTGTGTGTGTGTGTGTGTGTGTGTGTGTGTTCCACATGTCCTCCTAAGCCACTGCAGCGTTTCCCATCAAACTTGATGAACATATCCCTTATTGTTTGGCAAAAATCGCTGACGGGGTGAGAACAATCTACCTATCATAGTTCCAGAGATGTGACGTCTAAAAGATTAGATACGTGAAAAACTGCCGCTTCATGTATGACGTTTAAATTTATTGCTTCTGTGCTACTAACTGTACTCGCAATAAATTTCGAACTCAGTATCCACATATGCCGCAAAATGCACCTACAAAATTATATTATGGTATCACACATACTTCAAGAGATATGACGTGATAAACACTGCGAAGCATAAAAAAATTGCCGCATCATGCATGAAGTTGTGTACTACTAAGACACTCCCACAGTCGGATCAACTTAACGAAATCTGTGATAAATGGCAGCGCTTTTGACAGTTGTCCAATGCGAAGCGCAAAGCGCTGTTGGCGAATCCAGTCGCCACCTATAGAGCTATGAAGAGGCGATGCCATGGAGACGTTTACAAACTCGCGTTGTACACACGAGAAACAGCTGCGCTCAGCGTACTGAAGCTGTCCGGGATATTACACTACAAATGCAGTTTATTTTTTTGTTTTCCTTTGCAATAGAAAACTAGCAAACTAATACCCGGATAATGTCTCGTGTGTCAGCTAGTAATAATAATAATATCACGCCAATAGTAACGGCAACATAGACTGATGAGACAAGCTACACATGACACCAAGTTATAAAGGAAGCATTAAATAATTTACGAAGAGCAACATACAGATTGAGGCAATGTGCAATGTGCTACAGTTTAATTACATCTTCAAACAAGAGAGAGTTAATGGCTTTAGAAGGGAAGAATCCAGCCAGATCGAAATTAATAAATTTTAGAACAAGTATCTCACTTCAGTTATCTTGGACGTGATATCAGTATCAACTAAAACAAAGATATTTACTAGAAATGTTAGTAAATTTCAAGCTATCTGCGGAACAGTTGCAAGAACATTGGGAAGGAAAAAAAAAAAAAGAAAACACAAACGAAATTCTATAATCTTACGGCAGTACCTACTCTTGTACACTGCGCAAAACAATTAAAGGGTTATTTTTTGAAACTCCGCAATCGTCTCGCATTTCAACGTAAAAGTTTGAAATTTGGCTCCAAGCTGCCAACAGCCTTCCTCTGGAAAAATGGAAGTGAGCGTACGGCATTGTGGGAGAGGAGTCCCCCATTCGGGGAAGTTCGGCCTCCGAGGACAAGTACTTATTGCATTCGACGCCACATTGGGCAACTTAAGCGTCGGAGATGGGGATGAAATGATGAGGAGGACAACACAACACCCAGTCCCTGAGCGGAGAAAATCTCCTGCCCCCACCGGGAATAGAACCCGGGCCCCTTGGCGTGGCATCCCACCGCGCTGACCACCCTTTGTTTTTTTTTCACTTTGTTCGGTATTGTTCGTTGCGTTTATTCTGGGCGGAAGTCACAAGACATCCGTTCAAGTTGATTCCTTTACTCAGTTTTTTATTACAGAAGGGGAGCAGCCCTCTGACCGAACACGCTGAGCTACCGTGCCGGCGAACTCAGCTAACGGGGCCGGACACAGCCCTCCTCTGTAATGCGCTCTGTGACTTAACCCTGTGGTTCGGTGAAGCTTCAAACAGCAAAGTGTCGACACATGCTGCGAAAATAAGGCCAGAGCTCAGAGTTTCATGTGAGGAGTTTGATGGGTTACTGATGTCGCATTGGCACCAAATTTCACCACAAATCTGCCGAAATGGACATGTCAAACGTTGAGCAGAACGTTACACTCCCTCTTGCCCACATGTCACCGCTTCTTTCACGCCTATGTGGTAGAGGTCAGAACCGTGCTGCCCAGAGTTGAAATTGGCTGTTTTCGTGTAGACGGCCGAGTAAAACATTTCAGACTTACTGCCACTCAGAATCGACACGAAAATGCCTCGGGAAGTGGTAAAAATGGCGTTAACCAAACCATCCATTTCTTTGGGGCGTTGATTCCTAGATATTTCGCAATCGAAAACGACGCATCAGGCCAAAAATCCCTACAACAGCTCAACCCCTGTCTAAGGACATCGTGGTGCTGCAACCACATTAAACGTAATCTGACCCCCTTGTTGTAAAGCGACAGTGGAACCTATAGGGGTCCCTCAAAACCATTTGACGAAATTTATGCTTTTTCTGCCCTCCTGTGGCGTATCACAGTCGGGGGGGGGGGGGGGGGGGGGGCGGGTGCAACATTGATAAATGCATGAAAAGACCAGCAATGAGTCCCTGTTCGGCAACGTCTGCGATGCAACCTGTACACATTTGCTGAGTGCCTTAAAAATGTACCTGTTCAGGGACTTTGACACCATTCAGCAAGGTAGCGCTCCGCTTCTGCTCTAGCACCTGCTTGCAGGCTTGCGGAATCTAAAGGATGTCGAAGGGGCTGTTCTACGGCGGCAGCTGTAGAGTAACTCAGCTGGATGAGTGTCAAAATCTCTGGACATGTACATTTTTGAAGTTCTCGACAAAGGTGCAATAGTAACAGCAAGAGTGTTGCCAAGGGGAAGGAATCTTAGAGGGTCAGTTTGGCACTTCATTCACGCATGTGTCAATATTTCATTTGTAATATGTCATTATATATAACACATTTGTTTTTACGTTGTATCAATATAAGAAATGTTATTTGACTGTATTATGATTGTCTCGATACATTCAACACAATTCATACATTCAGGACAATCGTAAAACAGTCAAGTAAAATTTGTTATAACAGTCTGATGAAAAAAACAAATGTATCATGTACAGTGATACATTACAAATATAGATAATGGTTTGAGAATGAGCGAAAATGTTCGAAACTACTCACTAATAAATACACTGTCTGCAGCTATGATGGAAACCTTAATTAATAATTTAAAGGATGTATATTTATTTTCCCAAAATTAATCACATACAACTACCGAGAAATTAAAGTAAATATCGAACTTTGATAACGGTTGTACTTCAGCACAAAGTGACAACTTGAAAAATGAGAATCTAAATCCTTCTGATGTACCCATCAAATTAGCAACTGGACTGTGTTTTTACGCTGAGTTACCTATATTATGTCAAGTTCCCTACAATTTAAGATGTACCACGACATTCCCTCGTAAATGATGATGTTTGGTTTGTGGGATGCTCAACTGGGCGGTCATCAGTGCCCATACAAAGTCCCAATTTTTTCACAGTCCAATCGAGCCAATGTCACGAATGATGATGAAGATGATGAAATGATGAGAACAACACAAATACCCAGTCCTCGAGCAGAGAAAATCCTCACTCTGGCAGGGAATCGAACCCGGCACCCTGTGATCGAGGGGCAGCAACGCTAGCCTCTAGACCACGAGCTGCAGAAGTCCCTCGTAAACTGAGAAATCAACCCTGTTGAAGCAATGCGTGAGTGAGTAGATCATAGTCACTACAAAGAACTCACGAAAATATCTACAAAAAGCGTTACGAATAACTACAATCTCACTCGAATCAGAAACCTTTGGAAGAATCACTAGGCGCTGGTAGCTTGTGGCGGCGGCTCATAATCTCCGACATCAACCAGACCTAGCGAAGCGGACAGTGACTTATTCTCGTTACAGAGACGAGCACATCTGTGCAGGTATCGACGTTAACCTGGTGGTCACATCTTTACCAGAACGCACTACGTTCAAGTTGTCAATTCGCTTTCAAACAGTGGAAGGTCTTTCAAGAACCACCGAAACAAGAGACGATCATAAACGTTTCCCAACAGTTCACCGGAATACTTGGCAGAATGCCTGTCTACTGCAGCGAGAGCTACAAACAGCAAGAGAATGCAGAATATCTGTCCAGACAGCCCAGAATCATATTCGTGAAAAAGTACCCTAAACAAAATGAAAAAGTATTTGGGTAGTACTAGAGGGAAATCAACTATGAATGTTTCGCCTTCTTGAGTTACGCAGGTAAAGCAATATCTATCCTGTCTTGCTTTATGTTGTGCAGTGTCGCACGGACAATAATTACAAAATAAGAAGAGGTAGAAAAAAATCAGCCAACCAGTTGCAAACCAAAGCTTTAGTTAGGCCTTGACCTAGGTTTCGATATTTCTAAAAACATCTTTTCAGAAGGAGAGGGCCTGTCTTTAAAATTTTAAAACTAATGTCCATATACTTTTGACAGTCTTTGATACCTGGGCAGGCAAATATTTAAAAATCATAAACATGTATGCGAATCAGAAACTCTATAAATCAAGATCTCTGACGAAGATATTTTCAGAAACATCGAAACCTCGGTTAAGGGCTAAACAAACCTTTGGTTTCCAACTGATTTTTTCAACCTCTTGAGATTTATACAGTTGCTGATTCGCAGCCACGTTTAAGATTTTGTATTATAAAATACATTAGACAGTACTTGAAAGGATAGACATTCATATAATACGAGAGTCAACGAAAGGTTATCTTCAGACAATATCTACTGAACAGCATATCACCTCCAGGAACCACAGAACAAGATATCGGACTTGTGTTTCACAAGCTGAATATAGATTGAGACTGAAAATAGCCAAAGTTTATCAGAAACATACGGATCATTGTGTGATAACAAGGAATGTCATTGGAGGTTCAGAAGAGAATTACTGTGTATCAATGGCCGATCTAAAAAAAACTCATTTTTACTACGATTCGATGGCTTCTTCTAGTCAAATTTTATCATTAGTTTCTTTCCTCCCAAGTCCAGTTCATTACCGTTTCACGAGTTGACAGATCCGTCCATCTAATTTTCAGCATTCTCTTGTAGTATGGTACTGCACTTCAAAATCTTCTGTTCTCTTCTGATCTGAACTGAATTATTCTATTGTCTCGAATGGAAAGCCGCTCAGAGTTGCACTAAGTTATTTTTATTTTAAACCTTGACCATGGTTTCTGCTATAATAATATAGCCTTCTTCAGAAGTCATACACACTAATAAGTGAAAAATGTCTTAGCCCAGCGGCTGCGTCAAGACCAATAAAATAACTTCAACAGACATAAGCCTGTTTCGAACATAAGTAAAATTACAAATGGCACCGTATATCCTCCGTCACTATCACTGTTATAACAGAGGTAGCATTCGCTGGACAGTGTGTCTAAGACGTTCAGCCCGACCAGGTTGCTTCCAAACACGTCTCCGACGATTGTCTGGTTGAAGGCATATACGACACTCATAGGTGAAGAGAACGTGATGCCAATTCTGAGAGGTCCATTCGCAATGCTGTTGGACCCATCTGTATCGCGCTACATGGTGTCGTGGTTGCAAATATGGATCTCGCCAAGGACGTCGGAAGTGAAGTTGCGCATCATGTAGCCTGTTGTGCACAATTTGAGTCGTAATACGACGTTCTGTGGCAGCAAGGAAAGCATTATTCAACATGGTGGTGATGGTGTCAGGGTTCCTCCGAGCCATAATCCGTTGGTAGCGGTCATCCACTGCTATAGTAGCCCTTGGGCGTCCTGAGCGAGGCATGTCATCGACAGCTCCTGTCTCTCTGTTCTCCTCCACGTCCGAACAACATCGCTTTGCTTCACTCGGAGACGCCTGGACACTTCCCTTGTTGAGAGCCCTTCCTAGCACAAAGTAACAATGTGGACGCGATCGATCCGCGGTATTGGCATCTAGGCATGGTTGAACTACAGACGACACGAGCCGTGTACTTCCTTCCTGGTGGAACGACTCGAATTGATCGGCGATCGGCCCCCTCCGTCTAATAGGCGCTGCTCAATCATGGTTGTTTCCATCTTTGGCTGGTTTAGTGATATCCCTGAACAGTCAAAGGGACTGTGTCTGTGGTACAATATCCACAGTCAACGTCTACCTTCAGGAGTTCTGGGAGCCGGGGTGATGAAAAACTTTTTTTAATGTGTGTATTTCAGGCGGTAGTAGTAACAATTTTTCACCGCATTGCTTATACGTTTTTATGCACGGGCAAAAATGCAAATCAAATATAATTTAAAATATGCTAAACGCTTAACAATTGAAAATATCATATGGAAAAAAATGAAACTGAAATTAATCACGAGCTGTAATTGATTCCTATAGATATGTGAATTTTTAATCGAAAGTGATTAGTGGTCAAAAATATATAAATGCATTAGAAATTAGCATTGCTTAAGTTCAACTAGAAATGAAAAATGGGCCATTATTGGTGCACGTTTTATGTTACAAAATATAGACAGAAAACACATATAACGGGCAAGATGGCGCAGTGGTAAGGCACTGGGCTCGGTGTCGGTTCAAATGCAGGCTCAGTCTTCCAGATTTAGTTTTTCCGTGATTTCCATAAAATCACCTGAGGTGAATGCCATTTCGATTCGTTTGAAAGGACACGGTCGATTTCCTTCCTCATCCTTCACCAACCCGTGCTTATGCTCTGTTTCTGATGATCTCGTCGTCAACGAGACGTAAAAGTATAATCTTCCATCTTTCCTAACAAATAGGGGGTGCTTCAAAACGAATATACATATTTCGAACGCATATGGTGTATATTATTTCTCAATGTTAGTTTTCTGTCAGTACGGCATATCTCCCGTGTTTCTTAACCAAAATTAATCATTGACATGTCATTTTAAGATTTCGTTAAGCCTTAGTGATGAAAAATACATAATTGGTTCAAAGTTATTGTTACCATTAGAAAACTTAAGTCTGAAGACACCTTTATAACGCCATTGTAGATTCATTGACAACCTGCTTTACTAACATCCAGAACAGCAGTTGCAGTTGCTTAGATTCTTTATCCAAGCGTAGTCTCTACGCAATTTCTATCATACACCTCAATGTAAAGAATTTAGAAGACCCCATTATTGACAATCTAATTTTACCATCATGCACAGCAACCTTTGGAGTAGTTTATTTTCTTTAAGCAAGCGTTGTGAACTGCACAAATAAAATGAATTACATCAACATGCATGGCCACAGGTAAGTACCGTTTACTTCCATAACTTAATTTACAACTTACTTTATTTAAATTATAATTCGCCATTACCTTATAGCGTTTGCAACGTTAGGTTACACTTCTCCTACACTCAGTACCATTAATATACATATTTTATAACTTAATTTTCCATTGCTTTACTGAGTTCACAACGTTACGTTACACTTCTTCTTACCTCAGTATCATTAATCTGCTTCAAAATTCCTAAACCGTTACTGTATTTATGATAGTTTTATTACCACTATATTCAATGCCACAGAAATCAATGAACAAAATGTTTAGCAGTTCTCTTCAACGGCGATTCTGTGTCAAAAAAATGATGATTGTACAACAGTTAATAAATTTCTTTTCCAGTTTGTTACCTGGAGAGGCAGTGTTTTGCGAAAATCTATATGGTCGTTTCCTTTTCTCTGTTTCTGTACGACTACAACGATATTTCGGGTAGTAGGAGATGTTTTGCTTTTTATTTTGATCCAAGCAATTCGGCACCATCTTTTGTCAGATTCTAGGCACGAGGTAAATCATTTAGTTCGTTTTGACTAAATACTTTCGTTGCTTAATGTTCGTCAAACTTGTAACCATCAGCATTTACGCATTAATTTTCTGATCTGCTCTTATGTTGCAAATCTTCTAGAACGGTCGTAGAATTGGAATAAAAAGAGATTCACTGTGCATAAGTGGTAGTAAGCCTGAAGCAATGTTAGGATATTTTATATTCTTCTTACGTTTTGCATTATGAACTTCTGCGTTAACCATACAATAATAACAATCATCCACATGATTTTGCGCCTTCCTCCAAATCATGGAAAATGTCAAAGGCATTATTGATTGTCTCTTCCCATTTTTTTACCGTCTCAGTCCTTCAACACCTTTACGCCATACCTTGTACGGTGCTCAGCATTTGCCATGATCACCAAGCCTTGTACCAAAGTAAGCGTAATAGACATTTTTCCCGAAAATGAGTTAATGCGGAACCTATTTACGCTACACACACACACAAATATATATATATATATATATATATATATATATATATATATATATATATATATATATTCCAATTTTGCCCACCAGGTGTAAATCTGGCACTGTGTCTGCTACAAGAAGGAGGTATAGAAATGTATCCATCTGTAATGGAATGTGAAGAGAACGTGGGCAGAAAATAAAATACCAAACAAGTGAGAAAGGCTTCATGTTCATTTTATTGTTAACTGCCGCATAGGAGGCGTCGGCGAGATGCTTACCCGTAAAACGACGTGATCAATAAACCGAGAACCGGCCGAACCGGAGTAAAGTGTTTCTGTGCACTGCCTTTCATATCGGTTAGAGACCGAGGGTGTCCCTGGTAAACGCGCTCTTTCAGATATTCCTAGAGCCAAAAGTCACATGGATTCAGATCAGGTGACCCTGCACGCCATGCATCTCGAAAACCTCTGGAGATGGCACGTTCGTGGAAGGCTGCATTCAGAAAATTTTTCACTCGGTGAGCGATTTGAGGTGGTGCCACATCTTCCATGAAAACAATCGTTCCCACATAGGTGCGCTCTGCAAAAGCAAGAATCACATTTTGTACAATGAGATCTCGTTAACGTGCACACGTGCACTGTGGTACACTTGACTGGCCCTCTGTGTATTCTCTGGAAATAAAAACGGACCGGGAATAAAGTTGCTTGTGAATTCACATCACCCAATCATATACGGCGAGTGGATTGGTTCTTTGTACACAACACGGGGCTTAACAGTGCCCCGAATTTAGCAGTTCTGTGCATCCACTACCCCCTGTAGTGTAAAATGTGCCTCGTCACTCTAAAGGATATTGCCCGGCCACATTTCGTCAACTGAGATCTGAGCTAGAAATCAAAGAGCAAATTTAGAACGTTGATCATGAGCTTTCAGTTGCTGCATCATCTAGGGGTTGTACGGATACGAGTGTAAAATAGACTGCTAAACTATTTATACTGATGACCATAGGATGGAAAATTCTCGTAACACTGCATGAGTAGTAGGACTACAAGGAACACGTGCTGCACGGTCAGTTACAACCGGGATAGCACGGTTTCGTCTTCTACACTGAAGCGCCAAAGAAACTGGTATAGCCATGCGTATTCAAACACAGATATATGTAAACAGACAGAATACGGCGCTGTGGTCGGCAGCGCCTATATAAGACAACAAGTGTCTGGTGCAGTTCTTAGATCGGTTACTGCTGCTACAGTGGCAGGTTATCAAGATTAAAGAGAGTTTGAATGTGGTGTTACAGTCGGAGCACGAGCGATGGATACACCATCTCCAGGTGTACGACCGTTTCACGAGTGCACCGTAAATATCAGGAATCCGGTAAAACATCAAATCTCTGACATCGCTGCGGCCGGAAAAATATCCTGCAAGAACGGGACCAAACGACAACTGAAGACAATCGTTCAAAGTGACAGAAGTACAATTCTTTGATGCGGATTTCGACAAGTGTCATCGTGCGAACCGTTCAAAAAAAACTTATCGATATGGGTTTTCCGAGCTGAAGACCCAGTCGTGTGCCCTTTATGAGTGCGCGAAACAAAGCTTTACGCCTCGTCTGGCTCTAGCAACACCGGAATTGGACTGTTGATGGAACATGTTGCCTGGTCGGACGACTCTCATTTCAAATTATATCGAGCGGATGGACGTGTACGGGTACGGAGACAACCTAATGAAACTATGGACCCTGCATGTCATCAGGGGAATTTTCAATGGTGAGGGCCTCTGCAGTTGCGGTGATATGGGATCCCTGATATGTGGCACGTACGTAAGCATCCCGTCTGATCACCTGCATCCATTCATGTCCATAGTGCATTCAGACGGACTTCGGCAATTCCAGCAGGACAATGAGACAACCCACATGTCCAGAATTGCTGCAGAATGGCTCCAGGAACACTCTTCTGGGTTTAAACACTTCCGCTGACCACCAAACTCCCAAGTAATGAAAATTATTGAGCATATCTGAGATTTCTTGCAACGTGCTGTTCAGAAGAGGTCGCCTCCCCCTCGTACTCTTACGGATTTATGGGCAGCACTGCAGGATTCGTGTGTCAGTTCCCTCCAGCACTACTTCAGATATTAGATGTGTCCATGGGACGCCATGTTGCGGCACTTCTGAGTGCTCGCGGGAGCCCTACACGATATTAGGCAGGTGTACCACTTTCTTTGGCTCTTGTGTATATACCACACCAAGCTAACGAGTATTTTATAATTTTATTATCGTCTTATTTAAACCATTTAATGAAATCCACTCTCTCCTCAGACCTTTCAGTCAGCGATACTCTCTTATTGAACCACAGTAAATGCTGCCGTTCACATACTAAGAGCGCACGGTCTCTCTTCTTGACAATCATACTGGAAACAGTGTACAGCGCCAGATTTGCACCTGTTGGCCACACCTGGAACTAATTTGTTTCCCAGCGCAGATCGGTTTCACATTAATGAATTATGATACATACCAAGTTTGGCTGCCAAATGATAATCACAGCTGACACTTCACCAATGTGAGTAGTAGCACTTTAATTATAACCACCCCGTGTAGCCCCACAACACTATAGCATGTTAAAATGAAATTAAGTTTCCCAATTGGTGTAGATCTTACTAAAATAATATATCCCGTACATGCAGTAAAATTTCTCTACGTGGAACTTAAATTTAATTGAAAAATGAGTTTACTGTACTTAATAGGGAAAGACTAATAATAAATGTGAAATCAGCGCATAAAATACTTCAGGAACAAAGAAAATTACGCAAATACCAAAAAATAATGTTGCATCGTCAGAAATGCCTCTTGATGCCTTTTCCTTCCCGAAAGCTATGATCGTCATCTAATAGTTCCTCACTAATATTTTCCATTTGTCTGCATGTTATTCTCAACAGCAACGTAAACGCATAAGCTGTTAAGCAGATAGTGCGATAATTCTCGCGGTAACTTTTCTCTGTTATCTTCGGTATTTTGTGGATGAGACGCTTACAGACAGCATCATCTCCACCTACAGTTTATCGTTCCCGAGTGAGGAGTCACTTCGTCGCTAATGAGCGCAGCGGACGGCATGCAAAATCGCGCGATTACAACGTCGCTGGCAATCTGTCTGTGGGGGTGCGGGACAACGTGCGGCGGCCCCCTGCGCCGCGCGCCTGGCGTGTAGGCAGCCGTGCGACACAATCTGCCGGCCCCGGCCGGAGGTCTCAACAGGTGCGGCAATTAGCGGCGGCGACAGCGGCGCGGCCCTGTTGGGACGCCGCCCAACTCCCGACACGGCGTCGCGACGCCACGCGACGCCGCGCCACGTGGTGGCGGCCCGGCAGGGGCGCCGACGTGCACCGCGAGCCGTCGCCGCGTGATTAGACTTTACAACGACGCGGCCGCTGGGGAGGCTAGACTGCGGTTCGCACTACACCGTGACGGGGGCGGCGGGCAAACGGAGCTATTGCCTCCCACTGGGGCTCTCCGATCCCATTACTTCACGTTTTTACACGAGTCATTAACTATTCGCTATTTTCAGTGATCGCCGCCAGAGGGTACGTAAGGGGCAAGACGGACAACGAGGTAATTACGAGAGGCGTTCAATAAGTAATGCAACATATTTTTTCTGAAAGTGGATTGGTTTTATTCAGGATTCCAATACATCATATTGTTCCACACTCTTTTTGGCTACAAAACTCTGTTTTTAAATACAATCTACATTCAATGCGATGGCCTTACGCCACTTTACTGGGAGGGAATGTATGCCCGCATTGTACCATCTCGCTCATCAATAACCTCCCCCATCACCCACGTGCTCCTTCGCACGGAGTGCACCCATCATTGGTCAACCAGATGAAAGCCAACAGGTGCGAGATCAGGGCTGTAGGGCGGATGAGAAAGGACAGTCCAATGGAGTTTTTTGAGCTCTTCTCCGGTGTGCCGACTTGTGCGAGGCCTTGCGTTGTCATGGAAAACGTGAAGTTCATTTTTATTTTCATGGCGACGACACTCTTGAGCCGTGGCTGGCTCATTCTATGCGCTGGATTAAACCTTCATTGCGATTCTGTCATTAATCTCTCGCGGTTATTGCGATGATGCTGTTATCCTCTCCTTCTGCGGGTGTGAGCAGCAGTGTGTATCGATAATCTCACCTTGGACTATCTTTGACCTGGCGCTTTTAGTTTCCGGCTGGGCGGTGTGTGAGGAGTCGGTCGGTTGGCGTGGAGCAGTGAAGAATTCTCGGCGGGGTGTACTGTGGCCTGCGCCCGCTGGTGGTCTCTACACCGTGTCGGAGAGTCTGTCGCTGTTCCCATTGCTACGAGGTCCGTGGCTCACCGACACTGGACACGAAAGTTGAGTTTTGATTTAACCTACCAGCAATTCAAGACTGTTCACATTGTGTCGTTTGGAGTTCGTTGTCGGCTGTTGGGATATTCCCGCGAGCAACAACGTGGTTTTCAAGTTAGAGACTTCTAGCCACCCTCCGCTAGAGTTTCACTGTAATTGGTGATTTGAATTGAAGTGTACCAGCGGAATCTTTCTACCTTGTGGCCGTTAACGTTCCAGACACCTGCCCTGGGCGTTGACGTAGATTTCAGGCAATGTAGTTTCCTCATCGTGTTGTTGCTGTCCAGCACGGTGTGTAGTTTGACAGGTCCATGTATGATTGGTTGTGGGTGCCAATATCTTCTACACGTTGTTCCGTTGAACTCCCTGCTGTGCCCTGGTCTGGTAAAGTGGAAGTTAACTTGTCGGTGGATCTGCTGACTGTCGGTCGGTTGGGTTGTCGTCGAATCGTGTATGGTTGGCCCGACTGCCTGTCTCACCTAAGCGAGCGTTAGTGTTTGAATTACAGGCCGACACTTGCAAGAACGGGACCAAACGACAACTGAAGACAATCGTTCAAAGTGACAGAAGTACAATTCTTTGATGCGGATTTCAACAAGTGTCATCGTGCGAACCGTTCAACAAAAACTTATCGATATGGGTTTTCCGAGCTGAAGGCCCAGTCGTGTGCCATTTATGAGTGCGCGAAACAAAGCTTTACGCCTCGTCTGGGTCTAGCAACACCGGAATTGGACTGTTGATGCAACATGTTGCCTGGTCGGCAGTACTTGCATGAACAGGGATACTTTTATTTCATTTGTGCTTAACTTCGCACCCGTTCACTAAGATTGCAACATATTGAAGGCATTTTGTACGTGAATTAATTCTCACCGTTTGTTGAATAGAAAGGCGCCCTTGTGTGTGTTGCCTTAGTTTTTTAATTTTTTCTTGTTGTTTGTACTTGTATGGCTTCTAGCCGGTTTTGTGTTTCATATTAGAGTTGTGTTACTCTTAAGGCCTTCAGCCTAGTTTAAGCTACGGTTCCACGAAATCCCTTTGGCATTAAATTTTTTTTTTTTTAATTTTTAAGTCTTTGGCTTTCAGCCGATTTGAATTTAACTTCTTTACTTCAGCCTAACTAAAGACTGTTTTAAGATAAAGCTTGCCTTTTAAATTTCTGACTATGCTTGTGTTTTAAGTTATTGGCCTTCAGCCATTTTTAAATTAAAAGTGGCCTTCAGCCGGTAATTAAGTCCCAAAGATTAACGCTGTGTGTCTATAAATTTTTTGGTTTCTTTTAATGTTTGATCAAACAATAAAGTTGTATGTTCGAGTGTAACTCACAGCCCCTTATTCTGGCCCCTTTCTACAATTTATGCTATCTGTCCTGCTCCGCGGGTTAACCAGGGCGTATCGTTTCTTCAATTTCCTGAGGGTGACACAGTTAGTTCATAGTTCATCGCTCCACCATGAGGGGGAAACAAACAGTATAACCGTTATAGTGTCTGAGAACCACATCTACATGATTTTACCCGCTGAGGATCCGGCATTGAACTTTTTCTTCGAAGGAGAGGTGGTGTGGCGTCACTCCATAGATTGCCGTTTTGGTTCCGGTTCGAAGAGAGCAGCACATGTTTCGTCACCTGTGATGACTTTAGACAAAATTATCGCGATCAGCCTCGTAATGCGCAAGCAATTCCACACAGACGGTCCTTCGTTGCTGTTTATGGTCTTCTGTTACGAGGCGAGGAAGCGACCGGCACACACCTTCGAGTACCCCAGCTGGTGGGCGAATGTCTCAGCTCTACCAATTGAGACGTCCATTTGAGCAACGAGTTGCTTAATTGTGACCGATCGATCACCTCGAATGAGAGTGTCTGGAGTCACAGACGTGTACGGTCGGCTGGGAAATGGGTGATCGGCGAGGTTTGCGAGACCTTGTTGCGGTGTTGTCAGAAGCCTTGCCCAACGACTGACCGTGCTTTTGTTCAATGTCAGGTTTGCGTAGAAATTTTACAAGTTCCTATGAATTTCTGCTACGCTCTCGTTTTGCACCGAAAGAAACTCACTAACAGCTCTCTGTTTGGAACATACATCAGTTACAGACATCACTTTAAAGGCCACATATAGCGCCGCCACCTAACTACCTGGCCGGCCGCAGTGGCCGAGCGGTTCTAGGCGCTTCAGTCTGGAACCGCGCGACCGCTACGGTCGCAGGTTCGAATCCTGCTTCGGGCATGGATGTGTGTGATGTCCTTAGGTTAGTTAGGTTTAATTAGTTCTAAGTTCTAGGGGACTGATGACCTCAGAAGTTAAGTCCCATAGTGCTCAGAGCCAGCCAGCCTAACTGCCTTTATGAAACCATAAGGGCTCAAGCGGGAATATTCCACGATGTCCCACAACAAATTCCGCATTTTTCCAACTGAAACTGGTCGAGAATAAAACTTTTGCGTTACTTATGGAACGCTTGTCGTACTTGTTACGGCAGTACTTGCATGAACAGGGATACTTTTATTTCATTTGTGCTTAACTTCGCACCTGTTCACTATGATTGCAACATCTTGAAGGCATTTTGTACGTGAATTAATTCTCACCGTTTGTTGAATAGAAAACACAAGTCTATATTAATAGAATGGTATCAGTAATTTGTTGGTGTCCGGCAGCTAAACCTTTTCCCACTTTCCTGGTAACAAGTGACTACAGCGAAGAAAGAATTCAGGTGGTCCACTCATGGACCCAATAATCGAGATCGTTAAAGCATGTGAAGAGTTCTTCCGAAACATCATGCTGCATGAACCGAAAGAAATGGTAATCGGAAGGGGTGATGTCTGGCAAATATGGAGGGTGGAATAAGACATCCCAATGAAATCCCTTCAAGGTTACCCTCTCTGTCATGAAGCAGAATGAATTTGTGATGTCTGTTAGCGTATTGGGTCTTCTGTCTTTGAATAACTGTGCTCTGGAGCGTTCTGCATTCATCATTTGATCCGGATTCAGCAGCCCATGATACACCACAACGACCATGACGCATCTTGCCACGCACCACGAAATGTAGTATTTGAACCTTCAAAAACCAATCTCAGCACGTTGTTTCCGACAGAGCGTGTACTCCATACGCCTCCACTAGCGAACTATGACTTTCCGCAGCAGATTTCTTGACATGAAAGCAGAAGAGTAACACATATCGCAATTGCTGTTTAGCAAGTAAAAAATCAGACACGTTCAAGGCACCATATAGGTGTGTCTTTTCGCTCCTCCTGAAAGTCACACACAGTTCACGAAGCCTAATGTTTCGACTGTTAAATAGGTCTCTTGTTCGTGTCCGCTAAGCTGCGCTAACACAACTACTGCCACTCTCCATAAAAATCGAGAATTAATTCAAGCTCCCAGTATCGTGCAACAAACGTAAAATAGACATGAAGTGTACTACGTATTTTAATATGTGAATGACTAGAATTTCAGCACACCCGCAACGTCAGCATTATTATGTGTATAGGATGTTCTAAAATTTCCCTTACAAACTTTTAAGTTTGTAGAGGAGACTAAGTACACAATGTTCTGAGATGGAACACAAGTCTGGAAACGTCATCCAACGATGCTAAAGAGCGTCGTAGTTACAGCCGCCAGCGCCTGTAACATCATCACGAAATCATCCTGTGTACACATACCTTTACAGGCGCCGGCGCTTATGACTTTGACTCACTGTAGCGTCATTGGATGACGTTCCAATTCAAAATATTGTCTACTTAGTTCTCTCTACAAGTCCTAGAAGTTTGTAACGGGAATTTTGGAGTATCCTGTATACAGAATGCTGCTGGCGTGACTCCTGCTTCGTGCAGGTGTGTTGAAATTCGAGTCATTTACATATCAAAACACTTAGTACACTTCATGTCTATTTTACGTCACATTGCTTCACTAAATCGATGTAACTCAGCATTGGTGCCCCCACAGTGAGCATCGCGTCCAGCTGGGGTCGTAGTACGCTTTAGAAACTGCTTGGACAGCATTGTCGAAACCGTTTCTCTCTGAGTTACCAGAATTTCGTCTAGTTACACCCAAGTTCCTCCGAGATCTTAGCTGCAAGACTATGAATATATTACCACTCGTATTGGTGTAACTTTTCGCACCATGCTGGACGAGTGCCAGCCGAAGACAATTGCACATTACCTCTAATGCACATTTTGTACTGCCTGAGATCTTCTGTTACGCTAGGATGGGAATGAGGCAGTTTCACACAGTTTTAATGTAACCACTGTGTGGTCTGCCAAGGGATTGTGCACCGTATCAGAAAGGGAACTGAGATACTAGTTGAGACGTAGAAAAGGGACGGTCTCGGAGTGAAAGGGCTAGAACAAGAAAATAGTAATCCCAAGGAAAGAGCTTATTTATTTTCCAAGACCATTACTGCAGCAAAAGGATGTATGAGTTCAATGCTGTAAGGCTTAACGACAAATATAAGAGCTTAATCACTTGCCAAGGTCATAACGTATAACAAAACGCAGACAATTTACAAACGGAAGCCAGTCTCTGTGTTCCAGAGTGGATTTGTACTCCGGTTGTCAATGTGAAAATGCCATGTAATAAATTGACTGTACATGTTAACTACGACATAACAAAGGCAGTTCTCATTAAAAACGAGAATTAACCAGTGATACACAATAATAATAATATTAAAAGCGACAACTTCAAGTCTCACATGGATCATGTAAATGCCAAAAATGACAGAGGTCTGAATAAGTACTTGTATAAACAAAATCTGATAATATTAATTAGAAGATCTATAGGCTAAACATTCAAAATAGGACAGGCAGTAATTAATGCCAATCCCAAATATTATGACGACACATAACTTAGGTTAGCTGTACTTATATCAGAGAGACAGACTGTGATTTGTGACTGTAAAAACATGTAGTGGTAGCACAGCCCAGACACAAGTAACCCGATGTAGCATGACCACATAAATGAATTCAGCTATAGTTCACCTGATGTAGTACACCACTCACAGCCCATGCAACACTGTACGGCTGAAAGGCGCGTGTTTTAAGAGCCATCTCACCATATTAAGTCTTTGGGGTTCTGCGACCGGTGCATGGGAAAAAGTGGCCAACAGCTAATTCCTTAGACCTAATAGACCGCCGTCTGACATCAGTTCTAGCCTTCACACTACAAAACGTGTCTATGAATGCAGTCAAGCGAGTGCTTCACCTCCAACTTGCTGGAGTGAACAGCACATCGGCTGTTGTGCCCAGCAGGTGCCCTCTCAATTGGTCAGTTGCAGCAGAAAAACTTCAAAACAGATTTCGCCCACGCGGACAGCACGATACTCAAAACCCAGGAAGACAGGGCAGGTCACGCACTCAAATGGGACGACGTCATACTAATTGCTGGGTTACACAGATTACCACAGAGAGCAAACCTCTGTCGATGTGAGTCGCTACACGGCACACTGGTTGCTACCACGTGTGGCCCGACAACTCAGACGATAATTCACGTGTACTGTCTGCCGTCCTCTGGAGCACCACGGAATGCCAGCCTGGCCACCAGAGTTGCGGCTTCCCTTGAGGTTCCAGCAGAGATAGTCACCCTGTAAGTGGTCTGCTCAACCATACTGGACAAGGGGCGTCCCAGTTGTCCGTACAGCGTCACGATGGTCATATAAGCATGTGGAAACTCGGTGGAGAACAAATGTTACCAGATTGCTTTCGCCATCCTCATGCGTACCCAACAACAGTAGGGACAGTCTTGGATGAAATTTGGTGCACAACATCATTACATCTGGTTTGCACAACCGGTTATTTTTAACACAAGCATTACATTTCTGAATGTTATGGCCAATGGTTCCGTCATTTCTCCGAGGGTCTTTATCTTTCAACAAGATACTACAAGACCACATGTTCCCTGTTCTGGCCTACCCTACCTCAACATAGAAGGTGTTGGACTGTTGCCCCGCCTAGGTTATGCAGATCTCTCGTTCACTGAAAACACCTGGTCGTAGGTTGTCGAGAGTGTAATATCTCATCACTCGATTGATGAACTCTGTGACAAAGTTGAAGCAGCATGGATGAAATACACGTATGTGTCACCTAAGTTCAGTTCGATTCCTTCTCTAACCTGGTCAGAGCCATCTTTGTGGCCAGAACTAACAGTGCTATGTACCAATTTTCGAATTTGTATGCCCCCAAATCGCCTATAAAATTCATCGTGTGTTCATCATATTCTAGATTACTGTATATGCACAACAAGCAAAATTTCATTATTTGTTGACCTTTCTTATGTTGCATTTTTACTGGATAGCAGTGCATGTGACCCAAGATCCTGAAGACAATACTTTATTATGAGGCCTACCTGGAAAGTAAATTTCATTTTCATGCAGCATGATAAGTAGTTGAGAAACGAAACAGTGGCTATACTAACCGACACAGGAAATCAGTTATTGCACCAAGAAAGTCACACTGCTTCTCGTTCGTTTACATTAATCTTTCGAAACGAACATTGCAACTAAAAATCCCGTCAAATGAGAAATTCGTTTTGCTATAGGATTTCTATTTGTTCTTTATCGCGAAAGTACTTTCGTGTATGAACAGAACGTGGTGCGTGAAGGTGGTATGCGTCAATGGCGTCGTTCATTTAAGAGACTTAGGATGAATGTTCGTGATGGTGACAGAAGTGGTCATCAACCTACAATCAGCATTACAAGAGGACAAACGAAAATTCGTGAAGACTGGCTTTCCATGATATTTCAGTTATCGTAGGACTTTTTATAATAATAATATAATAATTAAGGCACCACAAGTTCTGAGCTAGTTGGGTTCCAAGCCTTCTTTTTGACAGTCACAAAACTCAACGGATAACGACTACATCGTTACTTTTCGGAGGGAGAAAGACTACTGAACAGAACCATGCCCATTGAACATTGACAAGACATAACTCCTCTCCCAGTAAACCTAACAATCATACCAAACTCCGCAAAACAAAAAGATTATGCTCACTTTTCTCGCGACGTTAGTAGAACCTTATTTATGGATTTTGTGGTACATGGTAGGACAACCAATTTTGAAGCCTGTTGTAGTCATTAGGAAAACTGTGTATAGCCACTCAATACAAGAAACGAGGTCTCTGGATTACCCGGAAAACATCAAATGAGACATCCTTGGACATCTGTCCTGCAGCTCAGTCTCAGCTCCAAGTTATTTCCGCCTCTTCATGGATACAGATAAATGGCTCGGCCCCCAAGGCTATGACTCCGACGAAGAAAGTAAAGACGCTGTTACAGACTAGCTGCAATATCAGGTGGCAGAATTTTAGATATGATAAATGTTTAAACCTATGTGGTGAAAATGTAGAGAACTAATTAAAAGTACAGTTTTAAGATTTTCTAATTAGTTTTCTGTCACTATGCTAGTATTTCACTCGTGTACTAATGTAGGCTACGTTTTGGGTATCTCTCGTATATTTATGCTTCAATGATTTCCCCCATTGGAGTCATAATTCATGACGCCATACACTAAGCATTTTGTACATTCCCGCTCAATGAATAACCGGCAAACGCAGTAAATACTAAAACGTAAATATTGCTGTGTGGTGTGAGTTAGGAATAATGTGGCATTATTATTATTATATAATCATCATATCTCCATCGATGTGTCTGTCACTCCCTATCGAACAACGACTTCTTCCAGACTTCTGCATGCAATATGGTCTTCAGGAATAGGCACCCATGTTCCTCCTACATCCGTTCTACTGACATCATCCAACCTTAAATGAAGTCATCGTCATGGTCATTCGTTATCTGCACGCACTTGAAACTCATCAACTGGTGCTACGATTTCACTATAAACCAGTACTATTTTCTTTTTGATATGTCGATACATAATAGACGATCGAAAGGTTTTCGTCCGAAAGCCAGATTAACCGTTGCTCACATGTCGGTGCTTATATACCCGTATCAAAGCTGTTCTGGGTTGCATATACGTTGCAACAACGCCTTCAAACGGAATTTTCTTAATCGCTCCTTATAAGTCACTTCAGTCATTATAATTGTTCTTCAGGTCTTCTCTGAATCCTAATATACTGTAAAGCATACACGATCACGCTTTTGAGCTAATACCTGCGCCATCTACGATTTCGTGACGACTGCTAAGATGCCTCATGATGGAGAATAGCGACTCTGAATTCGATCGAGTTGAATATATGACAATCAATAATACAGCTGTTCGTTGGAAATAAATTTGGCGAATGAAGAGAATTGAAAAATATTATAGCTCAGTAGCTTCAATGGAGTCTGATATACAGATTGCAAGAGTTGCTGGATAAGACAGAAATCCAATTCTTGAAGGGGTTACCTAAGTTATACAGAGACCCTAATGAAACAAGAATACGGTAATAAAGAAGAATAAGATATTGCTAATCACTAATAGTAACGCTCGAATCACCATCGACTGTCGCGCACTCATTACTAGAAAAAGGTTTTGAATTTATTTGTTATTGTAATAACTGAGGTACATTCTGACAATCAGGAACTATACGTCATGAACTATCTCCATAAAAATATAATTATGTGAAACTGCTCAAGTTACGTCAATTATCTAATTGGATTAATGGGAATAAAATAATACAAAAGTAATTAACGTAATGTTTATGAACACTTGCACGCTTTAATGTTTACAAGAGAGACTGAAAATATCAACGTGTGCTTTTAAAAAGAGTGCATGTAATTTTTTACTTACGTATAGCGCGTCAGTATTTGTCCAACATTCTTGGATTACCGCACTGGTATTCCTTCGTGAAATGCCTGGTGATGTGGACTATAAAAGAAAATGTTTAAGGAGCAAATGAAAATCACAATTGAACTCGATGACATCGCCAAAAGAAGCAGACTCGACTGTAATAATGAGATGATTAACGACAGAGAAGCAAGATGCTCGATCGTTCAGTCATCATCTGAAGCACGAAACAAAATGAAACTTCGTAACGACTGTTTAGAAGAAAAGAATCATTCTTAAGATGAGTGTTGATTTTTCAGATAACAAGTAATATCTAATTTCCAGTATTGTGGTAGCGCGTTTATTACTTAAAAGAATAAATTTTGAGAATGACCTGAGCCTGGGCTTATCTCATTTACACCTATTCGGCTAAAGACATCGGAACAGGATGTGATCGCTAAAGAGCATTCGAGAGTTTGTAGTACATCAAAAAATCTGAAAATCGCGCAGATATAAATGTGGCTCTAAGAAAGTCATTGGATTGTGATTAATTATTGCAAAGATATAATAACACGGGAAAGCACATTTTTACAGTCATATATAGAACTACTACAGCCACCACCTACATTTCTGTTCAAGAAATGGTAATTACTCGAACCGAATATCTCCGAGTCGACAATCGTCGCACTAGCGTGCGCTAATGATACCAGTTGTGAGCGAGAAGTGTTTTAAGACCATTCCTATACACAATATACACTCATGTTCAGAAAAAAACAGAACACCTTGAATTACTATACGTAGGACTTTCATATACACAGGAGATGTATTGTACATTAGTATGTTCTGCAGAAATGATTAGCATTTCACTCAGTAGGCGTCCTGCTGCTTAGTAGGCACAGCGTCCGCCATAGGCCCTGATAATTTCTTCCATGCGTGATGGCATCGAATCGTATAAGGCGCGAATGGCGTCCTGTGTTATAACCATCTGTGGTGCATTCACCTGGTTCCCCAGTGCATCTGTGGTGGTTGACATTGGATCACAGCGCTGCACCCGTCGTTTCACCACAGCCCACACACTTTGGACTGGCGATAAGTCTGGTGATCCGGCGGACCAGGGCAAAAGGCTGACATCCTGTGACACCAAGATGTAATGTGTTCGAGCAGCAACATATGGTCGTGCATTGTCTTGCTGAAAAATGGCGTTGTACAGAATGGGTATGGTTACGGGTGGCAGAATGTCGTTCACGTAGGTCAGACTGGTCACAGTGCCCTGGACACGCATCAGTTGTTGTTTGTTGTTGTACTCACTAGCACTCCACACCATAAGGCCTTGGGTTGGCACTTTGTATCTTGTGCAAGTGTAGTCACTGTGATGCCGCTCCCCTTGTCTATGGCGAACCAAAATGCGGCCATCATTTCCAAACAAACAGAATTTGGATTCGTCTGTAAACACTACCTGATGCCATTTCTGTCCCCAGTGACGTCGTTCCATACGCCATTGCTGTCTAGTACGTTTCTGCACATTCGTCAAAGGTGGGCGGAAAAACGGACGACGCTAACGAAACCCATGCCGCAATAAGCGACGTCGGACTGACACTCCTGATAGTGTCGACGTGTTACAATGTTCCACTGTTGCCCCAGGGCCGAGGAGGATACAGATCTGTCCTGCCATTCGGATGAGGTGTCGATCTTCTCCGGGGTTGGTCTGTGTTGGGCGACCTGACCCATCTTGTCATGTTCTACAGCCTACCGTGAACCATTCTGTACATACCCGTTGCACTGCCGAAACACTTCGTCCCACACTAATAGTAGTTTCCCGGATGGATGCACTACATTCTCTCATGCCAATAATACGCCCTCTTTCAAACTCATTAATTTGAAAATACGGTTGCCGCATACGTCTGCGAGGCATCCTGCATGTTCGCTCAAGTCACACTGACCAATTGCCTACAGTTTATAGCGACAACGAGAGCCGCACGCACATTTTACCAGCAGGTGGTGTTGTGCCCGATATCGATATCGACCTTGACCCCATCGGCGGACATAATTCAAATGCTAATCATTTCTGCAGAACATACTAATATACATGTCCTGTGAATATGAACATTCTACGTCTAGTCGTTCAAGGTGTTGTGTTTTTTCTCAACATAACCGAACGAGGGGACAAATACGGAAGATCAACGAAGCTAGTCGTAGAAGATATTGCTGTAAGTAGAAATGCCACAATGCTGTAAATAGTAGTGAAATGTAGAAAACCTGCAGAGGATCGACGCTTGACGCAGGTATTTGCAATTAACCCTCAACATAAATAATTGTAATGTATTGCACATAAAGAGACGGAAACACCCATTAATGAGACAATAGTAGCCAATAAATATAAGGGAGAACACGTATTGCGCGATTTAAAGTAGAATGACGACCTAGACCTAATAGGAGGAACTGTACATGCCAGGCTCAGTTTCATTGGAGGAGTCCTTAGGAGGTGTAGTCCACCCACAGAGGAGGTAACTTCCAAAACCTTCGTTCGGCCAAATACGTATCAGTCCCTGCCTGAAACCGCAACCAGGACCGACTGATACAAGACATGGCAAATATCTACGGAAGAGCAACGTGTGTCGTTACTGGATCTTTTAGTAAGCGCGAAAGTGTCATGTAGATGCTCATCGAAACTGTGCATCACGGTATGGTTTACCGTTAAAATTGCGAGAATGACAATTCTAGAAGAGCTAACCAACGCACAGTTTTTTCTCTACTCGTACCTTGCGAAAAGACCAAGAAGGTAATGCTATAGAGTTTCGGACGCACACGGAGGCTTACCGTCAGACTTGCATCCCGAGCACGTTTCGCGACTCGAAGAGGAAAGAGAGGATATGACAGAAGTACATGAAGTGCTCACCGCCACACACGGCGAGATGGCCTGCAGCATATACTCTAAGACGTCGAAATTGTTCCCCACTATTTTACACGCATTCACGGCTGGGATTTACATCCTAGGTAATCTTATTTTGGGTATTAGGCCGTGATCTTCAGCGTGTTTCATCTCTTAGTGGTACAAGCATCCACAGGTGCTAGTTGATTAGTTTGTTAGGTGATTGACGAACTCAAACGAGCTTAGCAGGCCGAACTGTTGATACGTAACCTCGCACTCGTCTAGTCATGTAAAGGTCCAGCATGCTGAGTTTGTTTTTATTTCGAAAATTAAGCAACAAATTAATCACCTAGCTTCCGAGGATGTCTCCAGCACCAGAAGAAACAATGTTAGGCACAGAAAAATGTCTCGGACCGTGGCCTAATGCCCATCTAACGGAGATCAGTAAGGATGTCCTCTGCTATTTATCATATAAATAGTCTCGGTCCGTCACTTTTGGGCGCGGAAAGGCAGTAGGCTATTATCTCGCTCCAGCAGTCACGCAGTAAAGAACACTGCAGAGGGGAGGGAAGTGTCCCCTGTAGCGAATCCAGATGCTAACCGCATTACCCGACTAGCGCCAACTGTTCGCGTGCGGTGCAGCCGTGCAGACATAATGACCTAGCCGCCTAGCTGCGGCTGTTAACACACATCTGGCTGCTCCTACATTCAGAGTTCCGTACACGTCGTTGTGGTGCACCAACGTGGCACTGCTGGTGCATTTGCCGCACATGTCCTATATCTGGATCTGCAAACCGAAACTAACGTTCGGAGGTCAGCTGAGTGGATTGAGCGTTGTAGTGTAGTAAGAAGACACTGAACTCGCACTCGAAAGGACTGAGTTCATATCCCCCGTCCGAACATCGAAATTTAGATTTCCTTTGATTTCCTTAAAACGTGTAAGTCGAATGCCGGGATGATTCCTCTGAAATGGGCACAGGCTATATCCTTCGTTTCCGTCCCACATCCGAGCATCTTCTACGTCTCTAATGAAGCTGTCGTCGACGAGAAGAAATGGGTGATATTACTGAATTCGGCTCAAAAAAACTCGAAATTTTTGTTTTCGACCTTCAAGTGCACTGCAGTTTTCTTCGTAAAATGCGGTTGAATGTCACACAAATATGATTATTTATTCCGACACAGTGACACCTTTCCAATACGTTGCGCTTTAAGTGACATGCCAACTTCTGGTCACAGTGTTTTCAGGCGTATTACTTTACGCACACCCTAAGAGGTGTGGGCGTCTTTGGTTCATATTTCAACTATTTCCATGTCTGTTTCCTATTTGATACATCAACAATATTTCTCGCTGTGAAATGCAGGTGTGTTTCTTTTCTTTCTATGCACAATTTAATTGCAATTGCAGATTCCATTGTTTCTGTGAAAAAATGTCAACACTGAAGAAATTTTCCCCTAATGCAAAATTCTTTGGATATCAAAGTGCATGTATTAACAATACCAGTCATATCTAAGAAGGAAAAAAGATCTACATATATATCTCAATATAAAAACAAACGGTCCTAAATATTAGTGTAAAATTAAAGGGATCTATGTTCTAGCAAAAATGACGAGCATCAACAGTTTATAGCACTCATAATTAAGAACGCCAAAAAACCTGTGTTTAAGAAGCTTGCTGGTAAGGACCACATAAGAAGTACTGACATGTTAAAACACGGAAACTCAGTGGAAGTTTAAGCTCCGTAATTTCGAACTGTATACCAAGAACACAGTTTGCATGCTATCAACCTTGAAAATTTGCTATGTTAGAAGTTGTTCCGCATCTTATTGATGAAGAGATTAGAGAAACTTAGAATCAGTCCAGTGACAAATACTACAAGTAGAAAACAAATAAATGTCAGTTTTTCACAAATTCGTAATGGAGATGTAGATGCAATCAAACTGCAAAAATGATGTCATAATGCAAAGACCAGTCAACAACAAAAGGAGAAAAGACATCTAGAATTTAAAAGGTCCTAAAGATGGAGGAAAAAAATATTAGCTGTAATAATTCTGATTAAAACTGTAATTTGGAAACAAATAAAACTTTTAAGTCAATTTTAATAACTGTATTCTTTGTCCTACAGGTATTTTATTTCCGCAATTATGCAAGTACTTCATGTTTTCTGCAGTTGTTCCTTGACTGCTACCGAACAAGTGGACGCACATTTGACTTTGAGATTACCGCTTTTTATTCAAGAACAAAAGCAACATACAATTTTACAAATATAATCAACACGTTTGCACAACCGGTTAGTTTAAAGCAATGGTTGCAGACAAGCGCCTCTCCAAGTTTCGAAATCCCACTACATAACTTCAATATTAGCATCTCCAGCGTATACCGAGCGAGGTGGCACAGTGGTTAGCACAATGGACTCTCATTCAGGAGGAAGATTGTTCAAACCAGCCTCAGGCCATCCTGATGCTGGTTTTCCATGATTTCCCTAAATCGCTTCAGGCAAATGCCGGAATGGTTCCTTTGAAAGGTCACGGGTGACTTCCTTTCTCATCCTTCCCTAACCCGATGGGACGACGAGCTCGCTGTTTGGTTTCCTGCCCCAAATAAACCAACTAAACAGTTCCTACATAGGGGATTCGGCAGTTTACGCCTCCCGATTCCTCAATCTATGTTCCTTCCCTGAAATGAGCGATGCGTTACAGTGTAACTGCATTCGCAAAGAGGTGCGATAAGACCCTATGGTAAATTAAGATTCCACTTCAAGTGAATTCTGGGATGATTCCTTCAAGTAGGCCACGGCTACTGTCCTCCCTTAGTGTATTTATTCCGACGTTGTTTTAACCGCTATGTCGAACAGAAATGTGCATCTTATCTTTTCGATTTCTGCAAATTCAAAATACAAAACGGACTTGCCGAGATAACACAAATCCCAAAATGCAGTTTAAACTCTTCAACATGACTCAGTCTTATTGATATATTTACCACACTTTTAAGTTCGTCCTTTTTGCGCAGATACTTGATGATACACGAATTGCAAGACGGAACTGGTTGTTAAATAAAAGTTCGCTACACAGCTGAATGGTTCAGCTTCATGCAATTCAGAAGAGATCGTGGTTTAGGTTGCTGAAAACAGTAGTAGGAATTATTGCAGTGAGTAAGGCAACGCTGCCATTAGTCTGTTAGCATTGCCATGCTCCATAGGTCACATTTACTATAAACGCTATGAAATGGAACTTGTCAATTGAACGAAAGACTGCATAAACAATAAAAAAAACTACGTGTTGTTTACTCTGCATTAGAAAACGCTTCCGCTGTCTGTCGGTCGTTTTATATCTAGAACACCAGTGTTAAAGAATTTTATGGCAGTGTATTTCGCTATTTTCTGTGTAAAATGTGGATTCACAAGCGCAATGACAGTGGCGCATTGTCATCAGAGAAAGCATGATTGGAATGACGCGGCAACTAAAAATGTACTTCAAAGACAAATTGCGCCGGACAGTACGATTCTAGTTGGTAAAACGTCTAAATTTCATACAGATTGATCACGAAATTCTGGTGATATATTGACCGAATCCTCTGGTACGTCCAACTGGAGTGAAGTGTTGCCAACATAAATGTGCGTGATATCGATCGGGAAGTTAACCTCTTGCATGATGCGATGCAGCTAAGACTGTTGAAACAGGCTGTCTTGAATAAAAAAAATATTTCGTGCGATCTTCGCTTTTTAATGGTTTGTAACAGAACCCTGCAGAAAGTTCAGTCTGATTTCTTTCCAAAAAGATCCCTACCTGCGTTACTCGAAGATCACAGAGAAACTAACTACATCATTTAAAAAAAAGGGGGGGGGGGCTAAATCAAGTCTGGGATGAAGTATGTATCTCATGAAAAAGTAACTTCTCTAACAGTTTATCAAAAATTAAACACTGAAATGCTTTCGATGAATCGCAAAAGATCCCAACTGGTGATAATTTAGCATCTAAAATTTTTATTATATGCTCAGTAAATGTATAAATAGCTGCCCCAGTCGAGCGAGTAACTCTATTGAAATTAAAACTGTAAATGATAGCTGTTAAATTTCATTGCCACATTTCCAGTTTGGTACTGAGGCGACTCGCTTTTCGGGGAAAATAAGGACTTTGCACACCCGGAGTGTAACTCTTTTCGTTTCATACTTGGTAACTAGTGTACATGTAGTTAACTTTTATCACAGGAGAGAATTATCAGCAGCATTCTGTAGAGTGTACTGTTTTATTCATCACGTGTAATGTTTTTGAGTAAAGTGTTATAAAGGATTAAAGGCCACAATTGACAACATCTTCACCACGTTACTTAGGTACGCAGTGCTTTATGGCAGTCAGCCTGTCGATTACAATAAGCTGTTCGCATAATTCATATCATGGCGTGTCCGAACTTTTGATTGATGTAAGTTCTTCTGAGATTTTTATTCTTCTTATAATAATTTCTTTCACTTATTTCATCGTTTCTACGACGTAAAAATAAATAATCGTGGCGTTAAACTGCAGCTCTGTGTTAAGAGACCTCGCACCACTAACATGTAATCATTTGCATTTCGCCTTTACTACACTCCCTTGGTACTTGTAATTATTTTAGATCACGTTATATTTATTATCAGATTTTATAATGTAACAATCAAAAAGCTGCGCATCAGTATTTTTATTGAAATTACAAAACCCAGTCGTACAACAGACCGTCAAACATATACAATGAAAATATCTCAATTAAGGAAACTATATTACAAAACTGTATTCATCACTGTAAAAACCACAAATACTTATCTACTAACCGGACGTAAAGCGTCCACACGCGATTTTGTTAACAGTCAAGTTGGTGGAATTCTGCAAGCGATGTAACAGCATAGAGACGCTGATATGCAAGCTGTGAATGAAAAATGTGGCTTTGTACTGAATTACAGTGAGGAGTGATTAGTAACCAAACAATAATTTTGTGAGGAACATTGCATTGCACATGTAATTGCGTTATATGTCTTTTGTCCTCAATAAATGACATGCTCCTACAATTACATAAATCATGCATTACGATCAAATGACTGAAAATCGGTGTCTGTGAGTAAATTGAAAATATTGTCCCCACCTGGATATTCCATAATTTATTTGAAGTCGTACTTTTCAGAAAATCTGTTGGATTCAAGCCAATTTATCACACAAGAGCATCAATAACAACTTTGGTGATGTTTTGCATAACATCAGCAAAGACGTCAAGCCACCTGTGCAAAATCAGCAAAGACAGAGATTGCTATATCATCAGCCTGCTACGTACATCGTGAGGTTGGAGAGACTTAATTGCATATACGAGGTGTGTTTTTTAAGTAAGGTCCGTTTGAACATGAGTACACAACAAAAAAGTAAATTTATTTTCAGAAAGCACATAATTCACTCTGTTTTTCTACATAGTTGCCAAGTTTGTTCAAACACGTATCATATCTCGCAACCAATTTTAAAATTCCCTCTTCATAAAAACTTGCCGCCTGCTCCGATAATCAAGAGTTCACTGCCGCTTTCACATCGTCGTCATCAGTGTAACAGCTGCCACTGAGGTGTTTGAGGTGGAGGAACAGATGGTAATCGCTCGACGCAAGATCAGGACTGTAGGGTGGGTGGTCTAAAACTTCCCAGCCAAAACTGTCTAATAAACAGCGCGTTTGACCTGCAGTGTGAGGTCTTGCATTGTCATAGAGGAGGACAATTTCCTTTGTCAGCATGCCGCGTCTTTTGTTTTGAATCACTCTGCGTAGCTTTCTCAGGGTTTGGCAGTATGCTTCTGCACTGATAGTGGTGTGTCTCCATTCCATGCTCTGTGGCATCGATTCGGGCCTGATATGCGAAACCCATGTTTCGACTCCACTTACGATCTGACTCAAGAAGCTGTCACCTTCTTCGTGATAACGAGTCAATAACTTCAGTGCACACTCAGATCTTGGGTTTTTGTGGTCCTCTGTTAGGAGTTTCAGGACCCAACGGGAGCACAGTTTCCTAAACTTTAGGTGTTCAGAAACAATCTTGTAAAGCACTGATCTCGACACATCAGGAAATTCGTTTGAGAGACCTGCTATTGTGAAGCACCTGTTCTCATGAATCCTCGTTTCAACTGAAGCCACCAAATCGTCTGTAATCAAAGAAGGGCGACCAGAGCGTTTAATTTCTCGTACCCATTTACACACTTTGCTTTCACTCATAACAGTATCACCGTACACTTCGCAAATCTGTCGAATTTCTGCAGCAGACAGGTTCCTTGCTGACAAAAACCCTATCACTGAGCGAACCTCACACGTGGCAGCGAATTGATAGTCTCAAACATTTTGAAATCACAGAACAGAACCGTACGGGTTAGCTACACAACTGAAGCTGAGCACAGTTGTTACCAAGGCATGCCGGTACACGACGCATGCGCTCGTTGCGATATTAGAGCGAACTACTGGTGACAACAAAACGGACCTTACTTAAAAAACACGCCTCGTATCTTTGGCCATCGAAAAAAATTGACAGCAAAAGTGAACAAAATAAATGGTGTGCCGTGTATGTAGCAAGAACCAACATACTGTTTAAAGACTTCCTTGTCTCACGCGGCGGTAAAAGCAAAATTGTTGAGTCAGAAGCAAACATACAGGTGAAAGTAAACGAAGAGTTGAAACAGTTATTTAGTTGTGATGGACGACAAGTGTTTAAGAAGCAGCAATCGTAATTCATAACTTGGGCAATATCTTGTGGCTGGCAGTACATTAAAAGATAAAATATTTTGGAAGCAGTTATATACTAATTTACTGCATGCAATTTGACAATTTAAGTTAGCAGAAACTACCATATTTTCCAGAATATACACATTTCCAATGCTGCGTACACGCGTGAATCTTATATGTGCGTTGTGAATGCAATATTGCCACCAGAGTATAATTAAGTAGCGTTAAGGTGACTATAATTTCGCACCTTACAAGCACTCATCTACATACTTTGACGTGATTTACAACCGGAATTAGATATCATTTGATAGATTGTACATCGTATAGGCCTATATGAATATTTAAAGAAGACTGACCTTGTCACGTACACCTTGTAAATAGTTGTTAATGCTTATTGCACGAAAGGTGACGGAGTGTCTTTGTTATCAAAACGGCGTAATGAATGATTGCATATACTAGTAGAGGATGGAACGCCAGTGGAAATGAAATGGCAGACGTAACTCAAGCCCTGGGTGGAAAAGCCTGCACAGGTGTGTTGGTCCTGCTTGACACAGGAAATAGCCCAAGACGAACGGTCAGGGCACCTGAGCGCTGAAGCACAATACAGCGGTGGCCGGCCGATATTGTAGTGGGGGCCGGAAGGATAACCCGATAACGCTTAGGAAACTCGGAAAATCTTGGAAGCAGCAGAGAGGAATGACAAAGCGTTATCTCGGAAATCAAGCAGGCTGGGTCATTTCCGAGAATTTTTACTCTGAGAAGCATACCCTTGTTTGTATTCCTAACTAACGAGGATAGGTATTTCCTCGCAAACTTTCCGCGCTGGACGACAAAAGACTAAAATATGGTTCGTCGGCGTTCGGAAGAATCTGTAGAGAGGAAGATAATCCCGTGGTTTCGGGAATTCACCTTCTGCAGTTACGAGGGAGGGGAGCCGAGCTTTGCTAGGAAGCCAGCGGTGGGGAGAAAGAGGTCTTCCGTTTTGAGCGCCTGTGTTTGACAGTCGCTCAGTATCAGCTTTTGATGGTACAGACGGAGTTGCTGTCTTTGCTCTCAGGAGATTCGATAGTTAGAACGGTTAGGCACTGTACTGTTTTGAACTTATACGATTCTGGACTTCACCTCCAGGTAGGGAGTCGTCGTTGAGTACGCAGTGTTCAGTGATTGACAGCAATTCTTCTGCCTATACTCATGTTGAGACGTTATCTGAACTCTGCCCTTCTGGCTAGGAGCTCGCGTTTCTCGTCGGTAGAACACAGAGAGGAGAAGACAGTAATACACTCCTGGAAATTGAAATAAGAACACCGTGAATTCATTGTTCCAGGAAGGGGAAACTTTATTGACACATTCCTGGGGTCAGATACATCACATGATCACACTGACAGAACCAGAGGCACATAGACACAGGCAACAGAGCATGCACAATGTCGGCACTAGTACAGTGTATATCCACCTTTCGCAGCAATGCAGGCTGCTATTCTCCCATGGAGACGATCGTAGAGATGCTGGATGTAGTCCTGTGGAACGGCTTGCCATGCCATTTCCACCTGGCGCCTCAGTTGGACCAGCGTTCGTGCTGGACGTGCAGACCGCGTGAGACGACGCTTCATCCAGTCCCAAACATGCTCAATGGGGACAGATCCGGAGATCTTGCTGGCCAGGGTAGTTGACTTACACCTTCTAGAGCACGTTGGGTGGCACGGGATACATGCGGACGTGCATTGTCCTGTTGGAACAGCAAGTTCCCTTGCCGGTTTAGGAATGGTAGAACGATGGGTTCGATGACGGTTTGGATGTACCGTGCACTATTCAGTGTCCCCTCGACGATCACCAGTGGTGTACGGCCAGTGTAGGAGATCGCTCCCCACACCATGATGCCCGGTGTTGGCCCTGTGTGCCTCGGTCGTATGCAGTCCTGATTGTGGCGCTCACCTGCACGGCGCCAAACACGCATACGACCATCATTGGCACCAAGGCAGAAGCGACTCTCATCGCTGAAGACGACACGTCTCCATTCGTCCCTCCATTCACGCCTGTCGCGACACCACTGGAGGCGGGCTGCACGATGTAGGGGCGTGAGCGGAAGACGGCCTAACGGTGTGCGGGACCGTAGCCCAGCTTCATGGAGACGGTTGCGAATGGTCCTCGCCGATACCCCCGGAGCAACAGTGTCCCTAATTTGCTGGGAAGTGGCGGTGCGGTCCCCTACGGCACTGCGTAGGATCCTACGGTCTTGGCTTGCATCCGTGCGTCGCTGCGGTCCGGTCCCAGGCCGACGGGCACGTGCACCTTCCGCCGACCACTGGCGACAACATCGATGTACTGTGGAGACCTCACGCCCCACGGGTTGAGCAATTCGGCGGTACGTCCACCCGGCCTCCCGCATGCCCACTATACGCCCTCGCTCAAAGGCCGTCAACTGCACATACGGTTCACGTCCACGCTGTCGCGGCATGCTACCAGTGTTAAAGACTGCGATGGAGCTCCGTATGCCACGGCAAACTGGCTGACACTGACGGCGGCGGTGCACAAATGCTGCGCAGCTAGCGCCATTCGACGGCCGACACCGCGATTCCTGGTGTGTCCGCTGTGCCGTGCGTGTGATCATTGCTTGTACAGCCCTCTCGCAGTGTCCGGAGCAAGTATGGTGGGTCTGACACACCGGTGTCAATGTGTTCTTTTTTCCATTTCCAGGAGTGTAGATTATACCAGTCAGAGGACCGTCTACTGTGTCTGAATGAGGTTTTTTTTATATAATTTGTAGTTGGAGTTCTTCTGTCGTCACAGACCTGTATGAGAATCATCACTCCAATGCAGCGGATGCAGTACACACGGTGGTATTGCCAATTGCTTTGGCTTATTAGGGCTATATAGCTAAGCAGCTGTGATCACGTAAATTTTACGCACACTACTGTGGATCATCTTTGAAAATAGTGTCTTCTAGTGTTTGGTACATAGGTGATGTCAGTCATCTCGTGTTATTTATATTAGATCACGTAGCCATAAAAAGGGGCAGATTTGTTCAATTGATCAATCATATTAGGAAATCTATTTGTATCTCTTTATGTCCATTTGACATTGATATATAAATATTTGTAATGTATAAAGGGGTTTTAATCCACAATAAATGTATAAGCAGGAACAGCATTTATCGTTTGTAGTTACAGTTCCCTTAATTATTCATTTATGTTGATGTTGTAATTTATATGTTAAAGAGCAAGAAGGAGGAGATAATATCACCATTAAGAAATCCTAAGATCTGCTTCAGGGGGTAATCAGACAGGACCAAATCTTTATTTTCGCGTTCAGTATTTTCGCACGTTCATTTTACACCCGCCTGGAGCAGCATCTTGGAAATGGATGGACAATAGTAAGGAAGTAAAATAAAGCAAAGTAAAAGACCGACAAATATGTACACCACCTCTCTAAAGCAATAGCGTATCTCTAATAATCCGTATAAGCATGAAACATGAGACTGCAAAAGTGAAACAAAAGCAAGTTTGTTTGCTTGGCCATCCTTAACGGCAAGCACAGAAATACTTGTTTGTAAATAAAACCGCCTTTTCTTGATGTAATTCAATTTACTTCTCCCAGATGCGTTTTGCATTTTTCTCTGAAGTGGGATCTAAAGTGGGATCTATAACGATACTGTTTTATCAAACAGGACACTGAAACCAAAAGTCAAATCAGCTGTCACCAAAGCTTTCAACCACCTTCTAACAGCTGTTACGTTAATATTCAAAACTCTGCAACTCAGACCATCAAACAGCCCCTGCCCCTCCCCCCCCCCCCCCCCACACACACACACTAAAAAAAATCGTATGCACACTCTTCTGCTCACTCTCTCTCTCACACACGCATACACACAGATACAAACATCATGAAAAGAAGTTGGTTTTGAACATATACTTCGTTAGATAGGCAACATGCAGGTGGAAAACCGAAGAGGAGGAAACACATAATGAAGTTACAATGTTTGCGTTGTTAAAAGTACAGTGTTCGAACAAACAGCTACATCTATAATAACACACCACAAAAAAGAAGCAGAAACATGGTGAACAATCTGATAAAGGTTGGAATACAAAATCGTGCTTATGTGTCGGAAAGAAAAGTGGTAGTGCGACCTGTGGACCAGATGAGAGGAAAGGCAGATCAAGGCAAACTGTAAGTAATTACTTATTTGCATAAAAAATGCAAATTAAACTGTTTGATAGCCTAAAAATAACCAAACTGTTTTGTTAAAGATCCCACGGAAGATGCCTTAGAGCTAGAAAAAGGCGAGACAAATCTGGATAAATAAATTAAGTTGTAGCAAGAAAAGTCGGTCTCAATTACAAAACAAGTGAAACAAAAGAACTATGGAAAAGACGGCTAGCCCTTCCATACACGTGACCGGCTAAATCCATATGGGCTCCCGCCAAAGACTGTCTCACCTTTTACGCATTTCCGCGTTCCAACCCACGCTGCCTGGAGACCTTTCTCATCAAGATGCAAAAAAAGTGCCTGAAACGGTGGCACCACCGATTCTACCATACGACTCCCATTCATACTACAGAGCTATGATTTTGTGGCTAGACGACGAAAGGTAACATATATGCTTAACAAAAATAAAAACTGTTGTAAACACGCCGACACGGGCGCCTTTCAAGGTAAAAGTGTGCATAGGTCCCTGAGGTGTGTAAGTGCTCTGTCCGTCCAAAAAGTACCGAGACTGAGTTTGTTCCTGGCGCATAAGCGGTCAGCGCAGTAACAACGGTGGTTGTTTTAACTAAAACTGTAAACAACAGATGTGCATCCGACCAGCCAATTGTAAACAGGCAGTTTTAAATAGTGGACGTCGATCGTACTGCGTCAACATTTTTGAGTATCTCCAAATCAAGTGATGAAGACATTCTCTAGAACGTTTTGGAGAAGAGAAATATCTGCGCAAAGTTTGTTGCAAAGGACAACGTGACATCCGAACAAAAACCAACGACAACAGAACGCCTGCCACGATTAGATTCAAAAGAGAAACGCGGACAGTTCTTTGTTGGATAAAACTGTCACAGGTGACTAGATTGTTGTTACTAATGCGAACACTCCACAAAACGACAAAGTGCGAAATGGGTCTCTGGTGGTTCGCCAAGGTCGAAGAATGTGCAACTGTGACTCACAAGTTGAACAACATGGCAAAGAAAGACTCTCCTGTCCGTTCCATATCGCTGTTTGAACGTGCATTGTGCTCAAGTGATGGGAGACTGAAGCATTAAATTCATCTTCTTAACTTTTATCTATTATTAATCCACTCTCGAAACTTTTTGTACTGGGCGGGTATTTTGCTGTTGGTAGCAAATTCCTCGTGAATGCCAGGGTTCAGGATTTGAGCCGTTGTTTGACACGGGAATTAAACTTCTCACAATTCTTCAAAATAATGGAATAAAATTCTTACCCTCGCGTCACCTCGCCCAAAATGTTTTTTCTTTTTTTATCAGCAATTTCAAGTATCCCCATGAATGAATTAAAATTTTCCGATGTTCTTTGTTCTTTCTTCTTGTTCTGAGATTATGGCCAAAAAGTCTAGTCTGGTATATTATCTCTTTCCGCAATTGATTTTTGTTCTTCTTCGTGTAGCTCTTTAATTTTTCTTTCTTTTCATTTTTAAATTATTACATACAGAGGAGGAGTCAATATTCAGGAATGTGACAGGAATGGTCATTACAATTTTAAAAGATTCATGTGGGTTTATGCCCCATCCCGAATGGTTTCCAAGATAGAATAAATTTAATGTACATTTGTTTTTGGGCAAGTGGCGCGCAGATCTGTGTCTTACCAAAGCAAGTTCTTTGGAGCTTTATCCTAGCCAAATTATCTCATTTCTTTCAACTTCTTTGCTCGGGATGCCTTTCTGCCACTAAACTAGCCCCTAGTAAGAGTGCCGGCCGTTGTGGCCGAGCAGTTCTAGGCGCTTCGGTCCGGAACCGCGCTGTTGCTAAAGTCTCAGGTTCGAATCCTGCCTCCGGCATGGATGTGTGTGATGTCCTTAGGTTAGTTATGTTTAAGTAGTTCAAAGTCTAGGGGACTGATGACCTCAGATGTTAAGTCCCATAGTGCTTAGAGCCATTTGAATCTAGTAAGAGCTGTTGTCCATGTAGTGTTATGAATGAAGTAGTGCGAGGGACTGAGAATGTATCAGAGAGAGGCATCGGTTAACTGTGTTTGTACACGATATGGCTAAAATTCATACACCTACAATAATGGGGAATCTGCAGAATGGGTTATGTTCAGGACTTCTACGATTTTAGAGCTCCTTCTGCTGTCGAAGAATACAGTCAGTGCTTTCCAGCAAATCGAATATCTGATCTGAGAGTGTTTACCAGAGCATTCAATAGATCTCCATTGCGTGAAACAGGTGTTCTCCCAAGTTTTCGTATAGTCAGAATCTTCTGCAGGAACACGTGTATGGCGAACATTACTTGCGGGAACCATGTACTTACTTCACATACAGCGTATTCACAATCTGCAATTAGCGACATTGCCACGTGCCTTGAATTTTATCACTGATTAAACGACAGTCTCCATTTGCTTCCATTACTGCTATTCAGTGATGAAGCCACGTTTTCACCGAATAGGATCGACAACACACATCTACGGTCGCAGGACAATTCACACGTTAGAGTGGAAGCCACTTACTAGGTTCGTTTTTCCACCAATGTTTGGTGCAGCATGATCCGCAACATGTTGATAGGTCCAGTCGTTTTAGAAGAGCTAATGATGGGACAGAATTACTTGCATTTTTTGGGAAAATTGGTTTGTTGAATACCGCGAGGACGCTCCTTTCGCCAAATGGACTGCAATATACACTACTGGCCATTAAAATTGCTACACCACGAAGATGACGTGCTACAGACGCGAAATTTAACCGACAGGTTAGAAGATGCTGTGATATGCAAGTGATTAGCTTTTCAGAGCATTCACACAAGGTTGGCGCCGGTGGTGACGCCTACAACTTGCTGACCTGAGGTAAGTTTCCAACCGATTTCTCACACACAAACAGCAGTTGACCGGCGTTTCTTGGTGAAACGTTGTTGTGATTCCTCGTGTAAGGAGGAGAAATGCGTACCATCACGTTTCCGACTTTGATAATGGTCGGATTGTAGCCTATCGCGATTGCGGTTTATCGTATCGCGACATTGCTGCTCGCGTTGGCCGAGATCCAATGTCTGTTAGCAGAATATGGGATCGTTGGGTTCAGGAGGGTAATACAGAACGCCGTGCTGGATCCCAACGGCCTCGTATCACTAGCAGTCGAGACAGGCATCTTATCCGCATGGCTGCCCTGGCCAGCACATTCTCCAGATCTATCTCTCATCAATTGTAAACGTCTGGTCAATGGTGGCCGAGCAACTGGCTCGTCACAATACGCCAGTCACTACTCTTGTTGAAGCTGCATGGGCAGCTGTACCTGTACACGCCATCCAAGCTCTGTTTGACACAATGCCCAGGCGTATCAAGGCCGTTATTACGGCCAGAGGTGGTTGTTCTGGGTACTGATTTCTCTGTATCTATGCACCGAAATTGCGTGAAAATGTAATCACATGTCAGTTCTAGTATAATATATTTGTCCAATGAATACCCGTTTATCACATGCATTTCTTCTTGGTGTAGCAATTTTAATGGCCAGTAGTGTACTTCCAGCTTGACGGAGCTCCTCCACATTTTACCACGCATCTGAGTGAATATCTCAGCCCACTTACCCTAATCGCTGGATTGGTCGTGATAATGCAATTAACTGGCCACCTAAATCGACAAACGTTTCGCTATTAGAATTTCATTATGAGGTTAAATGAAGTCTGAGGCATACAAACGAAGGACGAATACGTGAGACGAAATTCTCTCCCCTTATTACGGAATGTGCAGGAGCACCTGCACAAGCAACACAAGAGTGCACAAATGCACAGGGATCTTAGAACATTTATTGAGGAGTGTACAATAGCCGTAACGTGACGTGTACTACATTGAGGTGCCAAATTATGGTATAGCTATATGCAAATACACAGATGGCAGTTGTTGTTGTGGTCCTGAGTCCTGAGACTGGTTTGATGCAGCTCTCCATGCTACTCTATCCTGTGCAAGCTTCTTCATCTCCCAGTACCTACTGCAACCTACATCCTTCTGAATCTGCTTAGTGTATTCATCTCTTGGTCTCCCTCTACGATTTTTACCCTCCACGCTGCCCTCCAATACTAAATTGGTGATCCCTTGATGCCTCAAAACATGTCCTACTAACCGATCCCTTCTTCTAGTTACGTTGTGCCACAAACTCCTCATCTCCCCAATTCTATTCAATACCTCCTCACTACTTATATGATCTACCCATCTAATCTTCAGCATTCTTCTGTAGCACCACATTTCGAAAGCTTCTATTCTCTTCTTGTCTAAACTATTTGTCGTTCTTGTTTCACTTCCATACATGGCTACACTCCATACAAATACTTTCAGAAACGACTTCCTGACACTTAAATCTATACTCGATGTTAACAAATTTCTCCTTTTCAGAAACGCTTTCCTTGCCATTGCTAGTCTACATTTTATATCCTCTCTACTTCGACCATCATCAGTTATTTTGTTCCCCAAATAGCAAAACTCCTTTACTACTTTAAGTGTCTCATTTTCTAATCTAACTCCCTCAGCATCACCCGTCTTAATTCGGCTACATTCCATTATCCTCGTTTTGCTTTTGTTGATGTTCATCTTATATACTCCTCTCAAGACACTGTCCATTCCATTCAACTGCTCTTCCAAGTCCTTTGCTGTCTCTGACAGAATTACAATGTCATCGGCGAACCTCAAAGTTTTTATTTCTTCTCCATGAATTTTAATACCTACTCCGAATTTTTCTTTTGTTTCCTTTACTCCTTGCTCAATGGCAGTAGTATCTTGAAAACAAGATATAAAAGAGTAGTGTATTGGCGGAGATACCATTTATACTCAGCTGGTTCAGGTGAACAGGTTTCCGACGTGACTATGGCCACACGATGGGAATTAACAGACTTTGAATTCGTAATGGTAGTTGGAGCTAGACGCATTGGACATTCCATTTCAGAAATCGTAAGGGGAATTGAATATTCCGAGATTCAGTGTCAAGACTAAAGCACAGAAATTAAAGTTCAGGCACTACCTCTCACCGCGGACAACAAAGTAGCCAAGGGTCTGCACTTGACGACCGAGACCACCGGCGATTGCGTAGCGTTGTCAGTGCTAACAGACAAACAACACTGCGTGAAATAATAGCAGGAATCAATTTGGGACGTATGACGAGCGTATCTGTTAGGACAGTGGAGCGAAATCTGGCACTAATGCGCTATGGAAGCAGACGACCGACGCGAGTGCCTTAGCTAAGGGACAACATCGCCTGCAGCGCCTCTCCTGGCAGGCACCTCTCCTGCGCTCGTGACCACATTGGTTGGACCCTGGAAGAGTAGAAAACGGTAGCATGTTCAGATGAATCCCGATTCCTGTTGTAAGAGCTGACAGTTTGGTTCGAGTGTGTCGCAGACCCCACGAAGCCGCGCGGACCCAGGTTGCCAACAAGGCACTGTGCAAGCTGGTGGTGGCTCCATAATAGCGTGGAATGTATTTACATGGAATAAACTGGATCTACTGGTCCAGCTAAACTCATCATTGACTATAGACGGCTATATTCGGCTACTTGGGGACCATCTGCAGTTATTCGTGGACTTCATGTTCCCAAACAACGACGCAATTTTTATGGATGACAATACACCATGTCACTGAACCACGATTGTTCGCAATTGTTTACAATTCGAGAGAGTGATTTGGCCACCCAGATCGTCTGACATAAAATCCAACGAAAATTTTTGGGACATAATCGAGAGGTCTGTTCGTCCACAAAATCCTGCAGTGGCAATACTTTCGCACTTATGTACGGCTATAGAGACATCATTGCTCAATATTTCTACAAGATACTTCCAACGACTTGTTCACGACATGCTACATGGAATTACTGCAGTACGCAGTGTAAAAAGTGGTCCGACACGATATTATCAGATATCCTGTGACTTTTGTCACCTCAGTATATAATCCGCAGAGGTGAATGTATTAAAAATACATATTTTTTAATTGATATTATTTATACTGCATGTTTAAATGTTTATTAACTATTGTAAAAATGCACATGTGTAATCCTGAGAATGTATTCAATAATACGTAAATAAACAATAATGTACACTTAATGTGTTCTATCTCGGAAACCAGTCTGAATAGCTCGTATGTACTTGCAAGGCTCTTCCTTCAAATGATCGTTCCTGTCATATCCCTGAATACTGACTTTCTCTCCTGGGACACCTTGCCTTTAAAGCTGGAGTCATCAAGCTAACTGCACAACATTTCTCACATTATTCAAAATAAATTAAAGCCAAGTGGGTGTTTGCAGTTGTAGCACACTTGATCTCGAGATGAGAGATGACGGCTCAAGGGATGACCATGTCCGAGCAGGAGGCTACGAACGTCCAGCGGCCCCTGCCGGCTCTTTTCCTCCCTTTAATACCCCGTCCCCATGCTCCCCATGCTCCCATCACTCCCCCCACCCCACCTCCACCCGTGGCCCAAGTCACGTGGTGGTTTGCGAGCGGCCCGGCTTAACGGCCTAGAACGCAGAAGAGAAGAGAGCAGAGCCGACTTAATCCAATTTCTGCGGTTCTGCCGTGCCCTTCCCCAAACTGCCCCCGCTGCATCGCTACTATATACGCTACTTTTTTTATTCTTCTTTTTCTCAGTGGCCGAGGAAGGGGGCGGTAACCCCTGCGCGGTCAGCCAGCGCTGCCACCCGTATCCAATTATGAATAATACTGGCGCGGGAGGGTGGCGAGGGAGGTTCGGCGCCGTGCGCAGAGGAAGGAATCATCCCTCATCCCTGGGGCCCGACAAAAACCTTCCGGCGTGCCGGCCGACCGCGGAGCCGTCACACCGCGCGAGCCTCAAAACAAACTCCCCAGCTTCCGCCCCCCCACCCCCACCTACCTCTTACACTGGCTGCTCCTCTTGTGCTCCCACTGTGACGTCTTTATCCCACCACGGCGCACCGTGCTAATGTCGAGGCTGCGTACACTCAGACTATGAAGCCTCCCACCAGAAGCATCACAGACGCAAACGTCCTCCGAAATACCCCGTTGCTCTACAATATTTTGCGAAGAAATAAAATTAGCTAATTGACCATTTGCAGTAAATATACAAAAAAACTTAAGGTCAAAATTGGGGATCAGGTGGTATATGAACTGAAGACATTCTGCTAACTTGGAAACAAAATAACGTGTGATGGACGAAGCAAGGTATGTAAACACACCACATAAAACATTATTCACTCCAAGGATGGGTTTGGGTTTGGGTTGTTCGGGGGAAGAGACCAAACTACGAGGTGATCGGTCTCATCGGATTAGGGAAGGACAGGGAAGGAAGTCGGCCGTGCCCTTTCAAAGGAACCATCCCGGCATTTGCCTGGAGCGATTTAGGGAAATTACGGAAAACCTAAATCAGGATGGCCGGACCCGGGATTCAACCGTCGTCCTCCCGAATGGCCGGCTTCAGTTTGGAACCGCGCGGCTGCTACGGTCGCAGGTTCGAATCCTGCCTCGGGCATGGATGTGTGTGATGTCCTTAGGTTAGTTAGGTTTAAGTAGTTCTACGTTCTAGGGGACTGATGACCTCAGATGTTAAGTCCCATAGTGTTCAGAGCCATTATAACCATTTTGCATTTAAGATCAGATAAACGTCTGTAAATGCCTTCCTGACGGTGTTCCATTCACGAAACCACTGTAAATTTTTTAAAAATTAAAACAACTCTTGCGTGCCCACAACAGTAATTAAGAACAAGAAACAATCGTAAACTGTAGTCTGCCGATGTTTTGGGGCACCTAACATGGCGGCTCCGGATAAGAAATAAAGTACAGCGTAAGACTGTGGCGTGATCTCCACTTATTTTAACTTCCGTTATTTAATTAGCACCACAGGAGCGACGAAACATATCTGATACAATCAGGAGCAGCAGTTATGATTTTCTACGGATAAAAGTAAATTTCTCAATGTATTTTTTTTTTCATTCAGGCTCGTTAACGCGGCGTTCACTCGAGCCAAATGACAAAGGCGTGCTGAAAAGAAATGACGCCGAATATTTTATGTAAAGACTCTTAATTTTTTTAAATAATACAAACTTTATTAATATTATACATCTTCATTCTTCGTATATACATATTTATTTCCCATCATAATTATCCTGGCGATGAACAGATTTCTCCCAACGAGAGACCTGTTTGTCGATGCCGTCATTGTAGAACATTGTAGAACTTTGTTGACGGAACCACAAACTCACCTCGCGTGATGACTGGGTGTTGTGTGATGTCCTTAGGTTAGTTAGGTTTAAGTAGTTCTAAGTTCTAGGAGACTGATGACCATAGATGTTAAGTCCCATAGTGCTCAGAGCCATTTGAACCATTTGAACAAACTCACCTCTACTTGCACCGCTTCATCACTATCAAAGTGAAATCTTCGAAGGCGTTCTTGAAAATATGGAAACACTCCGAGCTCTGTCACATATGCTGAGGGAAGCATCACCGTTTCCTTCACTATGAGCAAAGACAACCCAACGTTGCACATTACTGATGTCAATACAATCATCACCGTACACTGTTCTTATTCTACTACGGATTCCAATTGGAGGCTTCTGCTGTTTCTCAGGCACGATATAGCTACGTTGCACACCGCCACGTTATGCGCTACAACGTGGATAGCGGCAGAGAATTGCAACTTGCGTCAGCGAAGTGGGAGAGTCAACGAAGTAATAAGTGTGGCATGCAGCACGCCGATATTGATAACAGAATAAAACATTCGGAGGCATTACTTTTCAGCAGGCCCTAGTAGAAAGCGAGCTTACGTTTAGGCTGAACTGCAGCGCTCGACTGCAGGGAATCTAAATACTTCAAAAAATTCCTCCTCATTTTAAGAAACGGAGCCACCACAACATGAACCCCTACAAACTATAACATACAGTATGGGTTACTGATAGCTACGTAATCTGTTCAGCAAAGAGTTATACTTCGTCAAACGAATAGAATAGACGTAAAGCCCCTAGTGGCAATGAAACTGCCAAGACGAAATAGTGATAATATACAATAAAGTCTAAATAAAATGTGTAATCAACATACGTTGGTCAGAGCAGAGCTTATCTCATTGGCATCTATTTGATGTAATTGCAACACTCATAAAATGAATCTTATATGTAAGCTTAAGATCAAGTATAAGACAGCTGTAATACCTTGGTGTATACTGTACTGAAATGGTATGACAATGCGGAACAACGTTACCAAACATTGAAAAGTTCCGTGCAAAGTTGCGTAGTTCGTGTGGAATGGAGGAATAAATTCGCGTTAAAAAACGGGATCCAGAGACCATTCGCTGACAGAACCAAACGAAGGCAGTCGCCCAACATAACCAAATGATAATGCAGCTGCGATCCCTAAACTGGTAGTGAACTAAGAAATAAAAAAATAAAGAAGTGCAACTTTGAAATCGTTATATCGAGAAAGAATGCTTTAGCAGTTACAGAGCCACACATAAAAATTTCTCCTCATAAAATAGTGGAAAAGATGACGGGAAATAATTTGGTAATGTTCAGGAGGAGGAGTCTCCTAATAATCAATCTCTACACATGATCGCTCAAGAAGAGTGAGAGAGATTCGGAGAAACAACTTCTGACCAACAAAAGTAAGTGTCACAAATAACCATAAAAATCAGACACCTGTCAATTTTTAACGAAATCCGCCAGAAGATGGACTTGTAATCCTGCATAAAGTGTAAAAGTAAGCAAGAATGAAATGATTAGGTTGTGGTGTTTATGCGTCTCGAATGTTAAATATGCACTTGCACTTTTCTCTAAAGCACGGAATTTGTCGTCTATCTCTTTCTCTCTCTTTCTCTCTCTCTCTCTCTCTCTCTCTCTCTCTCTCTCTTTTACCTTCTTTCAACCGAATACATGCAGCTCCACAGAATATGAAGAGAACTATGGTACTGTTTACTTCTTTTCATATCTTCCTGTCAGTATTTTATAAATTCTTTTTGCACGCAGTAACACCTGTAGTTGTACTGTTATTATCTTCTGTCTGTATCTTATTGAATTTCCTCTGTAATTGAGTCTTTGTAACTAATCTCTGTGTAAATGTTGTTAATGCTCTACCAGTATTGAAATAATTTCACGCCCTGGTTTAATATATTATTATTGGTTAGTTAATTACAATTATTCTTTATTTATTTATTATCTTAAATAAATATTCTTTATTTTTCTTATTGGTTTAGTTATTAGTTTTAGTTGGTTTAGCTTAATTCCTCATTTCCTTTTATCTTTACTTCCCTGAAACCATGGAAAATATAAATATTTCGTTTCAGATGCCACAGTAGAGTAAGCTATCTATTCCCCTTCGGCGATCTAGCGGAAATTCCTCGTCGTTATCTGCTCCACCTGAATTCTCTAAAGCCTTTACTCGCTACGCAGATCGTTTGGCACAACTGTGTGATATGTTGTTTCATGAGCCTGTATGATAGGTCCAAAAATTTAGCAAGTTAAAGATTATTAATTCAGAGATAATCTCTCGACGAATTATACCGTGGAAAATGCAGGTTCGCTTTATCGTTCCAAACTTAACCTGCGAGCAAGCTACGTCTCGTAATATCTGTACCGTGACAATTAACTAATTTCGGTATGGAAATACACACACCTTGAATACTTGATGTTAGTTATTGGATTTTATTTCGTGCAAAAAACTATTTGAACATTTACTCTATACCGTAATGGCGTCTCACTACAATACAATCTCCATCCTCCTCTCACACCTCCGATCTCTCCATTTCCTTAAAACAAATCTTTGGTTGGATAAGACAAGAGATGCGTTCGTAGCACGGATCGTCCAATTCTGGCAGTCGGTATATACCGTTCACCACAATATCACTACGTCGCACAACTGTGCTTACGAACGCCCGTGACGAACGCCAGTGTCGGAGTATGTTTTGTTTGTATATGGAAGTGTTGCATTCTTTTATCAATCGTAACAAATTAACTAGCCCTACTGAGTTACGTGACTGTTATCTTGTCCTGCTTCTGATTATTAAATGTAATAAATTCGAATTTAATGGAATCGATTTCTGTTCACAAGATTCTTCAGTATACAACCTGATAGCGAATCTTACTTTCCATGTCAGATATCCAATCAGAAATCACAAGTGACATCAGTGTCACAAAAGATTTGTACTTCAGTTTTCAATAGGAATTTTCGATGTTTCAGGCACGTCTTCGCCTTTACTCTCCTCAAGGTTTTCTTTCGATACTGCTGTTACTATGACAGTTTTGGGTAATCATTGTTCGATCGTAACCAATAACTAATTCAGAACTTCTCTTCCATGAATCAATTCTTTTTTCACCTGTTTTTCCTGTACAGTTTGTTCCATTGAAGGAAAGGTAACGTTGCTCTTTCTTTATTAAATTATCTTCGAACATTTTACTATCTAGTAAGCAGCACTCATTCTCATTTTATAACTGGTCATTTACCGATATTTTTGTATCCTTTACCTTTATTACTCTTTAATTTAGCTCACTGTTTTATATTATAATTATTCATAAAAATAGGGACCAATATTCAGTAACTGACAGTAATTTTAAATTTAATTAGCTGTTAAATATTAAAAATATCGTTGAATCTAATTTCAAGTTGCATCAGGAATTCCCTCACATATTTTTCTCTGCAATTTATTGACATCATTTATATGTGTGTACGTAATTTTATTCGCAAGACTCGTTTTATAAACTCGGGGCGCTTACCATAATTACATGCCTGAAGAATAGTCTACCCTGTATTCCGAATGTACGTCAATTTGGCGACTTTCAAAGGTTCTTCATGCCGCTTTGTTAATTAAATTTTTCTTTCCCACCAGGCACGTTATAACAGTGCAATTAATTTAAATCGTAGTGGCAAACTGAGGTTTCATATCGTATATATTGCCACAGAACTGTACGAAATTTAAAAGCTGTACTCTCCAGTCTTAGAGCAATTCAGTAACTTATGTGCTGCGCTTTGCATTTGGTGCGTTTCAAAACAAAAGATTCCGGGCACGTTTTAATAATACTTGGCAAAAGCATGTAACTGGGGTGAAATTTAAAAGTTTCCTGACGTGTACATTGTTCCATAAGATTCCGGGCGGACTTCAGGATGTCAGTAACGTTCTGGCCACTATGTTTCACCGCAAAGTGTATACGGTTGAAGATAGTCAAAAGACTCTGTGCCGAAATATCATGGCAGTAAAATACTGACATCCTACAACTCGCCCGATATTTCGTGGAACAAGCAGGTAATTCACGTGCATTATGAAAGGGCTGGACTTCATGTCTTCAATTAACAAGTATTTACTTTATAACCTTCTCGAACAATTGGCCAATTTTGGTCTATAGCACTTAAGAATGAGCTAAAAAGCCGAAATTGGCTAATCATGTGAAATGTAAGAAAGAAAATACTAATTAAGCAGCAATCGAAGTGGAACCATAACAACTGTCCTTTAACGTCGTATCTTTGCTTACGTTCAGAACGATTATAAAAATAAACTCAGCAACAACTTCAAAGATTTTATTTTATTTTATTTTTTTCAAGAATTAGGCTTCATGCAGTGTGATTTGATAAAATTTGTTAGTGTAATTCAAATTTCAACGTCTCCTTGTCACACCGATCCGTCGTCGATGGAGTTTAAATCATTGTCTGAAACGTTACATCGAGTTATAGATCAGTAATGCCTACAAAGATATATTAAGAAATATACTACAGGATGACCTCGGAAGAAAGTTCTATTTTTCGGGAGGTTGCAGATACGTAACTGAAGTAAAGAAGTTGGTAAAGACTGATGATTAATGCCAATGGTGCCAGAGATAAATATTTTGAACTGTTAAACATTATTATCAAACAGACACACTTAGTTGTCTATCATATTTAGTGCAGATACTAATAAATAATTCACAGATGTTGAGAAACCCAGTCATACATTCAGTTTATGTCAATATACTGAAGAATAAATTCATCAATATTACAGCTTCAGTTAGATTTCATCAGGATAGAAAGGAATTCAGAATTGGCAGAGGAGTCAGACAAGGAGTTTTCATATCACCAAAACTATTCATGTCGTTTCTAGACCAAGCTTACACATCCTTGAACTGGGAGGCAGAAGAAAGTATGTATGTAACAGAAACACACCTGAATCATCACCGTTTTGTTGACTGGCTGTTTGCATCTACTGTAGATATAAACAAAAAACAATACAACAAGTTTCAAAGCAGACTGGAATATTGAGTATAATAACACAAAATTGTATAATCAACATATAGAAAATAAAATTAACAACGAAGTATTTGAACCAGCGAAGGGGTTTTTATGTTTAGCAGAGTTTAAGACAATTATTGGATGGATAGGAAAATAAATAAACTGAATATTTAAATTAGCCTGGAGTGCGTATGTTAAATGAGGTGGGCACTGATTTCAAAACTAAGGTTCTGATTTGTCTGAAAACGGAAGTTTATCAAGTTTGACCCGTGACAATGAGCCACTCATAATTAATACGGAGACCATTCAAAACCTGATGGTCGCTCAGTGATATAAACCAGTGTGGCTTGGGTATGCCCAGACGAAATGGTCACACACGTATGCAATATCGGAGGGTATGTACAAGTAAGCGATTAAGGTTGCAAATCATCTCTGTGATAGGTAGAATAGGCACCAGAGCACATTAGTGCCGTTCTCGTTTGTTACTGAAACCAGCCCTGGTGGAGGAACTTACACAGAGTGGTCTGAACCAGCGTGAAAACCTCGTAAGGGTATCGTAGGGCAGGTTGTGGTGAATATTGACTGTCAAGAAAAAAATTCCATACGTTGCGCCGATCCTGAGTTAACTGGTGTCGAAGTTAGCCAATCGAGCCGTTGCGGGCAGAGTCCAAGCGGCCCGTCTGAGACGTGTCGCCAAACATGTACTTCGTTTGGTTTCCTAAAACCGAACAAGACAGCGATACAAAAATTAGACATGGAACGGCAGCTACGATCGAACCGGGGCCAAAGGCTGAGCAGTCTCGAGCGCTATCACCTACGCTATGAGAACAACTGACACTAACTCTATCTGATGGGCCGCTTGAATTAGCGCTAGCTTCAAAGCTAAATAACTCATAAACTGTGCATTGTATCGAATTCTTTTTCTTTACAGTTAATTCTCAGCGCAACTTATCCCGCAATACCCTCACGAGATTTTCAGGCTGTTTCTCACCACCCCATATAAGGGGTGTGAACAGTGTCAGACGCTGAGTGATCATTGTGAAGGATACAGAGATGCCACGTGCTGATGTGAGGTAGTGTTCTCAACATCTGACAGAGTTTGAAAGAGGCCTAATTCTGGGTCTCCATTTGGCCGCCTGGTCTAATCATGTAATACCCACACTGAAGTACAGAGTAGATTTCCCCACCATGCTATACTTCTGGGTGGAGATTTTAATTTGCCGGATATAGACTGGAAGACTCAAACGTTCATAGCGGGTGGCAGGGACAAAGAATCCAGTGAAATTTTTTTAAGTGCTTTATCTGAAAATTACCTTGAGCAGTTAAACAGAGAACCGACTCGTGGCGATAACATGTTAGACCTTCTTGTGACAAACAGACCCGAACTATCTGAAACAGTTAACGCAGAACAGGGAATCAGCGATCATAAAGCGGTTACTGCATCGATGATTTCAGCCGTAAATAGAAATATTATAAAAGGTAGGAAGATTTTTCTGTTTAGCAAAAGTGACAAAAAGCAGGTTACAGAATACCTGACGGCTCAACACATAAGTTTTGTCTCAAGTACAGATAGTGTTGAGGGTCAGTGGACAAAGTTCAAAACCATCGTACAATATGCGTTAGATGAGTATGTGCCAAGCATGATCGTAAGAGATGGAAAAGAGCCACCGTGGTACAACAACCGAGTTAGAAAACTGCTGCGGAAGCACAGGGAACTTCACAGCAAACATAAACATAGCCAAAGCCTTGCAGACAAACAAAAATTACGCGAAGCGAAATGTAGTGTGAGGAGGCGTTCAATGAATTCGAAAGTAAAGTTCTGTGTACTGACTTGGCAGAAAATCCTAAGAAATTTTGGTCTTATATCAAAGCGGTAGGTGGATCAAAACAAAATGTCCAGACACTCTGTGACCAAAATGGTACTGAAAGAGAGGATGACAGGCTAAAGGCCGAAATGCTAAATGTCTTTTTCCAAAGCTGTTTCACAGAGGAAGACTGCACTGTAGTTCCGTCTCTAGATTGTCGCGCAGATGACAAAATGGTAGATATCGAAAGACGACAGAGGGATAGAGAAACAATTAAAATCGCTCAAAAGAGGAAAGGCCGCTGGACCTGATGGGATACCAGTTCGATTTTACACACAGTGCGCGAAGGAACTTGCCCCCCTTCTTGCAGCGGTGTACCGTAGGTCCCTAGAAGAGCGTAGCGTTCCAAAAGATTGGAAAAGGGCACAGGTCATCCCCGTTTTCAAGAAGGGACGTCGAACAGATGTGCAGAACTGTAGACCTATATCTCTAACGTCGATCAGTTGTAGAATTTTGGAACACGTATTATGTTCGAGTATAATAACTTTTCTGGAGACTAAAAATCTACTCTGTAGGAATCAGCATGGGTTTCGAAAAAGACGGTCGTGTGAAACCCAGCTTGCGCTATTCGTCCACGAGACTCCGAGGGCCATAGACACGGGTTCCCAGGTAGATGCCGTGTTTCTTGACTTCCGCAAGGCGTTCGATACAGTTCCCACAATCGTTTAATGAACAAAGTAAGAGCATATGGACTATCAGACCAATTGTGTGATTGGATTGAAGAGTTCCTAGATAACAGAACGCAGCATGTCATTCTCAATGGAGAGGAGTCTTCAGAGGTAAGAGTGATTTCAGGTGTGCCGCAGGGGAGTGTCATAGTACCGTTGCTATTCACAATATACATAAATGACCTTGTGGATGACATCGGAAATTCACTGAGGCTTTTTGCAGATGGTGCTGTGGTGTATCGAGAGGTTCTAACAATGGAAAATTGTACTAAATGCAGGAGGATCTGCAGCGAATTGACGCATGGTGCAGGGAATGGCAATTGAATCTCAATGTAGACAAGTGTAATGTGCTGCGAATACATAGAAAGATAGATCCCTTATCATTTAGCTACAAAATAGCAGGTCAGCAACTAGAAGCAGTTAATTCCATAAATTATCTGGGAGTACGCATTAGGAGTGATTTAAAATGGAATGATCATATAAAGTTGACCATCGGTAAAGCAGATGCCAGACTGAGATTCATTGGAAGAATCTTAAGGAAATGCAATCCGAAAACAAAGGAAGTAGGTTACAGTACGCTTGTTCGCCCACTGCTTGAATACTGCTCAGCAGTGTGGGATCCGTAGCAGATAGGGTTGATAGAAGAGATGAGAAGATCCAACGGAGAGCAGCGCGCTTCGTTACAGGATCATTTAGTAATCGCGAAAGCGTTACGGAGATGATAGATAAACTCCAGTGGAAGACCCTGCAGGAGAGACGCTCAGTAGCTCGGTACGGGCTTTTGTTGAAGTTTCGAGAACATACCTTCACCGAAGAGTCAAGCAGTATATTGTTCCCTCCTACGTATATCTCGCGAAGAGACCATGAGGATAAAATGAGAGAGATTAGAGCCCACACAGAAGCGTACCGACAATCCTTCTTTCCACGAACAATACGAGACTGGAATAGAAGGGAGAACCGATAGAGGTACTCAGGGTACCCTCCGCCACACACCGTCAGGTGGCTTGCGGAGTATGGATGTAGATGTAGAAGTGGAACCAGTGGTTCGCTTCATTGCCTAAACTCTCTCTTGAGAGATATTATTCAATACTGCAACTATTGAACTTAGAAATGGGACAAGATAGGTGTTTTATTTGAAAAATTGCACACTGTGTCACACTTCCTAGTCCTTTCTGTTCTCCTTGTGTGTATGTATGTACGTATGAGATTGGATGAATTGGTCCAAAGACAGTACTAATCAGCGGTAGACTTTTCACAGAAGAAACTATCAAGGTTCAGAGCAGGGATGGCTGTAAAGACCCGGAGAAGATCAGATCGGTGGAGTGTAGAGGGCGCAGGCTGGTCCATCAGCCAATACGTGCAAAGGATTTGAAACAAGGGACGTTGAGTCCGGCCAGGAGCCATGTTGGAGGGGCTGCTGGCTGAGAAGTGCTGAAGAGCGGACGCGGACGTCATGATGTTCCTCAGTGAATACGGTAAGAATCAGCAGAGTTGGTAGATATTGGTGTAAAATGTTTGCCAATATTGCAGGATAGGTGCAGGAGTATTCTACGTTGTTTAATAAACTTTTTTAGGGAATTTTCTTGTGTGATGTATTGTCCAACCTATTTTTGGCGCGCCTTTTTTCACGTGGCACCATCAGTGCATCTTGTAAATTTTTGTATGATAAAAGGAGTAAAGAGAGTGGGCCAATGTTCGTGTAGTTATTTGCGTGAGTCGGATGTTTTCTGTTTTTAATGTTGTGCAGACTTGGATAACCTATAAGCAAGTATAAACAGATCAACTATTGAAAGAGCTAATACCTTAATTTGGTATTTCCGTTAGTCAGCGTAGCTAAAGGGCGTCGTCGAATATATCAGGTTAACATCGCCTTGGTTAAAGTCAGTAAAAGCTAGAAATATAAAATAGTAAAATCATTACCTTTTCTAGATGGACGCGAGAGGCACCAAGATCTGCATAAAGCGTTCCGGTTCACAGGAGCGAGTAACAGAGTAAGATGGTGGCTGATATATTCGACGATGCCCTTTGGCTACACTGACTAACGGATTCTTCTAAGAAATACCAAATTAAGGTATTTGTTCTTTCAATAGTTGATCTGTTCATACATGCTTATAGGTTATCCAAGTCTGCACAACGCGATCGCGATTCTTAAATAGATGTATTTGTTCTCTGTTTTCTATGTAGATAACCTGAAGATGGCTTAATAAGGCGAAACGCGTCGTTGAAAAATAAAAACTAAAACTGCAACCAAGACTGTTTTTAGCCAATACTGTTAAGCACTGGTTTGCTGTATGCCACATATGGATTGGAATAATTTCTTGAGAACGCTTGTGGGCGCTATTAGCCACAGTGACGATATTTTTTTTCTACACACACCTTACACTTATACATCATTCATTTTCTAAAGCAGCCGGCCGAAGTGGCCGTGCGGTTAAAGGCGCTGCAGTCTGGAACCGCAAGACCGCTACGGTCGCAGGTTCGAATCCTGCCTCGGGCATGGATGTTTGTGATGTCCTTAGGTTAGTTAGGGTTAACTAGTTCTAAGTTCTAGGGGACTAATGACCTCAGCAGTTGAGTCCCATAGTGCTCAGAGCCATTTGAACCATTTTTCTAAAGCAAACTATTGATCACTTATTTGAAAACTTAATTTATTCTCCCAATAGATTTACAGACACGGTGTCTTGTGGCATTCGAATTCCTAATAGATTTTAAAATGTCACTGACAGCTGCAATATCTGTGGCCCGGCGCAACTAAAAAATTGTCACTCCAAGATGAATGTAATGCAATGACGACTATTTTACAATCAGATCTTAATTGCTTCTATTTAAAAATACATATGTAGGTATGACACGTGGAGACTCTTGTTTCGCGGCGACTACTCGGACTTCCACAGCATTGCTTTACCGGTTACTTCATTACCGGTAACGGAAAGCTGCATGACGACTCGGACGTTCTTTGCAGTAGGCAAAAATATTTTTGGAGAACTATTAATACAAATGTACAGTAGCGACATGTTTTTAAAATAATAGTTACACCTTCAATTTTATCCTGAAAACTTCGCTATTGAGTGCTTAATATTGTTTACTTTCAAACTCAGTGCACGTAAGAAGGCTTAGCTTTGACTTATCAATGTTTATTTGCTGGACGAATTAAATTACTGCGAAATCTCTCAAAATGCAAATTTACAAGGACCGAATTGTCTCAATTTTGTATACTAACGTTTACATTAATAAATTTTCAATATTAAAGTATAAAAACTTCAAAACTTACTCTATGATTCAGCATAATATAAAATTAATTTTAGTACGCACCTTACTAAACTACGCAAAAAAATTTTAAAAACTTTGTTTTTGTGGGGGCCCATAGCCTCAACGTGTTTCGAGAATGAAAACATCGTCTTAGCAGGCTGTATTCTTTTATCTGTATTGTTTTTATTGTCTGTGAAATTGTCCAGTTTCAACTTTGGATCATTTTCAGACACGTATAATACGTTCAAAAATGGTGACAATGGTTTATACACCAATTGTCTGCAAACTCTTGCATATCTAGCTTGGCTGCGCACTATCGTTCGCGCTGCAACAAATGTCATGGCTACAGTTCTCAAGCCCGGCCTACCGTAGACTACCCATGAAACTATACGACTGTAACGCAAAACAGATGTAAATTACGCGTTAAGGATTTTGCTTGAAAATGACTACACAGCCAAAACGAAAAATAGAGTGGAAACGAAGAGCAGCCAATGCAGGAGGCGTGTATAACTGGGCCGAAACAATTATTTATTTTATATATCTTATTTAACTAGTCTTCATAATTACAGCCTATAATCTGGCAGGCTAACATAGGCCATAGAACACACATTTTTTTGAATAATAATAAATCTATATGTTAAGCAACTGAACTACCCGGTATTGCCCGAGCACTTTTTTTGTCAATTTTCTATTAGGAACGAATACGAAAATGAACTAAGTTTTTAGCATAATATCGAAAAAATTTCATTTCCATGAATTCATGAAAATATTACGGTATATTGATAATTTTTACTTATGGACCACCTGACAGCAACTGAATAAAACATAATTTTAGTGCCATACGCGTTTCGCCTTTATCTTCTGCAAGGCATCATCAGTGGCCTGGAATATGTACATATGTTTGCTACTTAATTTACATTTTTTGTCACTGTATCTGTAGGTTATAAACAGCACCTATAGATACAGTGACAAAAATGTAAATTAAATAGCAAACATATGTACATATTCCAGGCCACTGATGACGCCTTGCAGAAAATAAAGGCGAAACGCGTATGGCACTAAAATTGTGTTTTATTCAGTTGCAGTCAGACGTTTCATAAGTAAAAATTATCAATATACCGTAATATTACACGCAACTGAGGAAGACAGGACTACAAAAGTTGAAGATGTCGTGAAAACGTTTTCGAAATTATGAAACTCGTACAAAGACATGTGCATAAAATACACATTCTCTGTCGTGTTCTGTACGCTGGGTGCAACTGCTTTGCATGTCTGCAAAGCGATTTTGTAAATACCTCTGTGGCAGCGCCTCTTCACAGCTCTATAGACGGCTATTATTTTCGCCCAGAGCTGTCTGCGCTTCACGGTTGAAAGCTGTCAAAAGTGCTGCCAAATGTCAGATTTCCTTAAATTTATTAAGACTTCAAGCACATGTTGTATTTTTTCATGCCTCTCAGTGTTTATGACGTCATGCCTCTTGAACTATGTGTCGTACAATGTTTAATGTAATAAAATATAAATTTTTATTATTTGTTTTGTGACTATTAGTGTAATGTAATAAAATAAAATATGAGCCGTGACTTATACAAAAAAGAAACACACGTGAATGCAATGGCTCAGCATAAAAGAGAAATAACTAATGTAGGAATATTATTAACAGTGTAATACGTTGTTTAATTTAGCCCGACGTGTATAAGCACTCAGTAAACTAGCTCAGTTCTCAGGGTAGTTGCGTAATCGTCGATACATCGTGGATTCGTCTCGATTCCCCAATATAAGATAAGATAGAGTAGCATCTACAAATGAAATCCTATAATGGAACTGGAATCCTGTGACCAGACCTTTTCTGCCTGGGATGTTATCTCGTTAAATAAAGAAAATCTGTAAATAAAATTGTTAAATTATTAGTAGCTGCCTCCGGTCTCGTGGGATCTGAAATAAAGTTAATTGTCCTACTCGACGGCACGTCTCGTAGATGAGCTAAAAGAAAAATGTCAAAGATTTTTCTAAAATGGCGCCTAACAATGCAAATTCTTTGTTAAGTCCAATATCCACTTAAGACAATAAAGGTATCAGATTTACAGTAGATTCTCCACGTACACAAATTCTTTTGACAAAAAACCTTTATATTTTTAGGATTTAAGTACAACTTACATTATCAGCTCGTACAGCAAGATGAGCTTTACACAAGAACGTCCACTTAGGTCCGAATCCAAGTAGATAAGATAAGCGAATGACAAAGGAAAGATAGCTCACGCATAGAAGCGCAAGAGTCCATGGAATAACATGTCCATTGTAGTTCTATCTCTTCTTCTTTGGCGTACTTGTCCATTATTTATCAAATTTATCGTAATATTTATTTTACCTTCTTTTTTTAAACCCAAGTCCACTCTGGAGAAACAGTACAAATGATAGTCTATATTTGAGTAGGTACATTCAGTGGCATATGTGGATAGTGTCTGCGATGTATGTTGCGAACAGAGTTAATAGAAAAGAAATAATAATACCAAATATTGTGCAATAAATTTAAACGTCATGTACGCTGGGACGTTTTTCACCCAAACCTGTGTTTACGATGCCATATCTCCTAATCTATATGTCATAGAGTGACATAATTCTGTAGGTACATTCAGCGGTATATGTGGCTACTGACCGCAAAATGTCTTGCGATTAGAGTTAGTAACAAAGAAGTAATAAATTTAAACGTCATGCACAATGCGGCTGCTTTTCACACATCTCATTGTGTCTGACGTCATATCTCCTAAACTGTGGAGGCGGGTGATTCTTAGTTCCACAGTGATAGTTGCCTAACTGTGAGGGATATGTGTACCAAATTTTTTTCTCAGTCGGTCGAGTGGTTTAAGAGGAAATGTAGAACATACACACATACACATACGCACACATACATGCATCCATTTTCGTATGTATTGATTAGTTGTTCCCGGTACTTATAAAAAATGCTAATACTATAACTACTTTGTACCACCACAAAAGTGCAGTACAACCGCTTAAATAGTTGCACAACCACTAATAGCTTACTGCTGCTAGTAGTACAGATTCTGTTCTCAGCTGTAGCTTATTGTCTCCGCTACCGGATCTGCCCCCATACTACCGTGGTCAACAGCCATTTTCTGCTAGATTCCCTGAACGTAGCACAGCACGCCAGAAGCGATTCCCCTGTGGCAAGCGATTCCACGATTCATTGTAATGTAACATATTAGAATCCACAATTCTGTAATCACTTGCAACGCCGCAATGTAAATTCTCGGATAACCATTTTGTTCAGTGGTCGCCGACCTCAGATGTCTTCTCTCCATGCGTACATTATATTGTCTGGCCGGGGTGCAGCATGCTAACGTGTGGTTGATTGCCTCGTGAAGTTGTCCTTATCCTTCCTGGATAAAGCTACTGCAGTATCGCCCAAGATGCGCCAGGTTAACTCGTTCCTCAGTGCTGTTTTGGGACTTAATGTCTGACGACCATTACCCGCTGCATCTTCGTAGAGCACACAGTCCCACAGGTGTGCTCTGGAGTGGCCATATTGTCGCTGACCCACCTTTCATCCACCTGTTATGATTTTGCACAGATGCCCACCAAACGCTCCATGACAAGGCAGGTAACATATCAGCCCACTCGACGGGTTAAGGAATCGCATTTTTAGTCTCTCCCGGACGTTATGGAGAAATTCATGTTCTCCTGCCCATGTCTGAAGAGTCCCGTTCATTTTGCCACAGGTGTAATACGCGATATGTGTTTATCTTTTCGTTTTGACCTCAGTTCCAAGTAACCTTTATACTTCCATTTGACTGCCTTTGTTTAAAGCATGTAGGACACCCAGTTTCTTAATTTGAAAGTCTAATGGGCATATCGGAGAATACTAACATTACATCATTCAGGGTAGTGTAGTAGACGCCCGATAATTTTAGTAGCATTCCTCACTGAACTCTTCTCACTAATGAGGCTAGCTTCATGAGCTGCAATCTATGAGCCAAAACGCAAGCACCATATCATATAATTGCTGCGATTGCAGATTGTGGACATTCTCTGTTTTCCAGGAAAGTCGAAATTGTCTATTTGCAATGGTCACAATTTTACCCATCATGTTTCCGGCCGCCTTCTCTACATGCAGTACAAAATTACGACGTTCGTATGAGAATACCCTTACATATCTCGTGGCTACGCTTTTTCTACTCGTTACGTCAATTCATTATACACTCCTGGAAATTGAAATAAGAACACCGTGAATTCATTGTCCCAGGAAGGGGAAACTTTATTGACACATTCCTGGGGTCAGATACATCACATGATCACACTGACAGAACCACAGGCACATAGACACAGGCAACAGAGCATGCACAATGTCGGCACTAGTACAGTGTATATCCACCTTTCGCAGCAATGCAGGCTGCTATTCTCCCATGGAGACGATCGTAGAGATGCTGGATGTAGTCCTGTGGAACGGCTTGCCATGCCATTTCCACCTGGCGCCTCAGTTGGACCAGTGTTCGTGCTGGACGTGCAGACCGCGTGAGACGACGCTTCATCCAGTCCCAAACATGCTCAATGGGGGACAGATCCGGAGATCTTGCTGGCCAGGGTAGTTGACTTACACCTTCTAGAGCACGTTGGGTGGCACGGGATACATGCGGACGTGCATTGTCCTGTTGGAACAGCAAGTTCCCTTGCCGGTCTAGGAATGGTAGAACGATGGGTTCGATGACGGTTTGGATGTACCGTGCACTATTCAGTGTCCCCTCGACGATCACCAGTGGTGTCCGGCCAGTGTAGGAGATCGCTCCCCACACCATGATGCCGGGTGTTGGCCCTGTGTGCCTCGGTCGTATGCAGTCCTGATTGTGGCGCTCACCTGCACGGCGCCAAACACGCATACGACCATCATTGGCACCAAGGCAGAAGCGACTCTCATCGCTGAAGACGACACATCTCCATTCGTCCCTCCATTCACGCCTGTCGCGACACCACTGGAGGCGGGCTGCACGATGTTGGGGCGTGAGCGGAAGACGGCCTAACGGTGTGCGGGACCGTAGCCCAGCTTCATGGAGACGGTTGCGAATGGTCCTCGCCGATACCCCAGGAGCAACAGTGTCCCTAATTTGCTGGGAAGTGGCGGTGCGGTCCCCTACGGCACTGCGTAGGATCCTACGGTATTGGCGTGCATCCGTGCGTCGCTGCGGTCCGGTCCCAGGTCGACGGGCACGTGCACCTTCCGCCGACCACTGGCGACAACATCGATGTACTGTGGAGACCTCACGCCCCACGTGTTGAGCAATTCGGCGGTACGTCCACCCGGCCTCCCGCATGCCCACTATACGCCCTCGCTCAAAGTCCGTCAACTGCACATACGGTTCACGTCCACGCTGTCGCGGCATGCTACCAGTGTTAAAGACTGCGATGGAGCTCCGTATGCCACGGCAAACTGGCTGACACTGACGGCGGCGGTGCACAAATGCTGCGCAGCTAGCGCCATTCGACGGCCAACACCGCGGTTCCTGGTGTGTCCGCTGTGCCGTGAGTGTGATCATTGCTTGTACAGCCCTCTCGCAGTGTCCGGAGCAAGTATGGTGGGTCTGACACACCGGTGTCAATGTGTTCTTTTTTCCATTTCCAGGAGTGTATTTTAGGAATTGTTGTTAGGTTCTTTTTCAGCAGGAGGTACGAAGTTTTGTGAGGTGTAAATGATAATTTGACACTTCGACAATATTATTCAAGTTAATGAACTGCATTACATTTATCTTCCGCAATTCGTTTACTGACATTCCCGCTATCATGTAACATTCTGTAGTATGGACCACCATTCGTGTCGAAAACTCTGGACCACACACTGAACCCTACGGAAAGCCTTCTGATACAGTGTTCGTCATTTACTTCGCTGGGGACATGAAAGATGCATGTCTGCTTTTCAACAGTCTCTTGGGCAGTTGCACAGCACCTCTGGACATTACAACTCCCAAATGCGACCAAAGAGAGGCGGCTACGATAGGTTATGGACAGCGTCAGTAATATCGATCTTCATCGCTGGAGCGCACTTAGAATCAGCGACTGTCACTACCAAGATCGACTTCTTAATTGCCTCCTCTAAACCGTTATTAGCCAGGACTCATCCCGTGTAGTGGTCTATGATTTTGCACTCTCTTTCACAGCCTTCTTTTAAGTTTCAACATTCTGTTGATTCAGGACCAGCAACATTTTTTTAATATTTCATGAATTTTTTATTAACTAATCTGTCAAAGCTGCAGTAAATATGTTTGACGACTAGCTTTAAATCAGTTGGTTCATTCTCAACCTTGACCTACTGAAACTAAAGAAAATAGTAAATCGTTGTCAGTCAAGGGTGAATAGAAGTGTAGTATTACAACATGAACCGTTCAAAAACAACAGAAATTAATTGTTCGAATTCAGACACACCTGGACTGAAAATGCTTTATCTTAATAACTAACATGACAATTACAATACATACTTTACAGAATAATCGTAGATGAGTGTCACAATCAACATTTGCGGACTTAGGAAATCAGAATCAAGCTAGAGGCCACCGCAGCCAACAGTACCAGGCAATGCTCGATGGCGCCTGTGTCACGCCTCATGTACAAGCCCACGTCCGGAAGCAGTGTGCGTGTAGCATTTTAAATGAGGACGCGTCGAAGCACCTTTGTTAATCTTTAGATTTATGTAGTAAATGACAGTGACAAATGACAATTTGTAATTAGATTAGCACGTCTAGCCAGTAAATTTGTCAGGTCATGAACTGAATCCGAAAGGTGCCGTAATTCATGGTGGCACTATATGAAAAGAGTTGTCAATACAGTATGTATGACTTGTATCGCATAACTTCTTTAAATTTATGTAAAATGCTTGAGCATCTACCACAACAGCAATCTCGGAAACGGATACGCATTTTGTTTTCAGGTCACAGCGATCTCAGTGTGTTCGCTTATGGCAAGATGTCCGTACGAAGAGACTCTGTTTCATTAGGACTATGTAACTGTTGTTTACAAAACCTGCTGGATAAACAAACAATATGTATGGAAATGTTTTATGTGTGTAAACTTTTAGACGACAATCATCTATACGTATGACATTTCTTTATTGATATTTTATATTGACTGTCACTGCTTAGTAAAGGCGCTGCAATGTCTCTACTTTATTTCGATGTGCCCATTGGTCGCTGACGCGCACCTGAATATGAAGCGCCTGTTGATGTAAAGATTAATAAAGGTTCTTCGACGCATCCTCATTTAAAATGCGACACGTCCAATGTCTGCGGACGTGCGCTTGTACATGAAGCGTGACGCTAGTGCCATCGAACATTTCCTAGTATTGTTCGCCTCCAGTTTGATTCTGGCTTGCCAAGTATACACATGTTCATTGTGACAGTCATCTACGATTACCTTGTAAGGTATCTATTGGCACTTTCGCTGCAGTGCGTCTGAATTCAAATAATTATTTTCTGTTTCATTGAAACTGTTCATACTGTAATTTCACGTCTGTATTCATTGTTCAGTGACAACTATGAACTACTTTTTGTAGCTTCAGTAGGTCTGACTTGAGAATGAACCAGATGGCTCGAAACTAATCGCCAAACGTGCACTTAGGTGACAAAAGTCGTGGAACACCGATGGGAACATACACAGCTGGCGGTAGTATCGCGTACACAAGGTATGAAAGGGTAGTGCGTTGGAGGAGCTGTCTTTGTTCAGATAATTTATGTAACGAGGTGGTTATGGCCCCACGACGGGAATTAACAGACTTTGAAGGCGGAATGGTAGGTGAAGCTAGACGCATGAGACATTCCATTTCGGAAATCGTCAGGGAATTCAATATTCCGAGATCTACAGTGTCAAAACTATACCGAGAGTACCGAATTTTAGGAATTATCTCTCACCACTGTGGTCGACAGCCATCGCTTAATGACCGAGAACAGCGGCCTTTGAGTAGAGCAGTCAGTGCTAACAGACAAGCAACGCTTAGTGAAATAACAGCAGAAAACAATGTGGGACGCAAGACGAATGTATCCGTTACGACAGTGCGGCGAAATTTGGCGTTAATGGGCAATGGCAGCAGGCGACCGACGCATTGCCTTTGCTAACAGTACGACATCGCCTGCGGCGCCTCTCCTGGGCTCGTGATCATATTGGTTGGACCCTAGTAGATTAGAAAACAGTGGCGTGGTCAGATGATCCCTGATTTCAATTGCTAAAAGCTGATGGGCCCGCATCTCGTGGTCGTGCGGTAGCGTTCTCGCTTCCCACGCCCGGGTTCCCGGGTTCGATTCCCGGCGGGGTCAGGGATTTTCTCTGCCTCGTGATGGCTGGGTGTTGTGTGATGTCCTTAGGTTACTTAGGTTTAAGTAGTTCTAAGTTCTAGGGGACTGATGACCTAAGATGTTAAGTCCCATAGTGCTCAGAGCCATTTAAAAGCTGATGGTAGGGTTCAAGGCACTATGCAAGCTGATGGTAGCTGTGGGATGAACTGGGTCCTCTGGTTGAGTTGAACCGATCATTGGCTGAAAATTGTTATATTCCGCTACCTGGAGTCCATTTGCAGCCATTAGTGAGCTTCATGATTCCAAATAACGATGGAATTTTTATGGATGACAATACGCCATGTCATGGGCCCACAATTGATCGCGATTAGTTTGAAGAACATTCTCGACAATTAGGGCGACAGCTTCGGCCACTCATATCGTCCGACATGAAGCCCATCGAACATTTATGGCACGTAACCGAGAGGTCATTTCGTGCAAAAAAATCCTGCATCGGCAACACTCTCGCTTTTATGAACGGCTACAGAGGCAGTATGATTCAATATTTGTGCAGGGACCTTCCGACAGGTTGTTGAGTCCATGTCAAGTCGAGTTGCTGCACTACTCCCAGCAAAATGAGGTCCGAAACGGTATTAGATATCCCATAACTTCTGTCACATCAGTGTACATATATTCTCTATCAGAAAGTCTCTACAGATTGTAAACAAAATGGGAGAGTAGCTACAACCCCCTTTACACCTTTGCTTACATGCATCCTTTCTTCTACACATTCCCTTTCTGACATGTTAGGTGACTTTCGATCTCTGTATACAATACGTGATCAAAAGTATCCGGACACCTGGCTGAAAATGATTTACAATTTCGCGGCACCCTCCATTGGTAACGCTGGAATTCAGTATGGTGTTCGCCCACCTTTAGCCTTGATCACAACCTTTACTCTCGCAGGCATACGTTCAGTCAGGTGCTGGAAGGTTTCTTGGGGAATGGCAGCCCATTCTTCACGGAGTGCTGCACTGAGGAGAGGTATCCATGACGGTCGGAGAGGCCTGGCACGAAGTGGCCTTCCAAAACATCCCAAAACTGTTCTGTAGGATTCACGTCAGGACTCTGTGCAGGTCAATCCATTACAGGGATGGTATTATAATTTGACCACTCCGCCACAGGCCGTGAATTATGAACAGGTGCTCGATCGTGTTGAAAAATGCAATCGCCATCCCCGAATTGCTCTTCAATAGTGGGAAGCAAAAAGGTGCTTAAAACATCGATGTAGGCCTGTGCTGGGATAGTACCACGCAAAACAACAAGGAGTGCAAGCCCCGTCCACGAAAAACACGACCACACCATAATACCACTGCCTCCGAATTGTGCTGTTGACACTACTCACTCTGGCAGATGACGTTCACCGGGCATTCGCCACACCCACACCCTGCTACCGGATCGCCACATTGTGTACCGTGATTCGTCACTCCACACAACGTTTTTCCACTGTTGAATCGACTAATATTTACGCTCCTTATACCGAGCGAGGCGTCGTTGGAAATTTACCGGCGTGATGTGTGGCTTATGCGCAGCGGCTCGACCATGAAATCCAAGTTTTCTCACCTCCCGCCTAACTGTCGTAGTACTTGCAGTGGATCCTGATGCTGTTTTGAATTGCTGTGTGATAGTCCAGATAGATGTCTGCCTATTACACATTACGACCGTCTTCAACTGTTGGCGGTCTCTGTCAGTCAACAGACGAGGTCGGCCTGTACGCTTCTGTGCTGTACGTGTCCCTTCACGTTTCCTCTTCACTATCACATCGGAAACAGTGGACCTAGGGATATTTAGGAGTGTAGAAATGTCGCGTACAGACGTATGACACAAGTGACACCCAGTCACCTGACCAGGTTCGAAGTCCGTGAGTTCCGCGGAGTGCCCCGTTCTGCTCTCTCACGATGACTAATGCCTACTGAGGTCTCTGATATGGAGTACCCGGCAGTAGGTGACGGCACAGTGCACCTACTATGAAAAACGTATGTTTTTCAGGGTGTTCAAATACGGTTCAAATCGCTCTGAGCACTATGGGACTTAACATCTGAGGTCATCTGTCCCCTATAACTTAGAACTACTTAAACCTAACTAACCTAAGGACATCACACACATCCATGCCCGAGGCAGGATTCGAACCTGCTACCGTAGCGGTCGCGCGGTTCCAAACTGTAGCGCCTAGAACCGCTCGGCCACCCCGGCCGGCTTTTGAGGGTGTCCGAATACTTTTGATCACATAGTGTATATACATTGAAGTCCTTCAGTCAGCTGATTCGGATATCCTGTTTGAGTCAGATCCTAGACTATATTACTCGAATATCGTCCGCGAACAGTTCTCGGTTTACGTGAGAAATGGCTGAGAGGAGCGAGTTCAGCGAGCCGCATCAGAGACGACTGGACCGCCCCCCCGGCTACTGGTCAGCGGCTGCGTGCGACCACCCGGTAGGCGGCCAGCGGCCAGCCCCCAGCCGCTAGCTCCCAGCCCACCGCCGCTGTTGCGTGTTCGGCCCAGGAAGGAAGCGGATCCGGCGGCGGCGGCCGCTCCATATGCAGCAGGAAGCCGCATACATCACATATTTCACGCGCGCCGGCTGCCGCCCGCACTCTCCGCCCACCCGCCCTGTAAATCTACGTGCGCGGCACCTGCAGTAGCTCTCGCTGCTGCGCTGCTGTTGCTGCTGCTGCTGCTGCTCCGGGGGGTGGGACACCCGGCACCGCATCACCGCCAGAGACCGGCCCAGGAGGCGACGTCACCTGCGGCGGCGAATTACGGCCAACCGCAGTATTTGTACCCGGAATGGTGGTGCCTGGAAGTGTTTTGTACGCTACTGATTCACATTTTAAAAAATCGTCCTTTTATGGTGATGAGCCGAAACATTATCACCACTGCCCACTGTGAGATTTGTTGTGTACTACTTCGTAATCAACGGTAAGAAGTAGACTGTCGTTGTAGGGAACCTGGACAGGAGTAAAAATGGTTAGCCGTGCGGGATTAGCCGAGCGGTCTGTGGCGCTGCAGTCATGGACTGTGGGGCTGGTCCCGGTGGAGGTTCGAGTCCTCCCTCGGGCATGGGTGTGTGTGTTGTCAGATGAGCCCTGATTTCAGATGATAAAAGCTGATGGTAGGGTTCAAGGCACTATGCAAGATGATGGTAGCTCTGGAATGAACTGGGTCCTCTCGTCGAGTTGAACCGATCATTGGCTGAAAATTGTTATATTCGGCTACCTGGAGTCCATTTAGGTTAAATAGTGTGTAAGCTTAGAGGCTGATGACCTTAGCAGTTACATCCCATAAGAGTTCACACACATTTGAACATTTTTTTTTAAATGGTTAGCGAACACGTAAATACAGTAAACAGAAGTTTTACTTAACTCGTAGCATTGTGAGACGCGGCCAGAGGGGGCTTCTGCTCATAATCTCGGGGGCTCGATCTCGGTTAACGCATTGTGTGTGGTACTGGGAGTTTTCCCTATAGATATTACAATTCGCCACAAATCAGGGGTCTACTGGCTGAAAAGGGGAAGAGGCGACAAAATATGAGGAATAACTGGACAAGACATAACTGAAACTTGTGGAGAATCGACGCACGGCAGACAGAATGGGGCTGACAAGGGAAGATGGGTCTATTCTTTCCTCCCCAGTATCCGAGAGCGGACGAATGTGAAGTATATAAACCCAACATGCGGCATCGTGCACTTTCTCACGGGCCACGGCCCGTATCCTGTGCACCTCCACAGATTTGGCCTAAAACAGGCTCTCGCTTGTTCCTGTGGTGAGAAGGCTCACCTGAACGTATAGTGCTCATCTGCAATGCCCTAAGACATATGAGACCGATGTTATAGGACCAAACATAGGACAGTTAATAGGCAGACAGGATGACTGAAACATTATTAACAACATCACAGGCGAAGTATCGCGAGCACAACAAGCGGCATACAAACAGGAAGAGTGACCATACACTAGAATAATATAGTCTCCACCTCTGAGAGATCGGCAGTACATAGGAAACGACACAGAAACAAACACAGACACTGACCTGGGTGCTATATCACACACACGAACTAAAGACGAGATACACACTCAAACATAGCAAAAGTAAGCTAAGGCTTTCTAACATTAAATCGAATGAAACTGAAAATGTAACTTTCTATGTAGTTAGTTGTTATGCCATTTCATAGCATGTAACACTATCTGAAGATGTGACGTTTTTTTCTAATTTCAATGCATCAGGTGTGACGGGTTTGAAGTTTTACCGAGCCCTCGCACCTGATGCAGCTGCCTATGACATATTAAATCAACTCCCAACCTCCACTGTTACATTAAGCTCGGAAATATATTGTAACCTAATTAATCAATACATAATTAACTAAATATTACCACCGCCAACTCAACATATGTAAGAGATACATATCAAACACATAAAAGGTATACTGATAAGAATATCACATAATATCTCAGTCAAATTCATTGTCATCTCTTATTTCTTCACCGAGCGAGATGGAGCAGTGGTTAGCACACTGGACTCGCATTCTGGAGGACGACGGTTGAAACCCGCGTCCGGCCATCCTGCATCCTGGGTCAGTTTTTCCGTGATGTTCCTAAATCGCTTCAGGCAAATGCCGGGATGGTTCCTATGAAAGGTCACGGTCGACTTCCTTCCCCATCCTTCCCTAATCCGAGGGGACCGACGACCTCGTTGTCTGTTCCCCTCCCCAAAAATCACCCACCCACCCCACCCCTTCCAGGGGAGATCTTCCTTCTATTCTCATCCATTAAATAGAATTTTAATTTTAACTTAAAATACACCCACACCCTATTATATATCTTATTTACTATCATTATCTATGTTATCAACAAATTTAATCACAATTGTATATATACATTTGTAATTTTTTTAGTTTTCGTTTCTTTACCCTTTTCTAAAATTCTCAGAAAATGTACTAGTAATAAAACTGATTTTGTATGATATGCAAAATTGTGAAATGTATGACCTGTTGTATAACAACAGGTAGCAGGTCTGTGTTTGAGAAACTTATAACAATAATAGTTTCTCCGAGTATTACGAAGAAGAAAGAACAAACAGTAATTAAGTCTAGCTATTATACACTCCTGGAAATTGAAATAAGAACACCGTGAATTCATTGTCCCAGGAAGGGGAAACTTTATTGACACATTCCTGGGGTCAGATACATCACATGATCACACTGACAGAACCACAGGCACATAGACACAGGCAACAGAGCATGCACAATGTCGGCACTAGTACAGTGTATATCCACCTTTCGCAGCAATGCAGGCTGCTATTCTCCCATGGAGACGGTCGTAGAGATGCTGGATGTAGTCCTGTGGAACGGCTTGCCATGCCATTTCCACCTGGCGCCTCAGTTGGACCAGCGTTCGTGCTGGACGTGCAGACCGCGTGAGGCGACGCTTCATCCAGTCCCAAACATGCTCAATGGGGGACAGATCCGGAGATCTTGCTGGCCAGGGTAGTTGACTTACACCTTCTAGAGCACGTTGGGTGGCACGGGATACATGCGGACGTGCATTGTCCTGTTGGAACAGCAAGTTCCCTTGCCGGTCTATGAATGGTAGAACGATGGGTTCGATGACGGTTTGGATGTACCGTGCACTATTCAGTGTCCCCTCGACGATCACCAGTGGTGTACGGCCAGTGTAGGAGATCGCTCCCCACACCATGATGCCGGGTGTTGGCCCTGTGTGCCTCGGTCGTATGCAGTCCTGATTGTGGCGCTCACCTGCACGGCGCCAAACACGCATACGACCATCATTGGCACCAAGGCAGAAGCGACTCTCATCGCTGAAGACGACACGTCTCCATTCGTCCCTCCATTCACGCCTGTCGCGACACCACTGGAGGCGGGGTGCACGATGTTGGGGCGTGAGCGGAAGACGGCCTAACGGTGTGCGGGACCGTAGCCCAGCTTCATGGAGACGGTTGCGAATGGTCTCGCCGATACCCCAGGAGCAACAGTGTCCCTAATTTGCTGGGAAGTGGCGGTGCGGTCCCCTACGGCACTGCGTAGGATCCTACGGTCTTGGCGTGCATCCGCGCGTCGCTGCGGTCCGGTCCCAGGTCGACGGGCACGTGCACCTTCCGCCGACCACTGGCGACAACATCGATGTACTGTGGAGACCTCACGCCCCACGTGTTGAGCAATTCGGCGGTACGTCCACCCGGCCTCCCGCATGCCCACTATACGCCCTCGCTCAAAGTCCGTCAACTGCACATACGGTTCACGTCCACGCTGTCGCGGCATGCTACCAGTGTTAAAGACTGCGATGGAGCTCCGTATGCCACGGCAAACTGGCTGACACTGACGGCGGCGGTGCACAAATGCTGCGCAGCTAGCGCCATTCGACGGCCAACACCGCGGTTCCTGGTGTGTCCGCTGTGCCGTGCGTGTGATCATTGCTTGTACAGCCCTCTCGCAGTGTCCGGAGCAAGTATGGTGGGTCTGACACACCGGTGTCAATGTGTTCTTTTTTCCATTTCCAGGAGTGTATGAAGCAGTGTGAGGCTCCCGCTACTAATGCGTGAGCGAAATATCGAAATGCTGACTGAAACGGAAGACTGAAACTGCGCCTGAGAATGGGCCGTTCGCTGCCACCAGTCAACCCACATCGCGGCGGCAGAGGGCGCTCGACTAGGAGCCACTGAAGGCATGGCTCAATGGGCGGGCATCATTGGATTTGTCGGGTTCTCGCGCGACTGCTATGGGCGTCTGTCACAAACGCGCGTTTCTGTTGCCAACTGTGAGATGCCAGCGAGGGTGGTATCGATATCTATGATACCACAAGACTGAATACTGCCTGATAGGATTGTGGGCACGTGACATTCTAATCACATTATTCACTATGATTTTTGTAAATGGGGACAATTTACACGAAACCAACTCTGAAAGCATAAGAAAGAAAAATGGTCATATGGAGATATGGCCGGAAACACATTCCAAGGGAAGACAGCCCCGCGGGGTAGCCGCGCGGTCTTGGGCGCCTTGGCCGGCCGAGGTGGCCGAGCGGTTCTAGGCGCTTCAGTCTGGAACCAAGAGACCGCTACGGTCGCAGGTTAGAATCCTGCCTCGGGCACCGATGTATGTGATGTCCTTAGGTTAGTTACGTTTAAGTAGTTCTAAGTTCTACGGGACTGATGACCTCAGATGTTGAGTCCCATAGTGCTCAGAGACATTTGAACCATTCTTAGGACCCTTTGTCACAGTTCTCGTGGCTCCCCCCGTCGGAAGCTCGAGTCCTCCCTCGGGCATGGATGTGTGTGTTGTCAAATGTTCAAATGTGTGTGAAATCTTATGGGACTTAACTGCTAAGGTCATCAGTCCCTAAGGTTACACACTACTTAACCTAAATCATCCTAAGAACAAACACACACACACCCAAGGCCGAGGGAGGACTCGAACCTTCGCTGGGACCAGCCGCCCAGTCCATGACTGTAGCACCTTAGACCGCTCGGCTAATCCCGCGCGGCTGTGTGTTGTCCTTAGCGTAATTAGTTCGAGTAAGTAGTGTGTGGCCCTAGATACCGATGACCTTTGCAGTTTGGTCCCATAGGAAATTACCACAAATTTCCAAGGGATGACACCTATTTGAAGGTGGAGATAAAAAATCCTTTATACACACCCCAGTGCGAAACGACGAACAGGTGGCTTACCAGTATGGTATAAAGGAGTTGACCATGTGGAACATTTTCCATGGCTACTGCCACTATCCGTATCTATTATAGCGTGTGCAGGCCTTACGGTATAAATTTTGTTGCTGGTTTGTCCCACAGGCCATCTCGATGCTGTCATCCATACCATTCACAAATGAGCCTATCTGTACGAGGGGTGGTATTGTCATCCTTTACCATACTCAGCTAGGCGCTGTGAAGAATCCTTATAGTATGCCGGCAGCGAATCATGAGCAGCAGTTCAGCGTCATAGCGCTGGCGGGGCTCATTGGCGACCGCCTCTTGGCCCCATGGGCGAGGCATATCTGCATTTTCTGTGGGTGATCCTGCCTCCCGTGCTGCAAGACGTGCCTTTGCTGCTATGAAAAGTAATGTTCCTACTATCTGATGGAGCTCCAGTTCACTGCCATCGCCAGTGTGATATTGAATTGTATTGTATGTTAACAGGGGACCTAGAAACGATGGAGAGGCTCCGTCCCCGCCGCAGCCGCAGTAGTCCACAACCCCACGATGACTACAGCAGTCCACTTCACCCCTCCGCCGCCCCACACCGAACCCAGGGTTATTGTGCGGTTCGGCCTCCGGTGGACCCCCCAGGGAACGTCTCACACCAGACGAGATAACCTCTATGTTTGCGTGGCAGAGTAATGGTGGTGTACGCGTACGTGGAGAACTTGTTTGCACAGCAATCGCCGACATAGTGTAACTGAGGCGGAATAAGGGGAACCAGTCCGCATTCGCTGAGGCAGATGGAAAAGCCGCCTAAAAACCATCCACAGACTGGCCGGTTCACCGGACCTCGACACAAATCTGCCGGGCGAATTCGTGCCGGGGACCAGGCGTTCCTTCCCGCACGGAAAGCCGTGCGTTATACCGCACGAACAACCGGGCGGGCTGTCGGTGTGATACTCCAGGCTCAGCTAGCCGAACTTTTAATCCATAAGGTAACTGAGTAATGCACATGGCACCATTTAAAAGTTGCAATCTAAGTTAAATTATTCGGAAATAAATCCAGTACACTTTCACGTCACTTCATTTTGAAAACTAAAACTATTGATCAAATATTTGAAAGCATAAAATAGTCTCCCAATACAGTTACAGGCACTGTGATCGCTGTGTTCATCTTCCTAATAGCTGCCTCGCGTCAGTCCAGGATGAATATAACATAACGGATGACAGTTTTAGATTAATGTCTTAATTTCAAAAAATGATTCAAATGGCTCTCAGCACTATGGGACTTAATATCTGACGTCATCAGCCTCTATAACTTCGAACTAATGAAACCTACCTAACCGAGGGACATCACACACATCCATGCCCAAGGCAGGATTCGAACCTGTAACCGTAGCGGTCGCGCGGTTCCAGACTGAAGCGCCTAGAACCACTCGGTCACCCAGGCCGGCTCTTAATTTCATTCCCATTTTCCTGGTTTGTTCCTATATGTGCTTTCAATCATTGAAACTTACGCTGTTAAAGATCTTTCCGCTCCACCTTCTGGAGGAGGTATCTCTATTCATCGCTTCTATGGTAATGCATAAATTTTGAGTCAAAATTGTCGGTTGTGTAAATGTGCTTAGTTGACGTACTAAGGTGAAATGAAAGCACTACTCAGTGGCTTGCATTTGGACCCTTGTATGTTTTAGTGTAACGTGATTGTTGAAACACATATTACAACTTTATCATTTCGTTACGAAAATTACTCTATCCACAGAAACATGCGAATTTTACGAGCATATTCCTAGAAAGAAAACTCTGTTAAATCTGCTAATGTGTATAGTGAAAGTATCACTTGGGCTTACCCATTCAATTTGCCTATTTCCATAAGAGATAGGCGTGGAGAGCACCCTCAGACCTAAGGGGATTTTAATACCGAGTGTTTGGGGTGTGTAAACGGTTACAAGTGGTTCTGCGAAGTTTTAGGAAATATTTTTGTACCATCACTTGGGTTCCTCATCCAAGTTGCTGTGAACAAGAATCAGGATGTTTACTTTAACACTCTCTGTGACCAAATGTCTTTCTTTCTCCTGCGTCTTCATGATGTGTGTGCCGTGGATAGTCCCATTTCCCAAGATGACAACAGCCTCGTTGACAAAGCTGCATGTATACGTCCCTGGTTTGACAAACACAAAGGCACCCTATAGTGTCATGACAGGCCCGCAAAATCAGCCTATCTCAGTTGCGTAGAAAATGACTGGGACTGATTGGAGCAGCAGCTGAATCGTAGCAATTGACATCCCCGAAATTTGGTAGCTCTGCCAGATCTGATTACCAATTAACAGCTTCAGCTGGACATGGAATAGGTCAAGAAACGTGAGGACTAGACGCTACAGGCAGTGTTACACAGTATTGGTGTGATGTCTCCTAAAGATGACTAATAATTTGACCAATGTATTAAGTTTATGCTGGACCCAGACCTGACATGTAAACTACAAGTGGGGTTGGGTTGCTTTGGGGAAGGAGACCAGACAGCGAGGTCAACGGTCTCATCGGATTAGAGAAGGATGGGGAAGGAAGTCGGCCGTGCCCTTTCAAAGGAACCATCCCAGCATATGCCTGGAACGATTTAGGAAAATCACGGAAAACCTAAATCAGGATGGCCGGACGCGGGATTGAACCGTCGTCCTCCCGAATAAACAACAAGTGATGAGACCCAGTGAAGGATGTCAAGCTAACTACTAAACTACCTGCAACATTAAAACCGTCTGAGTTTTTAACTCTACCGAGAAGTTTCAAATCAGTGCACACTCCGCTGCAGAATGAAAGCTCATTCTGGAAACAATCCCACCGGTTGAGGTGAAGCCATGTCTCTGCAAGGTATGGAGGAGATCGTCTGTGAAATTTGGCAAGTAGGACACAAGGTAGTGACAAAAGTAAAGCTGTGAGGGCGTGTCATGAGTCGTGCTCGGATAGCTCAATCGGTAGAAAACTTCACCCCGAACGATAAAGTTTCTGGTTCGAGTCCCGGTCCCGCAGACAGTTTTAATCTACCGGGATATTTCAGCTCAAACCTAAGTACTAGTTGATTACGTGCGTACTAGGAACAATGCGCTCCAATTAGGTACGTCAGTTATAAACAACTGAGGCCCACGGGAGGTACCAACCTCATAATGAGTTTGTGACGTCACGCTAGTTGCCTTGCCCGAAGACATCGCGAAAGTTCGGCTACGTCCGAGATCAGGCAGATAATCAGTATGTCAATAAAAAGATACCCAATAAAGTCTGTACCTTGTCACATGTTATCGACAGCGTGAGTCTATTCAAATGCGTAGCTATGAAGCGTTAAAAGTTGTCTCACATAGTAACTCGCTCCCCGCTGGAGACAGTCTGCAACTCGTAAAACCTGTACTGTCACGTGCTGTGACGTACGCCACGGGACACAAAACTCATTGGATATTTCCTCATATCTTGTCAGACCTTCTTTCGCCCGGCGTAGTGCAGCAACTCGATGTGGCATGGACTCACCAAGTCGTTGGAAGTTCCCTGCAGAAATAATGAACCATGCTGCCTCTCTAGCCGTCCATAATTGCGAAAGTATCGCCGGTGCTACATTTTGTGGACGAACTGACTTCTCGATTATGTCCCATAAGTGTACGATTGGATCTGTGTTAGGCGATCTGGGTGGCCAAATCATTCACTCTAATTGTCGAGAATGTTTTCAGCTTATCGAGAACAGTTGTGGTTTGGTAACATGGTGCATTGTCATTCATAAAAATTCCAAGGTCGTTTCGGAACAAGGAGTCCATGAAAGACTGCAAATGGACTCCAAGTAGCCGAACATTGTAATGTTGTTGCTTTAATTTGATATGAAAGCGGTGCTGATAGACAATAAAAGCGGGTTAAAAGCTGTGAGCTGTCTGGGGAAGTTAACCTTGCATTACTGAGCAACTGTTTCACTAGGTATCCAGTCTAGCTTACCAAATTCCCAACCAGACTACCATTAATTATAATCTTTTAATAGTAATACGACAACCGGTGATTATATATATATATATATATATATATATATACACTCCTGGAAATTGAAATAAGAACACCGTGAATTCATTGTCCCAGGAAGGGGAAACTTTATTGACACATTCCTGGGGTCAGATACATCACATGATCACACTGACAGAACCACAGGCACATAGACACAGGCAACAGAGCATGCACAATGTCGGCACTAGTACAGTGTATATCCACCTTTCGCAGCAATGCAGGCTGCTATTCTCCCATGGAGACGATCGTAGAGATGCTGGATGTAGTCCTGTGGAACGGCTTGCCATGCCATTTCCACCTGGCGCCTCAGTTGGACCAGCGTTCGTGCTGGACGTGCAGACCGCGTGAGACGACGCTTCATCCAGTCCCAAACATGCTCAATGGGGGACAGATCCGGAGATCTTGCTGGCCAGGGTAGTTGACTTACACCTTCTAAAGCACGTTGGGTGGCACGGGATACATGCGGACGTGCATTGTCCTGTTGGAACAGCAAGTTCCCTTGCCGGTCTAGGAATGGTAGAACGATGGGTTCGATGACGGTTTGGATGTACCGTGCACTATTCAGTGTCCCCTCGACGATCACCAGTGGTGTACGGCCAGTGTAGGAGATCGCTCCCCACACCATGATGCCGGGTGTTGGCCCTGTGTGCCTCGGTCGTATGCAGTCCTGCTTGTGGCGCTCGCCTGCACGGCGCCAAACACGAATACGACCATCATTGGCACCAAGGCAGAAGCGACTCTCATCGCTGAAGACGACACGTCTCCATTCGTCCCTCCATTCACGCCTGTCGCGACACCACTGGAGGCGGGCTGCACGATGTTGGGGCGTGAGCGGAAGACGGCCTAACGGTGTGCGGGACCGTAGCCCAGCTTCATGGAGACGGTTGCGAATGGTCCTCGCCGATACCCCAGGAGCAACAGTGTCCCTAATTTGCTGGGAAGTGGCGGTGCGGTCCCCTACGGCACTGCGTAGGATCCTACGGTCTTGGCGTGCATCCGTGCGTCGCTGCGGCCCGGTCCCAGGTCGACGGGCACGTGCACCTTCCGCCGACCACTGGCGACAACATCGATGTACTGTGGAGACCTCACGCCCCACGTGTTGAGCAATTCGGCGGTACGTCCACCCGGCCTCCCGCATGCCCACTATACGCCCTCGCTCAAAGTCCGTCAACTGCACATACGGTTCACGTCCACGCTGTCGTGGCATGCTACCAGTGTTAAAGACTGCAATGGAGCTCCGTATGCCACGGCAAACTGGCTGACACTGACGGCGGCGGTGCACAAATGCTGCGCAGCTAGCGCCATTCGACGGCCAACACCGCGGTTCCTGGTGTGTCCGCTGTGCCGTGCGTGTGATCATTGCTTGTACAGCCCTCTCGCAGTGTCCGGAGCAAGTATGGTGGGTCTGACACACCGGTGTCAATGTGTTCTTTTTTCCATTTCCAGGAGTGTATATATATAAGAGAATTTAAATAAAAAGAAATAAATCAGTTTATATTTGGAAATTTATTTTAACATTGATCATTGAAATTTAGGCATATTAAACTTGATTCATAACTAAACTGTTGCCTTATTTAGAATTGTGAAAATGTGAGTTTGTAATCTTATGGAACACATCAAATAGGGAGCCAAGATTGGGAGACTGCATACAACACTGCATTCATAAAATAACACACGAAGAACGTTGAAACATATGCAAGAGAAAATTAACCACAACCAACCGATTCAATTTTCACTCAAAGAAGTTACGTTCGCAGTGCAATCCTGTCCGTCATGTAATTACCACACACTGGTATACTAAATTCATACGAACTTTCTGTGAAATCTTCCCGAAAAGAATAGCTGAGGGCTACTTTGATGCTTACACCACATGCTTCACGTGGTCAACTTGGTTTACACAAAGAGTGTAACTCCACAATAATTTTGATAATTAAAATAAATTAGATCGAAAAGCAATTTACAAAAGAAAAACCTCGAACTGGTTACTATCGTCTTACTATTAACCTGATGGGTCAAACAATTGTACAAGCACGTGGTACTGGTCTCACAAAGTACACCCCACGTGGGTTGAACATAAAGAAAAGTTGCTATATTGAAAAATATTGTCATGACCAGACGTTATAATCTCACGCACATTCGCATGTAAGATTGATGATCTTAGTTAGAGTTACTGATCAACACGTGGTTCCACTTTACTCACAAAGTAGTGACAAAGCAACTACTGGAAGATATTCTGAACTTCACACTCGAAATACACTGCGTTGCAATTTAAGATAACATTAGATATTTTAGAGCTAAACCTGAAATAAAAGTGATTAAAGTTTCAGTTAGGCTGAACTTAAGAAATCCATTGTCCTACGAACTTAGCAGAGACGCTCTTAGCCGGAGATCTTACGACTTCAGACGCTCGGCACGGACAGACTGACCTGAGCGTGCTAACAGATAGAAACGGAAGTGACCAGAGAGGCAGCTTTCTATACCAACATGACAAGGGACGGACAGGACCATACTAAGAATAGAAACCTCTCTACTTTTAGAAAGCGTAGCTACCTGTTCCGACGTTGGTCCTACTGTTCTCTAGCAGACAGGCTTGTCTGCTACCCTCAAGTATGCAACTAGAAATACATTTGCTCATTCATCCTCTCACACAGAAGGGAAGGGGGATGACAGTATCTTATCATATACAGTGTATAAAAGAAAGCGGATGTAGGTTCCGTATGAGACTGTGTGACATGAATTACATATAAACTGTGTTTTAAAGTGTAGTAGTGTGACAAATCGTTCTTGTTTACGTGTATGAGTAACACGTTCCACTACTCAGTCTCCTCCCAGATAGTCAGAAACGCCACAGTAAATTTAGAAGAGGAATTTATGCCGTAAATGACAACATATTTAAGAAATTAACATGAAAGGAATCCAACAGAGACCTTTCAACATAACCATTTTCAGTCAATGATGGATTCAGTTGGTCCAGAGAACCCAGGTCGTTCTAATGTAACTAAGCCCACATCATTATAAAGCGACCACCACCTTGCACAGAGTCTTTCTAACAACTTGGGTGCATAGCGTCTTGGCATCTGTGCCGCACTCGAACCATACTATCAACTTTTACCAAGTGAAACCGGGACTCATCTGACGAGGCAATGGTTTTCCAGTCGTTTAGGAACGAACCGATATGCTCACGATCCAGAGAGAGGCGCTGCAGGCGAAGTCGACTTGTTAACAAAGTCACTCGAGTCGGTCGTCTGCAGCCGTAGCCCATTAACGCCAGATTTCGGCACACTGTCGTAACGGACACGTTCGTCCTACATCCCACATTGACTTCTGCTGTATTGCAGCGTTGCTTGTCTGTTAGCACTGACAACTCTGCAAACACTGCTGCTCTCGGTGGTTATGTGAAGGCCATCGGCCACTGCATTGTCCATGGTGAGAGGTAATGCGTGGAATGTGGTATTGTCGACAAATTCGTAATACTGTGGTTCTTGGAATACTGAATTCCATAACGATTTCCGAAATGGAATATCTCATTGTAACGCCAAGAGTCAATCCACGGTAGTGTTTTAATGCAATAGAGGCACGTAGCTTTGGAGGCGGTGGCGGTGGCAGCCGTTTGTATCCCGACGTGGTTCACTCGTACTTGTCGCTAGCATGGCCGTGAGAAGTGCTACTTGTGTCAGTTCCAGCGACAGAATATTCAAGCCCCTAAGAATCTAAATGAACGATACTAAATATTATTCAGTTTTGATAAAACTTAATATGTAGCCTTTTGTTATTAAAAAGAAGCTGGTTGCAAAATCTCAGCTTTCTGGCTGTGGTATTTTCAAAATTAGAGAAAATTACCTAAAATTCTAAAAACCGACACTTAGGGAATTAAATTCATTTAGGAACTTTAATAGTTTATCTTTTGGTATCATCTGAAAACATAAATAGAACTCTCATCGTGCAGAATTAATTAATTGAGACTTTCATATTAAAACTTTAATTTTCATTTTCGTAATATAAAGTTCTGACAAAATCATTATTTGTGTCTTATATCGTTGTGGGAGTAAATGAGAATGAGTGAGAGTGTGTATGTGGGACATATGTTAAATTTCAAGATCAATTTTTTGTAATGCATTCCCCAATCATAGCGTGGGAAAGAAGTTTGTACCCACATTGCTGAAGACGTATGTCCAAGTGTACTTGTTCTTGTAAGAATAGTTATTTGTAGAGTAATGTTTTCCTGCCGGCCGCAGTGACCGAGCGGTTCTAGGAGCTTCAGTCTGGAACCGCGCGACCGCTACGGTCGCAGGTTCGAATCCTGCCTTGGGCATGGATGTGTGTCATGTCCTTAGGTTAGTTAGGTTTAAGTATTTCTAAGTTCTAGGGGACTGATGACCTCAGATGTTAACTCCCATAGTGCTCAGAGCTATTTGAACCATAATGTTTTCCTAAGGTTATCTCAAGATTAATTTTCGTTTAGTTTCAATTAATAAATATTATAGTAATAATTTGCTTGTCGAAGTGACGCCAATGAACCTATTGTAGTGATTGGCTCAGAACAATTTAGGCGCGAATATGATCTTGTAAGATTGATCTGATTGGCTGTTCATTTGATCAACCAATCAGAGTGAAGTCTTCCCGCACTCTATCAAGTAGTATATGCGCTGTGAACAACGGCATGGAGAGAGTTGTGGACCAGCTTTTGAGACGCGAAGGTCATGTTAAATGTGTCCGTCCCTAAAATGTGTAAGATGAAGAAATGATCGGTCCTTCGCGTTCAGATGGATTTGTAATAGTAGTTTTTGTTGCTACGAACATTCTGTAAAAGTTTAAGAGTCGTGGGATATTTTGTTCGGGAGATATACTTGTGTGACTAGTTGAACTTAAAAAATTCCGCGTGGTGATGTTCTGTGCTCTACTAATGAATATATTTGGCGAGCAATCTCTGTGAAAGAAATCCACTGAATGCCTTATATAAGAAATCAACGTTATGCATAGAAAGTGAGTGTATATTCGGGTGATTATTCTCGGAATGGACTTAGGAGAATTCTGGCTGCTTTACGTGTGACATATACTGGGAACTTATAATAGCAGTTTTGCATACTGAATGTGGTCTGATAACCCATGTTCAAGCAAAGAAAATAAAACCTACTTTTACCAGATTTCGGAGCTTTCAGTGAAGATCGAGACTCCATTTTCCACCCGAAAACTTGTTATGAATATTTACAGGAACAATTATAACGATTTTTACGCGTCCTCAGTAATTGTAGATATTAGGTGCTGTTTTCATCAACGCTGCTTTTTCATCACCTTGTAAGAATCTGCATTGCAGAGTGAAGGGACACTGAGCAGGTGCCGATGTGAGATAGATGGATATCAATTTGCAGCTTGCTTCAGTGACAGTGAAACTCAGAGACAATTCCGTCGCACCATGCGCCTAGTTCCAACTACCATTCCGTCTTCAAGGTCAGTTAATTCCCACTCACATCTCTCACCTGAGTACACATGACAGCTTCGTCAATGCACTGCCATTTGGTGCCATGTGTACGGGGTACTGTCGGCATCTGTGTATGTGCATATCGCTATCCCAGGATTTTTGTCACCTCGATGTACCGGGTGATCAAAAAGTCAGTATAAATTTGAAAACTTAATAAACCACGGAATAATGTAGATAGAGAGGTAAAAATTGAGACACATGCTTGGAATGACATGGGGTTTTATTAGAACAAAAAAAACACCCTATATTGCTAGACGCGTGAAAGATCTCTTGAGCGCCTCGTTTGGTGATGATCGTGTGCTCAGCCGCCACTTTCGTCATGCTTGGCCTCCCACGTCCCCAGACCTCAGTCCGTGCGATAATTGGCTTTGGGGTTACCTGAAGTCGCAAGTGTGTCGTGATCGACCGACATCTCTAGGGATGCTGAAAGACAACATCCGACGCCAATGCCTCAACATAACTCCGGACATGCTTTACAGTGCTGTTCACAACATTATTCCTCGACTACAGCTATTGTTGCGGAATGATGGTGGACATACTGAGCATTTCCTGTAAAGGACATCATCATTCCTTTGTCTTACTTTGTTATGCTAATTGTCGCTGTTCTGATCAGATGGAGCGCCATCTGTCGGACATTTTTTGAACGATTGTATTTTTTCGGTTCTAATAAAACCTCATGCCATTCCAAGCATGTGTGTCTAATTGTACCTCTCTATCTACATTATTCCGGGATTTATTCAGTTTTCAAATTTATACTGACTTTTTGATCACCCGGTATATCTGCTTAGCACCATAACAGACGGACTGAAAACAAAAGGAAGAAGATGATCATCCAATCTTCCCCTCTTACCCCAAACTTTGCCACTAAAGTTCTGAAATACCTATCGCTTTCTTTCAGGTGTGAAAAGTTCCATCGCTCTGCAGGTGTTGACGTAAGAAAACCCGACCGTGTTTCGTGTTTCCCACTGACTGAAAGTAGTGCAGGAGTAAAAAAAAAAAAAAAAAAATTGGCGAACCGCCATCCTTACAGACGGCCACAAATCATTAATAACGGCGGCTCTCTCGGTGCGGACAGTGGGACGGGATTTATTTACCGGCGCCGGACTTCTCCGCCCACCACTAGAGTTCCTTTTTCCGGACTCTGCCGGCGCACAATTTCCGGCGTCTGGCCGACGGCTGGCGGGGCAGACTGCGGCGGTTTTTTACGGCGCTCGTTATTGCTGCGTGGGCGGTGCCGGCCCACACCACCCCCACCCCCGCCGGTCCCGCCGCCGCCCGGGCCAATAACCGCGCTCTCCCAGCGGGACGAGACGTCCTTCCTCTCCGAGACGCCGGACGCCGGTATTAGCAACCGCGGGCGCCTGTCCGGGCCCGACCGTCCGGCGCTTCTATTGCCCGCCAATAGAATAAATGCGGTCACTCCGCGAACGCGGCCGTTACATTGGCCAGTCCTCACTCCACAGCGTGCGAGCGGAGGGAACGCAGAGCGGAGGAGGAGAGAGGAAAACAACTTTGCACCGCCGTCTGCGGCCTTAGTGGGCAGTGGCGGAAAGCCGCTGGCAAAACACTTGTGCAGGCGGGAAGGTAAAGTGATAAGGCCTAGTTTACGGGGCAGTCGGGGGGATACTGCAGCATTTCAACAGCGCACTGAAGGGAACACGACCTAAACGATAGACTTCTGTAGATTTTCTGCACAGCTCGAAACAGATATAGACTACTGGCCATTAAAATTGCTACATCAAGAAGAAATGCAGATGATAAACGGGTATTTATTGGACAAATATATTGCACTAGAACTGACATGTCATTACATTTTCACGCAATTTGGGTGCATAGATCCTGAGAAATCAGTTCCCAGAACAACCACCTCTGGCCGTAATAACGGCCTTGATACGCCTGGGCATTGCGTCAAACAGAGCGTGGATGGCGTGTACAGGTACAGCTGCTCATGCAGCTTCAGCTCGATACCACAGTTCATCAAGAGTAGTGACTGGCGTATTGTGACGAGCCAGTTGCTCGGCCACCATTGACCAGACGTTTACAATTGATGAGTGATAGATCTGGAGAATGTGCTGGCCAGGGCAGCAGTCGAACATTTTCTGTGTACAGAAAGGCCCGTACAGGACCTGCAACATGAGGTCGTGCATTATCCTGCTGAAATGTAGGGTTTCGCTGGGATCGAATGAAGGGTGGAGCCACGGGTCGTAACACATCTGAAATGTAACGTCCACTGTTCAAATTGCCGTCAAAGCGAAGAAGAGGTGACGAGACGTGTAACCAATGGTACCCCATAACATCACGCCGGGTGATACGCCAGTATGGCGATGACTAATAAAAGCTTCCAATGTGCGTTCACCGCGATGTCGCCAAAAACGGATGCGACCATCATGAAGCTGTAAACAGAACCTTTGCCATTCGTGTACCCAGATTCGTCGTTGAGTACACCATCTCAGGCGCTCCTGTCTGTGATGCAGCGTCAAGGATAAACGCAGCCATGGTCTCCGAGCTGATAGTCCATGCTGCTGCAAACATCGTCCAACTGTTCGTGCAGATGGTTGTTGTCTTGCAAACGTCCTCATCTGTTGACTCAGGGATCGAGACGTGGCTGCACGATCCGTTACAGCCATGCGGATAAGATGCCTGTCATCTCGACTGCTAGTGATACGAGGTCGTTGGGATCCAGCACGGCGTTCCGTATTACCCTCTTAAACCCGCCGATTCCATATTCTGCTAACAGTCATTGGATCTCAACCAACGCGAGCAGCAATGTCGCGATGCGATAAACCGCAATCGCGACAGGCTACAATCCGACCTTTATCAAAGTCGTAAACGTGATGGTACGCATTTGTCCTCCTTACATGAGGCATCACAACAACGTTTCACCAGGCAACGCCAGTCAACTGCTGTTTGTGTATGAGAAATCGGTTGGAGACGTTCCTCATGTCAGAACGTTGTAGGTGTGGCCACCGGCGCCAGCCTTGTGTGAATGCTCTGAAAAGCTAATCATTTTTATATCACAGCATCTTCTTACCGTTGGTTAAATTTCGCGTCTGTAGCACGTCTTCTTCGTGGTGTAGCAATTTTAATGGCCAGTAGTGTAGATACTTTCATTAGGCAACGAAAAAATTTATAAAACAATTTTTAAGATTCAGTTCCTTTTTGCAATTATTTATTAGCACGACGCGTCTCGGCAACACGCTACCATCGTTAGGTGCTTCACAATTGCACGTAAATTACATTACATTAATCTGAAGTATGATAAATGATGAGTATTACACTGCAAGACAAAAAAAATTACACACCACGAAGGAGTTATCTGAATGGAGCGGAAATCGGTAGATGTGATGTACATGTACAGAAAATCATACCATCACAATTTCAGAAAAATCTGGATGATTTTGAAATATGGATTCGCAGGACGGAGCGGATCAGGTTGTGGAAAGAGGCCCGAAACAGTTGCTGCTAGTTGCACAAACATACAAACTTTATTTTGCTAAAACACTTAGTCACACATGCCCTTAAAAGAAATCAGAAACAATACGGCTGAAGGCCAGAACACAAGTTATTAAAAGTGCCTTAAGGAATACACACAGCTGAAGGGCTTATCTTAAAATATTTCACATAAGGTTCGGCTGAAGGCCATATACTTAACATTAAAACAAACTAAATTCATACACGGCTGTAGGCTTCGAAACTAAAAGAAAATCACAATCCAAAACAACAAAGAGTGGTGCTCAGAAGTGTTCCAAGGGTCAGCCTCAAAAGGAAACTCTGACATAAGTTTAGGTGAGACAGGCAGCCAAGCGTAATACTAAATAAGCGTATAGCAACACGACCTAGGGATGGCTGAAGAACCAACCAACAACCTAACCAATTCCCTTCCACCCGACCAACGGCATGACAACCGAAAATATCAGTGAGGACGAAGATACCAGCAGCACTACGTCTTGACAACAGTCAAGGCACAATAACAACTCAAAAAAAATATGAACAACGCCAAGGTTGTCAAACTACACGTCATGCTGGAGAGAATCAACATGGTGAGGAAAACACACTGCCGGAAAACTACGCTAACGACCAAGGCAGGTAACAGGAACGTTAACGTCCAAAAGGCAGAAGATACCGCTAGTGCACTTCACTAATTAGTGACAATCAATTCAATAGTTAAACGCCATACAGGAAGACGGCTGCCAAATTTTACCAACTCCAGCACACCATACATTGCTGCTTGCGGGAATGGCCCAGGAGACTTCCTCACTGCTCTGACGCAACTGACCGACTGCCCACTCCAGTACGCAGACAGCATTAACATAACTGCTCAGTCAAAATTACACACGCTAGACACAATTCCACGAAAACACTTCCACAAGAACTCAAACAATGGTAAAATCAATCACTGTGGAACAACAAGGACGAATGACAAATCGACACACACAGAGAACCCGATGTGGTCGGCGACCAAATATGCGTCGTCCAAAGAGAGGACCGACCGAACGACCAACCAAGATCGTCCCCACTCAAGTCACGTGTGTCAGAAACGGTCGGGCAAGTCTTGGCTGTCTGTACCTCCCTGCAGCTCCATACCGACTCAACTCGATGTCCATTCGGAACTCGGAGACATGGCGCCCTGGACACACTGGCTCGGACCCAATCATGCAGAAGGAACACTTGCCCATTGGCCACCCGACATCTCTGCACAAGGAAGGAACCGACCCACTTCCGGCAAGATGGCCAACTGACGAGGCCCGGAAACGGTCAGAAGACCAAATACACGTCTCCCGATGAAACGACCAACCGAACGACCAACCAACGCTCGTTCCCGCTCCAGACTCCTTCCGTTGGATAGTGCATGTATGTCACCAGTGGTCGGTGAGTACTGGTTGTCCGGACCTCATTGGCGCTGCGTCCCGACTGAACTGCCGACAGACTACGACCCGGAAATACTAGCGGTCGCTCCAGAGATAGTGCACTTATCGATAAGAGCAGCTGCTGCCACTCACGGGCAAGCAAAGCAGCAACTTAATGACGCCAGTAATTCGAATAAGAAAAGAGGCGGCGGCACCGCAAAGACATGCTGTCAAGCAATAAACGGCACGAACGCGAGCCGCGCACGGCTCAGATTTATTCAAGATAAAGAGACTCATAATTTGAGCAAGTCAATTACGTGTGGTCCACGTCTGGTCATTATGGAAGCAGGTATTTGCCCTGAAAATTATTGACAGACTTGTTGGATGTCTTCCTGAGGCGTGCCGTACTAAATTCTGTTCAATTGGCGAGTTACATCTCAAAATCCCGAGCTGCCCTGTCGTAATGCTCCAAACGTTCTCACTTGGGAGATGCAGCGACCTTGCTGGCCAAGATAGGATTTGGCCAGCACGAAGACAAGAATCTCTCGCAGTGTGGCAACAAAACAGGGCCTAGAATATCGTCAACGCACGGCTGTGCTGTAAGGGTACCGTGACTGACAATCGAAGGGGTCCTGCTATAAAATTAAATGACACTACAGAACATTACTTCTCGCCGTATAGCGGGAGGCGTCAGACTGTTATCCCACGAGTGTCCGGGGTATCTCCAGAGACGTCTTCAGTCTGCAATCTCATTGACTGGAATCCTGTTCAGTGATGAGTTTCGCTTCGAATTTAGCCCTGAGGACCTGTAAAAACATGTCTGCAGACGTTCCAGACAGTGGTGAAACAGCAACCTGACAATCGCCGACCATACGGCCAGACAACCACGAGCAGTGCTCTGCGATGCCATTTCTTTTCATATCAGGACCCACTCTGGTTATCATCCGTGGCACGTTTACAGCACAAAGATACGTCGACTATACTCTACGCCCCATTTTGTTTCTCTTCATGGGAAACCATCCTGGGCTTACCTTTCAACGAGGTAATGCCAGCCCGAACACGGCGAGGGTTTCCGCTGCTTGACTTCGTGCTTGTCCAGTAACATCGCTCATCACTCCCCAATTAAGAACGTCTGGAGCATCATGGACAGAGCCCTCCAACCAGTTCGGGATTTTTACGAGCTCACGAGCCAATTGGATAGCATTTGGCACGATATCCCCCAGAGGGACCAACAACTCTGTAAATCAATGCAAACCGAAACATCGGTTTGCATAAAGGGCAGAAGTGGACCAACGCTTTACTGACTTGCTCAAATTGTGAATCCCTTTCTCTTGAATAAATAATCAAGTTTTTTTCTGAAATTGTAATCATTTGTCTGTACATGTACACCACATCTTTTCATTTCGGTTTCTTCCAGATAACTCCTTCGTTCGTTTTGTGTGTGTGTGTGTGTGTGTGTGTGTGTGTGTGTGTGTGTCAGCGTGTGTGTGCTTTAGGGTGTGCTTGCTGGATGTGACAGTGAGGTTATCCATCGTAATGTAATCATTTTTTGCTGTAAATTTTTTTGTCTGACACACTGTAAAAATTATTATATTACGATACTTAAGCACACTGGTACGGAAAATAATCCTCTTCACAGGGCAGGCTTATGTTGTGTACATACGTGTAGTTGTAATGTATCTGATGATGGCAGAATGCCGCTGTAACGCGTCGTGATGATACGTGCGTTATACTAATAAAAACTGATTGAAGCAGTTAAAATTATTTTATGAATTTAAAATACAGCCGTTGACTTCAAAGAAGCCCATAAACATTCATAAAATTTTAAGTAAGACGAACGAGTATTTCCAGTACGTGAATGGTAGTCATAATGTTTTAATTACAAGGTGCGATCAAAATGTTTCCGCTTAAGGAAGTTGCTGCAACGGATATGCAACGTGGCGCGACTCTGATGCAGGTATATAAGCACGAACATGTAGGCAAGTGATTTTTGCGGCAATCGTGTCTTTCCGACATCCATGCGGTACATGTGGAAACGTGAACTCTGGTGATGTTATTACCAAATGCGTCCAAACACAACCAACTTGCTGTTATTCCTTGGTTGCCCAAGAACAAACACCAGTAGACATCCATCAGAGAATGAAAAATATGTAGGGGACAATATGTCTGCCGAAAAACACCCTTCGGGCAATGCGTCATGGGGTGTTACTGCTTCTTGATAACACGCATCCCCATATCAAAAGTCTCGTAACGCTAAATTTACGCCAACTCAAGTTGAAGATACTAGAACACCTACCCCATGGTCCTGATCTCTCCCCATGCGACTATCACTCGATTGGTCCCCTAAAAATGCCTCGAAGTGTCTACCATTCCTGTCGGCCGAGGATGTGCAGCAATCAGTTACGGACTTTAGGCAGCAAGACACGGTTTTTTACCAAACAGGTACACTATGTGATCAAAAGTATCTGTACACCCCCAAAAATATACGTTTGTCATATTAGGTGCATTTTGCAGCCACCTACTGCCAGGTACTCCATATAAGCGACTTCAGTAGTCATTAGGCATCGCGAGAGAGCAGAATGGGATACTCCGCGGAGCTCACGGATTGCGAACATGGTCAGGTGATTGTCACTTGTGTCATACGTATGTATGCGAGATTTCCACGCTCCTACCATCCCTAGGTCAACTGTTTCCGATGTGATAGTGAGGTGGAAACGTGAAGGGACAAGTACAGCACAAAAGCGTACTGGCGGATCTCGTCTGTTGACTGACAGATACAACCGACAGTTGAAGAGGATCGTAATGTGTAATAGACAGACATCTAACCAGACCATCGCACAGGATTTCCAAGCTGCATCAGGATCCACTGCAAGTACGATGACAGTTAGGCAGGAGGTGAGAAAACTTTGATTTCACGGTCAAGCAGCTGCTTATAAGCCACACATCACGCCGGTAAATGCCAAACGACGCCTCGCTTGATGTAACGAGCGTAAATATTGGACAATTGAACAGTGGAAAAACGTTGTGGAGTGAAGAATAACGGTACACAATATAGCGATCCGATAGCAGGGTGTGGGTGTGGCCAATCTCGATGAACGTCATCTGCCAGTGTGTGTAGTGCCAACAGTAAAATTCGTAGGCGGTGGTATTATGGCCGACCGGAGTGGCCGAGCGATTCTAGGCGCTACAGTCTGGAACCGCGCGACCGCTACGGCCGCTGGTTCGAATCCCGCCTCGGGCATGGATCTGTGTGATGTCCTTAGGTCAGTTAGGTTTAAGTAGTTCTAAGTTCTACGGGACTGATGACCTCAGAAGTTAAGTCCCATAGTGCTCAGAGCCATTTGGTGGTGTTATGGTATGGTCGTGTTTTTCATGGAGGGGGCTTTGCACCCCTTGTTGGTTTGCGTAACATTATCACAGGACAGGCCTACACTGATATTTCAAGCACCTTCTTGCTTCCCACTGTTGAAGAGCAATTCGGTGATGGCGATTGCATCTTTCAACTCGATCTTGCACCTGTTCATAATGCACCGCCTGTGGTGGAGTGGTTGCGCGACAATAACATCCCCGTAATGGACTAGCCTGCACATAGTCCTGACCTGAATCCTATAGAACACCTTTGGGATGTCTTGGAACGCCGGCTTCGTGCCACGCCTCACCAACCGACATCGATACCTCTCCTCAGTGCAGCACTCCGTGAAGAATGGGCTACCATTCCCCAGGAAACCTTCCAGCACCTGACTGAACGTATGCCTGCGACAGTGGAAGTTGTGATCAAGGCTAAATGTGGACGAACACCATACTGAATTCCAGCATTACTGATGGAGGGCGCCACGAACTTGTAAGTCATTTTCAGCCTGGTGTCCGGATACTTTTGATCACATAATGTATCTTCAACTTTGTGCATCACTGGAATGATTTCCTCGATGCTCACGCAGATTTTGCCTTATTTGCATACCGATTCTGAAGTGTATGGGAACTTTTTGATCACGTGTTACACATCTCGTAAAAGTCAAGTCGTGACTATCAATCTTGGTGATCGTGTACTTCAATACGACACATTTTTCTCAGTGCTGTACGACATCATGGAGATCTTGGCTATTCAGGAAACGTTAGAACTCGAAAATCATATCGTCATCGTTTGGAAATGTCTGCCATGCAATGATTTCTTCATCCCAGGAAAGAGAAATTAGTTACTGCATGCAAAGTTAGTAGACTAAGCAGTTTGAAGTAAAATTTGTCTGGCAGTGTCAATATATATTTACCAACATCTTGCCAGATGACGGTGGACCCTCGAATTTTTCGATGATGAATCCACTCGTTTCCACTGCTTGCTTTACCTTTTACCTCGAGGTCGTACTGGTTCGACCGTGATGATCAGGTCACTAGAGTATTCTACTGGACTCGGCTGACATTGGTGCAACGTTTCCACTCGTAAGTAAATTTGGCGGGCTTCTTGACTGGGCGTGAGAGTCGAGAAATCCAGTGGTAAGTAACCTTTCATATGCCAAAATATTGTAATCATCAGTTTACCTGCAGAAGCTTGCCTTTTGAACATTTTTGCTGTAGGCGAATATGGATATTCACATACATGCTCTGTGGTTTGTAGCGATGGATCCACACCTCATCAAAGTTTACTCTGTGACTGAAAAAGTCTTCCCCTTCCTCTTGAAAACGCCTTAATTGAGGTTTTGACTTTTATGTTGACTGTTGTCTTTTCTGTTGACTGTTACCTTGACGCGGTGCCCAATTAGGACAAACGTTGTGATACCTTAGAGATTCATGGACAATTTTGAATGGTGAACCGTGGTTAACGTTCACCCATTGCGAATTACACACCCAGCTGACTCGATGTTCCTGTCCACTTTAAAAAGTGGATGGCTTAGCAGAACACTCTGAGGCAAATGTCGTTCTTTAAAGCGAGTTATCCGCTAGTAAATTTATCGCTAACTAAGATAGGTTTCACCACACTGCAGCTGAATTTTGCGACTGACCTCCGTGGCTTTAGTCTCTTTCTTAGTGTATACAGAGAACGGGGTACACGTACAAAAATGCTGTGAGATCACTACGAGTAACTCTCTTTCTTGCAGCATCACAGGTAACGCACCAGAATGACAGTGAGGTTAAGACATGTCCTTGGGCAATCAGCGTCTTTTAACGTTCATTTCAAACCACTGCTTACTTTTTACAGACTTCTTGGTGTAAGATCTTCTCCCGTCCTTATAATAGTGGTGGCCATACAGTTTTAATCACCACCTTTAAAAAAAAAGGCTGTGACCTTGGAAGTTGGTGACACTGCTTGTCCTTCCGTACATATTCACCATACAGTGCGACCATTTTCCCCAGAGATGGATGAACGTTCCACCTCGGAAGTCATCTCTTCGCACTTCTTGAATTGCCCATCATAATGGTGTCTTCATCCCAGGAAAGTGGAAGAAGTGGGTGGCATGCCAGAGAATACGAGTTGTGTAGCAACATAGGCTAGCCCAAAGAAGCAGCACGTGTGACTGGACCCTGCAGAGAATGACCTGAGTAGTCGTAGGTTGTGAAAATACCCGCTTAGGCAACTTCCTCCGATCCTTCGCCTTGACAGCCTAACAGCCTACCGTAATCTCATCTGGAGGTTTCGGTGGAATGTGTTGTGGCGTAACAAGCTAGTTACGCCACACTGAGAAGGGAGCCGAAAGGCACGCGTACACACACGCCGACTGGAGTCAAGTCTGGAACAGGATACGTTATGACTGCTATAAAGAAAATACGTAGCTTTGGAATATACTTAACTTTTAATTACTCCTTGTGATACATCTCTCTTGACTATACAAATGAGACTCGTAAGATACATGCACTGTTACAATTGGCGCCTTGCTAGGTCGTAGCCATGGACTTAGCAGAAGGCTATTCTAACTGTCTCTCGGCAAATGAGAGGAAAGGCTTCGTCCGTATTGTCGCTAGCAATGTCGTCCGTACAACTGGGGCGAGTGCTCTTCCGTATCTCGCGACCTGCCTTGTGGTGGCGCTCGGTCTGCGATCACACAGTGGCGACACGCGGGTCCGACATGTACTAAATGGACCGCGGCCGATTTAAGCTACCACCTAGCAAGTGTGGTGTCTGGCGGTGACACCACAGAATGCTCCTGTGTATGTTTGCCACTTACGAACATAATCCATTAGCATCACGAAGTGGCAGTCCCAAATAACACATAGCGTCACATTGCAAGGTGATGGTGGAACTTCGCCTTTCTCAGCGGTAGTAAATCCACATGTTTCCACTCCTTGGTTCGCTGCTTTGTTCCGATGGAGTACTGATACAACAGGGCACACGTCGACGGTGATTAGGAAAATGGAGAAGTAGTCTGGATTGTCCCAACGACGGTGCAACATTGCTTCTGCTGCCTCGATTCGGCAGGCTTTTTGGGCGGGTGTGAGAATTCGCGGAATCCACCGGGAGATAACATTTGTCGTATTCAAAATGGCGTGCAAACTCTTGAAAACTAATCCCTGGCTGATTAGTCATCTTCAAAATGTAAAATAGGAAAAAAAAAACATTTCTACCAATTCTACTTGCAAGCGACTTCCTATGAGTAAGAATCGCTCTGCCACGTATTTATTTTTATTTTGGACACCATCACAGAATGTGATCGCAATCATTGTCAGTTGCGGTTGTACATTTGTTGTCCTCTGAAGCTACGACAGGAAATGATGGAAAAGTCTACACTCAGATCATAAAATATGCAAAATTTTTGCCTGTTCTGCTTGTAACTGACGTTATGCAAAATTATTTTATTAATATTATCCACTACCCTATTTTATAATTAATTTACGTTACTTTCAACATCTTTCACAACACCAAATAGCTGAAAACAAAAAAAAGTTTTTGAATCTACACTCCTGGAAATTGAAATAAGAACACCGTGAATTCATTATCCCAGGAAGGGGAAACTTTATTGACACATTCCTGGGGTCAGATACATCACATGATCACACTGACAGAACCACAGGCACATAGACACAGGCAACAGAGCATGCACAATGTCGGCACTAGTACAGTGTATATCCACCTTTCGCAGCAATGCAGGCTGCTATTCTCCCATGGAGACGATCGTAGAGATGCTGGATGTAGTCCTGTGGAACGGCTTGCCATGCCATTTCCACCTGGCGCCTCAGTTGGACCAGCGTTCGTGCTGGACGTGCAGACCGCGTGAGACGACGCTTCATCCAGTCCCAAACATGCTCAATGGGGGACAGATCCGGAGATCTTGCTGGCCAGGGTAGCTGACTTACACCTTCTAGAGCACGTTGGGTGGCACGGGATACATGCGGACGTGCATTGTCCTGTTGGAACAGCAAGTTCCCTTGCCGGTCTAGGAATGGTAGAACGATGGGTTCGATGACGGTTTGGATGTACCGTGCACTATTCAGTGTCCCCTCGACGATCACCAGTGGTGTACGGCCAGTGTAGGAGATCGCTCCCCACACCATGATGCCGGGTGTTGGCCCTGTGTGCCTCGGTCGTATGCAGTCCTGATTGTGGCGCTCACCTGCACGGCGCCAAACACGCATACGACCATCATTGGCACCAAGGCAGAAGCGACTCTCATCGCTGAAGACGACACGTCTCCATTCGTCCCTCCATTCACGCCTGTCGCGACACCACTGGAGGCGGGCTGCACGATGTTGGGGCGTGAGCGGAAGACGGCCTAACGGTGTGCGGGACCGTAGCCCAGCTTCATGGAGACGGTTGCGAATGGTCCTCGCCGATACCCCAGGAGCAACAGTGTCGCTAATTTGCTGGGAAGTGGCGGTGCGGTCCCCTACGGCACTGCGTAGGATCCTACGGTCTTGGCGTGCATCCGTGCGTCGCTGCGGTCCGGTCCCAGGTCGACGGGCACGTGCACCTTCCGCCGACCACTGGCGACAACATCGATGTACTGTGGAGACCTCACGCCCCACGTGTTGAGCAATTCGGCGGTACGTCCACCCGGCCTCCCGCATGCCCACTATACGCCCTCGCTCAAAGTCCGTCAACTGCACATGCGGTTCACGTCCACGCTGTCGCGGCATGCTACCAGTGTTAAAGACTGCGATGGAGCTCCGTATGCCACGGCAAACTGGCTGACACTGACGGCGGCGGTGCACAAATGCTGCGCAGCTAGCGCCATTCGACGGCCAACACCGCGGTTCCTGGTGTGTCCGCTGTGCCGTGAGTGTGATCATTGCTTGTACTGCCCTCTCGCAGTGTCCGGAGCAAGTATGGTGGGTCTGACACACCGGTGTCAATGTGTTCTTTTTTCCATTTCCAGGAGTGTATATATGATGTGTTTCCTCTAAGAGTTGTCAGGTGCACTTTTTTTCGTGTGTGTTTCGGGAGACATTTGTGATTCTATTTTCTCAATTAATGAGTCTGTGAATATAAAAATATGCAGCATGTCTGTATCTTTTGATTGCACTTACTTATAAGCTTAAGTTTTTTAGACACTTAAACCGTGGTATTCGACGTAAATGCCAAATTAATGCCTCTACCCGTCCCTGAGAAAAACGGGTAACTATAAATTAAGAATTTTCCGAATTTTTCCCTTACTCATTTTAGTTCAACGGGAAGAACCCTGTAGCCTTTAATGAATAAGTTTGCGATTATCGAAATATTTGACGTAAATTGCCATATCTTTTGATTACATTCATTTAGAAGCTTAAATTTTTCACATCGGCAAGGAGTGTAAGCTTTAGTGTATGACACGACTCTTAGCTTGATAGCTCTACCTTTCCTGCGAAAAAGGGCGCTTAACAGTTGGATAGACAGAAAAACATAACAGACGGAAAGCAAAGTGATCCTATAAAAGTTCTGTTTTTACCGACTGAGTTATACAACCGTAAAAATTTGGAAATTTGTGGTAAGGTCTTATGGGACCAAACTGCTTAGGTCAACGGTCCCTAAGTTTAGACAAACTAACTTACGCTAAGGACAACACACACACACACTCATACCCGAGCGAGGACTCGAACCTCCGACGGGGGCAACCCCAAAAACAGCGAGGTACACTTACCAATAACAGAGTGAAGTACAAAACAGAACGTATCTCGATAATTTTATTGGCCTTCTGCTTAAGAAGCAATTTCGTTCGCAGTTTCCGCACTGACAGATAGGGTTATTTACATCACCTACATACTAACGCAAAGTTTTAAATTTTATAATTTCCTATTTTGTTACAACATACCTTTTAATAATTTTAATTATTTTACTATTTTTAATATGAATAAGCTGCCGTTTTTATACACAATCTGACCAAAACTTTCCGGACAACCCTATGTAATGCGGAACTGGCCACTCGACGTCATGAGAGGAAGACCAGCTAGTGTAAAAGAAGGCAGAGAGTATTGTGTTGGCAGTACAGGAGCAGTAACAGCAGAATGTGTCACTCAGGAAAGCTAGGTAACTTCGAACGGGCCGGCCGGAGTGGCCGAGCGGTACTAGGCGCTACAGTCTGGAACCGAACGACCGTTACGGTTGCAGGTCCGAATTCTGTCTCGGGCATGGATGTGTGTGATGTCCTTACGTTACTTAGGTTTAAGTAGTTCTGAGTTCTAGGGAACTGATAACCTCAGCAGTTAAGTCCCATAGTGCTCAGAGCCAGCGAACTTCAAACGGGGACTAGTCATTGGATGTCACATGAGTAGCAAATCCATCAGGGATATTTCATCCCTTCTAAAACTGCTGACATACACCGTCAATTATGTGACTGTGCAGTGGAAGCGCTAAGGAACAGCCGCAGCAAAAGCAAGACCAGGCAGACCAGAGAGGTACTGACAGACAGAGATCGTCGAGCATCGTGGATGTTGGTTGTGAAAAGAACCCTAGCGGAAGGAATCACTCAAAAACTCAGCACTGCCACCAGCAGTCTAGCTAGCAGAACGACTTTCAGTAGTGATTTGAAAAGAATCTGAAACTATGGTGTAGAAGCTTCTCATGAGGCACGTATTTCTGTAGTCTATGCTAAGGGATGATGGAGATGGTGCAAAGAGCGACGCAATTGAACGGGGAATGAATGGAAACGAGTGATTTGGAGTGATGAATTACGCGATACCCTGAAGCAAGGGGATGGAGTTGTTTGGGTTTGACGAATGCCTGGGGAACTTCACCTGGATCATGTATCGTGCCAACTGCGAGGTACGGAAAAGGTGACAGTACGGTATGGGGATGTTTCAAGATGTCAGGGGTGGTGGCCTAATTTTGATTAGGAAAATGTGTTGCCTTGTTATTGCGCTTAGAAAAATGCTGAACCCGGAAGGATTTAACACGTTTAACGGTGTTGGTTTCTGGGCATAGTAGTAAAACAGTTTGGAGACGATGACTGTTTGTTTCAGCATTACAGTCCACCCTCATATAAAGCAGCATCTGTCAGGCAATGGTTTGTGGTCAATAATACTTCTAAAATTAACTGACCTGCTGAGAATCCCGACATGAACCCAATAGAACACCTTTGGGATGAGTTAGAACGCAGAAACCCTTCCAGACACCAGAGTCCAACATCGCTACCTTCTCTGATTTCGCCCCTTGAGGAAATATGGGCTGCTATTGCTCCCTGGCAAGCGACATGCACTGTCGCCCCCATTTTGCATGAAAATGGTGGAGTGGACGCAGTTGTGTTCTCGCAAAGCTAGAATCGTGTGCTGCACAAGGAGGTCCTTACAACGTGCAGATGTCATTCTACACCTAACGGGCCCGCGTGGTGTCATCCTCCTCGAAGAAAAACTGACCTAGAATGAAGGAGCTTGTGAAACCACACGACACAATAGTAAACTATGTGATCCAAGTATTTGGACACCTGGCTGAAAATGACTTACAAGGTCGTGGCGCCCTACATCTGTAATGCTGGAATTCTATGTGGTGTTCGCCCACGCTTAGCCTTGATGACATCTTCCACGCTCGCAGGCATACGTTCAATCAGGTCGCAGCCCATTCTTCACGGAGTGCTGCACTGAGGAGACGAATCGACGTCGGTCGGTGAGGCCTGGCACGAAGTCGGCGTCCCAAAACATCCCAAAGCAGTTCTGTAGGATTCAGGTCAGGACTCTGTGTAAGCCAGTCCGTTACAGGGATGTTATTGTCGTTTAACCACTCCGTCACAGGTCATGAATTATGAACAGGTGCTCGATCCTGTTGAAAGATGCAATCCCCATCTCCGAATTGCTCTTCAACAGTGGAAAGCAAGAAGTTGATTAAAACATCAATGCAGGCCTGTGCTGTGATAGTGCCATGCAAAACAAGGGGTACAAGCCATCTCCATGAAAAACATGACCACACCATAACACCACCGCCTCCGAGTTTTACTGTTGGCACTACACACGCTGACAGATGACGTTCGCCAGGCATTCGACGTACCCACAACCTGCCATCGGATCGCCACATTGTGTACCATGATTCGTCGCTCCACAACGTTTTCCCACTGTTCAATCGACCAATGTTTACCCTTCTTACACCAAGGGAGGCATCGTTTGGCATTTATCGGAGTGATGTGTGGCTTATTAGCAACCGCCCCACCATGAAATCCCACTTTTCTCAGCTCCCCCATAACTGTCACAGTACTTTCAGTGGATCCTGATGCAGTTTGGAAATCCTGTGTGATGGTCTAGATAGATGTCTGCCTATTACACATTACGACCCTCTTCAACAGTCGGCGTTCTCTGTCAGTCAACGCACGAGATCTGCCTGAACGCTTTTGTGATCTACGTGTCCCTTCACGTTACCTCTTCATTATCACATCGGAAACAGTGGACCTGGGGATGTTTAGGAGTGTGTAAATCGCGCCTACAGACTTATGAAAAAGTGACACCCAATCACCTGACCACGTTCGGAGCCCTGAGTTCCGCGTAGCGCCCCATTCTGCTCTCTCACGATGTCTATTGACTACTGAGGTCTCTGATATGGAGTATCTGGCAGCACAATGCACCTAAAATGAAAAATGTATGTTTTGGAGGTGTCCGGATACTTTCGATGACATAGTGTGTAAGCTGAGTACAGTAGATGTTCCTGGACAACATGTGGCGGAGTAGAGGCCCATATGCGAAAGTGCTGTGCATTGACAGCACAGTGCAGACTAAAATTTTCCACTTCCGTGAGTGGCAAAAAACGAAGAGCAAAATCACGGCGTAGTGGCCTATCTTGGGGCTTCATTTGGTTCACATTCTTAATCTTGCAGGGATACCAGTGTGAAATGCACAGCAAAATCTTTTGAACTGTTGACACATCTCGAGCACTGGCTCGAAATTTAAGTCATGTGGTGCACTATCGGCTATAGATGCAGCAACTTCACTAACACTGCCACGGGAATGGGCCGCCTCCCTCTCACTGCACACCAACCACTTCTCCTTTTCTTCGAATTTCTTGATCATATTCTGTAACCCATTTATTGACATGGGGTCTGTCCACAGCTGTTTCTGTAGGCGATATTAGCGCATTGCTGTGCTGCTGTTCTGATAAAACTATTTTACCAACAGTACACCGTCTTTCTTTTCAATAGCCGTTGAGTTTCATACGAAAAACTTCAGATTTCTTAACCCTTAACACCAACAGTCACTTCACAAGGAAATCAGCGCGCATCGGCAATCGACAAACAGAAGACTGAAGTCAAAACAGAAAAATTTCGTATTCTAACAGCTCACAGCGTCATATTTCCATCTGGTGGCTGAAAATGGAATTACTATTTTTGTTCAGCATACTCCCACGAGCCCACCAGTTAATGAATATACTTACATCGTTTCATCGACCTGCGATGTATACAGCCCACACTACAGCACTCGGAACACCACCAGTTTAATTTTTACCACACGGTAGCTGCGAAACGTTGAAAAAGTTTAAATAAATAACGGCCTAAGTGAAATAATGCCGCATGCATTTAATAAAATTATATCTGTGGTATACACTATGGAGAAGAGATAAATGAGATCGGAAATGATGCACGGCAGGTGTCAGGTGACAGGTACACCGTTCTACAGCTGTTGTCTTAGTGACTCGGATGTGGACACCGTGAAGAGAGTGCGACGGCCAACAGCCACGCCCTCTCTACCCCCTCCTCCTCCCCCCCCCCCCCCCACCCCTAATCCTCACGACTGCTCGCGCGCGCCTTTCATGTCGTAGTGGTCCAATATCTGCAGCGGCCCCATCCCGTCATTTCCTTTTAAATTGGCTGGCGCCGGCAGGGAGGCTCCGCGGATCATGACGGGACTCCCGCACGGCGTATCAAACGCGACGTGACGTCATTGCCGGGTCCGGCACGTCGCCGCTCCTTCAGTTAGCGAAAACACGTCGGCGGTAAAGGAGAGTGTCGGGGGTTACAGTCGGGGAGACGATGCACACGTCGCCTGGTTTCCGTAGAAGCCATCTTTACATGTACTTCCGCTTCGCCAGGATCAGCCAACACTCACAATTGCCTTGAGACTCGAATATTGCATCAGCCCATTGTTTATGGAATTTCAGTATCAGAAATGTGCATTTACCATTCTGTTACTAACACCTTTAAATACAACTGATCCGACTTGACAAGAGCGTGTCTGCTACATGCATGACGATAGAAGAAATTTGGGTGAAGTCTGGCTTCGCAGGACAGGGCGGATCAGGCTGTGGAAAGGGGCCAAGGTCAATTACTGTCAGTTATACAAGAACACACACAACTTTATTCCTCACACCAATCCACCGTTTTCTCTTTAAAACAACAAAGATCAATTCATGGCTGAGAGACCAAGTAATTTCTCCACAATAAGTTTAACTGATTCCTTCTAAAGCACCAGGATTTAGAGTAACGACTGAAGGCCTTACTTAAGTAAAATTACAATATCTTCTCGGCTAAAGGCATAAATAATATTTCAGATCAGCAAAGGAAATTCTTCAAAAGCCAAGCGTTTACAAATTCCGGCTAAAGGCCGTATTAAGGAAAATTCAAGTTAATTCTTCGGCTGAAAGCCCAATAAAAAATTTTCTTTACATAATAAAGAGAGGCTTTAATGATAAGTTTTTACACAGTACAACAGAAAACATCGTAAGAAAACTTAAAGTTTCTTGTCGACTGAAGGCCCGAACAATTACTCAAAAATAATTGAAGACCACCTTAAAATAAACATTTACACAACACGTTTCAAGATAATTAAAGAGAAACATAACAGACAAGGATTTACATATTAAAGCCACAGATTCTGAAGCAAACGTGGCTGAAGGCCTAAACAAAGAGCAACAAGAATTTTAAATGAAACACGGCTGAAGGCCTAATCTTAAAGCTGTTATGAAGTTCGGCTGAAGGCCATATACTAAACATAAAACAGACAATATTAATACACGGCTGAAGGCCTGGCACAGTACCTGCGACCAAATAAAATGACAATCACAAAGAACAAACAGTGGTGCTCAGAAGTGTTCAAAGAGTCGGCCTGGGGAGGAAATTCTAACCACAGTTTAGGTGAGACAGGCAGCCAAGCGTAACACTAAACAATTGGGTTGCAACATGACCTAGGGACGGCTGAAGAACCAACCAACAACGTAATCAATTCCCTCTGTCGCAACCGACCAACTGCCTATTCCAGTGCACAGACAGCATTCATCTGCTCATTGAAAATCACAGAAGCTACACACAGTTCGGCGTTATCACACTTGCACAAGAACTCGAAAAATGGTAAAAGCAATCACTGTGGAACAACAAGGACGAATCAATTCGACACACAGAGAGTTTCCACAAGTGGTCACTGGCCAATTACATGTCGTCCGATGAGACGACCGACCGAGCGACCAATTCAGGTCGTTCCCACTCAAGTTACGTGTGTCGGCGACGATCGGGCGAGTCTTGGCTGTCCAAAGCTGACTGCAGCTCCAACCCGACTCAACTCCATGTCCGTTCGGAAGTCGGAGACACGGCGACCCGGGCACCCTGGCTCGGAACCATCCATACAGAGGTAACTCTTGCCCACTGGCCACGACATCTCTGCACAAGGAAGGAACCGACCCACGTCCGGCAAGACGACCCAGTGACGAGGCCCAGAAACGGTCAAAAGACCAAATACACGTCACCCGATGAGACGACCAACCGAACGACCGACCAACGGTCGCCCGCTTCAATCTCCTTCCGTCGGACAGTTTTTATGTGTCGTCAGCGGTCGACGAGCACTGGCTGCCCGCACCTCACTGGCGCTGCGTCCCCGACTTCACTGCTGCTGCGTTCGGACTGAGCTCCCAACTGAACACCAGACACACGACGACCCTCAAATACTATCGATCGCTCCAGATAGTACGACGGTGCACTTATCGATAAGCGCTGCTGCTGCCACTCACGGGCAGGTAAGGCAGAATGTTAGTGACGTCAGTAAATGGAATAAGAAAACGAGGAGGCAGTACGGTAAGAGAAGATAACAAACAGTAAACGGGATGAACATGAGCCGCGCACGGCTCATTGGGGGGTAATTCTAACTCGCGCATCGAAAATAAAAGTTTACCTTCAGTTTATCTGCTTGCTGCTAGGGGTTGATTGACACGACATTTTGGTTCGTCAAAAGAAAAATTTGACATGTAAAACTGAGGCAATATTAGCTACTTACAAACACACAGGGTGAAAACTCCATCGACAAACTTGTTCAGAAACACTTCCCTCAAGGTGGGAGCTGCATACGAGACTACTTTTGTACAAGAGATAGACAGCCTCCAAAAGCTTTTTACAAAGTAATATAGCGTGTTACAAAACGAGATTTACAACTTTGTCATGTATGATTCAGAAATGGGAATAGATGGAAAGGCACACTTTACTATGAAATGTTCACACACTCCCAAAGTTTTGGTAACTGTTTAACAGAATTCAGTGTGTGCGCCATCTGTAAATCCCAGGATATCTAACAACGGACAATCAGTCTTGTTACTCAAGGATTTTGGTGAGTCTTGGGAATGTTGTAGAGGAGCCTGTCTCGAGTACTTGGCTATCAATTTTTCGCGCCACGCCTCATAATTTCCGAGAAAATCGATGTTTCAGTTTTATTCGGAACTTCTATAATTGCAGCGTACTCATGTTTCGACCAAGCCAGTGGAGCGAAGCGGATAAGACACAATCTGCTTTTAGCAGCGGCGAGGCGAGGTGGTCTCCCGTGTCCTCTCAGCAGGGCCACGTGCAAATAGTTTATGTTTACTTCCGCTGCGCTGACGGGTTAGTTTTCATTTTATGTTCAGCACGCTACTGCACATTCCTGTAGGCAGTATGATAAGGATCACTTTTCAACCGGACCCCGCCCGACCACGTTCTTACGAAGTTGAACAGTACCTTCGAGACCAACTCAGTGTGGATCCATCGCTCATTAAGGGCAAACATTTTTCCATCACGGCCGGTATCGTTTATATAAAGATGGCATCGGCAGCCGCGTGCTCCCACTTGGTCAATAAGTACGGTGGTACCCCTAAGTTTAAACACTCCGACGGTCACACCTTCGGAGCCGTCACGGTGGGCAACGCAGAACTCGGTGCACATATGCTGTGAGTATTTTAACTTCCTGCTGAGGTGCCAGAAGATGTTGTCAAGGCAGCTTTTCGACGTTACAGCAACGTGATCAGCCATACGGCGGAAAAATTGCAAATTTTCGAAACGTACAGAGTCTACAGTGGAGTACATTGGGTGAAAATCGATATCGCAAAACATGTCCAGTCATACCTTTACATAGGTGGATATCATGCCACCATCATGTACGACGGCCAATCTCAGACTTGTTACAGCTGCGGACAAGAGGGCCATGTTAGTAGAATGGGGTGCCTTCAGTGACATCATATGAGGCCTCTAACACAGGGTGTTGTTACCCACGAAGACAACTATTCCCGAGGCAAATGCCGGGATGGTTCCTCTGAAAGGGCACGGCCGACTTCCTTCCCTATCCTTCCCTAATCCGATGAGACCGATGACCACGCTGTCTGGTCTCCTTCCCCAAACAACCAACCAACCAACAACTATTCCCCCCCCCCCCCCTGCACCACGTTAAACCTCTAACATCACCCTTGGTGCGCAGCAAAAGGGGCAACGTGCTGAACGAAACAGTAGCCGCAGGAGAGCAGGTCGCCGCAACACCAAAGCTTCTGACGATTTCGACGACGTCTACTATGACCAGAGGCCACCAGCTCCCCACACTTGTACCTCAGGAGAAGATGGACGTGGACACTAGGATCGTGCCAACATTCGTCTTCCTTATAGATAACTAGGTACCAATGGAATGTCCACTACACGCTAACAAGGACTTCCATATCTGTAAACAACGATAACCTCGGCATCTCGGCATGACAATAAATTGGCAGCAGGCTCCTTCTGACGAACACCTCCTTCTCGTATCTGGCTTGTAAGAGGAGGATGACGATGATGGTGATCTGGGTGACACGCTAAACGATGATAGTAGACTACCAGTTCCCCACCTAGGCCACGATACCGGTATCACATCACTCCCCAGCCAGGTGCTGATGTTGGATGGCAAGGACGGCGATCCTGCAAAGCAGACCAATGACACAGCACCCACGATGAAAGTAACAGCGAGTCACCCCTCAGACCAACACCAGGTCTTACACCAACTGTTGCCCCATGGGTTGATTGATGTTTAGGTTGCTGATGATGTGGCGATTGGGGAGGTGTGGGGCCATGGCCTTTCAAGTGACATCCCTGACCACCAACCCCGTTAACTGGGCTGTGGGCCATGAAGTTCAGGGATTTTCTATCTCCCACTTCTCTGTTTTGATGACACCTAGAGCTGGTGGGCCTGCACAACAGGACTTCCTTCTACATACTGTTAACATCAATACAGTCTGGATGCGACATAATCTGTCCTTGTTCTAGCAAATGCTCACTGCATCAGACGTTGACATTGCCTCACAAGAAGTACATGTAGCAAACTACCCTGACATCTTTGGATATACAGTTTGTGTGTCGCATCTTCCTCCACAGACAGTGAGATTCCCATCCTTCTCCATCAGAGTTTGACAGTCCCAAATGTGCAATACCACTTGAATGCAAGGGGTTGGGTTGGGTTGTTTGGGGGAAGAGACCAGACAGCAAGGTCATCGGTCTCATAGGACTAGGGAAGGATGGGGAAGGAATTCGACCGTTCCCTTTCAAAGGAAGCATCCCGGCATTTGCCTGGAGCGATTTAGGGAAATCACGGAAAACCTAAATCAGGATGGCCGGTCGCCGGTTTGAACCGTCGTCCTCCCGAATGAGAGTCCAGTGAATGCAAGGGATATGGCCGTTACAGATGGAGAGAATGCTCACGTTTCTTCACAGACGATATAGTGCAACTGCCAGGGTCGACTAGATGATATATGGTGACTTCAGTTGTATGCAGGCATCTACTGACCAGCTGCCACACCATTCACCTTGCCTGGAACTCCATATCCTTATACAGAACCTTCATCTGATCGATATGTGGCGACATATACATGGTGATGTCCCCAGATTCACCCACTCTCGAGTAACTCACTGAGCAGGATAGATCGATTATATATGACACGTACCCTAACGGCTGTAGTAAGTGCTGTGAAGTAAAGCTTTCAACCTTCATCGACCACATGGCATATATCTGTAATATTGCCCTCCATCTCCAACCACAATATTGAGGAATCGACTCCCCTGTGGAAAATGAACACCGACCCTCTCGCCTCACAAATACGCAGGGATGCAGTGGAGACCACATGGCATCAAGCTGTCGGCCATTGTGCTCTCTTTGGATCAGCATTAACTTGGTGGATCAAATCTGACAAACCTGCTCTCTGGCAGACACCGATAGGAAATGGTCAACATGGTCAACTTTTAATATACCGTCCTACGAGAATGTGCGACTATGCCACCCTAACCAGGTCGCCAGACGCTGATCAATCGTGCTAAAGCTAAGATCTACGCTCAGGTGAGCCTTCAGCTACTCGGTTCCACTATGAGCTCACGGCAGGGTCCCTCGGGAATGACCTTCGATGCACCACATTAACTTATGTCAGCCAACTTGGCTTCAAATGGCTCTGAGCACTATGGGACTTAACATCTTAGGTCATCAGTCCCATAGAACTTAGAACTACTTAAACCTAACTAACCTAAGGACATCACACACATCCGTGCCCGAGGCAGGATTCGAACCTGCGACCGTAGCAGTCCCGCGGTTCCGGACTGCAGCGCCTAGAACCGCACGGCCACCGCGGCCGGCTGTCAGCCAACTTGTAGAGATGCAATGGGGACATTTTTGGAGCCTTCCATGTGCATTACTTGTGCCTCTACATACTAGATCTTGAGACAGTAGTCACAGCTTGCAATTACTCCATGGTATAGTTCCGCTGGTTGTGGCAACGGACTTACTGCAGGATATGATGGAAGATGAAGCTCACGATGCTATCTATAAAGTGGCAGTTAACTAATTGCAAGAGCCCAACCGGCTCCCATTGGAGTTTTACAGCACCCTCCAGTGACTGTCGATACTATGTTGGACTGAGATTTGTAGATAATCACTGTCTGCTGACACGCGCCCACCCGAGGCTTTCGTCAAAGGCCTGATATTGCAAATGCAAAAACCTCAAAGTGGAAACTGCGTAAGAGACTATTGATCCCTAACAATGCTTAATAATGACTTAAAATTTTCAAATGGCTGCTTAAAAACGATATGTGATGTTCAATTTGCCACATCATCTCCAAGGACCAAACTTCCGTAAGAGGTCCATACAATATCAGGACTACTCTTGCCAATAGATGAGCGTAATCTCCCTAGTACAGATCCAGCGCCTCTTACGCACGCTGGCCTCACAGGATTTTAGTCAGGCATTCGGCCATGTCGATCCCACCTACCTCACTGCAGTGCCACACAATATGCGATATCCAGATATCTTTATTGATGCAGGCATGTGCCTCCTACAAGAGGCACCATCAAGTGGATTCTTCAATGGTCACCTGACGGTACCCTCCACATCAACCATTCAGTGCACCAGGGCCGTCCTTTATCTGTGATGCTTTACACTTTGGCGTTGGAACGATTAACAGGACTCCAGTTTGACATACCAAATCACAGTGTTCACGATGTGATGCTCATCGTCCATGGAGGCAATGACATGACAGAGGTCATGTCCTGGATTGCTACATATGGAGTGACATCCGGAAGTAAACTCAATATCTACAAGCAGCTTACGCTGCCTATAGTGTTGATGTTATCAGAGTGCTTTTTCCCATTTCAGCTTACTGATACACTGAAATGCCTCGAACTGGACTTCATAGTCGATATCGAGTGCATAATAACGTTGAACTACAGACGGTTAATGCAACAGACATGGGCCAGCATAGGGGATCAATGCTTATCGTCCCTCAGTATAGTACAGGGAGCAGATTATATTAGTGTCTGCTTAGCATCGCACCTTTCGGACATCGTACAAACCCTGCCCATCATGCACTCACTAGCTCGTGGCTTTATGGCGCTTATGGTTCCTTTGTCAGCTCAAGAATGTTATTTAAAATTAGATTTGACTCTCTCGCCCTATCCGAGGACAGAGGGGAGAGGGGGCTCGGTTTCGTCAATTTCTATGATAAAGCAGTGGCCCTCTACACCAGTACCCACCTAAAGCTGCAGCGTAGATGCCCATTACGCCTGAGGAGCTCGTTACTGATCGCGATGGAACCAGCCTCTCTACACCCACCAGTTATGTTAAGAGATCTCCCTGTTCCATTCAGTCACCTCAGGTGATTCTATTCGGACCACAATTGTCTATATCAAGTGATCCCAACTCCATTTTCTGCGACGGTGAAACGAATCTACAGTGAATGACAGCCTATTGTGATCGAACCCAAATATCCAAATACTACAGTCGGATAAAATGTAGCGGTAACTCTGCTGTAACATGAAGGTTGTGCGTGAAATAGCATTCACGGTGTCTGTAGTTGATAGCAGAAGGTCAGCTGCAGTTTGTACTGTCTGAAAGTGTGAAGGGCCAGTTGTAGCTCCCTAACAGTACGTTTAGGAAACACAAACCACTTGCGTGGGACAAGATCGAAGTGGCACATGATTGGAGTGCCTGACAGTGTTTTCAGGGACTGCATGAGACATGTGGTGATGCAGCATTGCCATGTCATACAGTGGGGATAACAGCATGCAGGAGCTGCTGCATACTTCGCGGTGGGAGATAGTGTAACAGCCGCCATATTCACCAGATACGTAACCGTTCGGTTACGACTCGTTCGCCAAAATGTAGAAACCTCTTGTCGCACATGCTACTGCACAAGAAAAAGCATTATCCATACCACAGGACAGTAATTGCGAGACACCCATAGAGATGGACGCGTTGACTTTCTATGACACCTTCCAACTGCGTGGGAGAAGGTGATCGAGATGCAGGTCGATTATAGTTAGGTCATATAGTGTGGTAAAAGTCTATCAATAAATTCTGGTATGAAGTACATCAGTGTTGTCACTACTTTTTATCAAACCCATGTACACAGTGGAGAGTGGTGCGGCGGAAAGATACACCATCCCTTACTTGACTCTGAGGCACAAGCCGCTTGGCATGTGGCTGACAATATGAAGTATGTGACATTCGAAAGCCATTATGAGATCCAAGATTTACCCACTTGCCTGATGTGGATATCGGCTAGCACTGTCTCAGCTCTAGGGGCACAGGGCAGGTGTGGAGCCTTGCGTCAGATTTTGGCGTTTATCTTAAGCGCGACACTGCACCGTATCGGTGAACACATGATTCTCCTACCGGATGAAATGTCCTACCCCAGAGGTCAGATGAATGCAGTGTTGTGGATCCACAGCTAGGCTGTGAAATATCTGTATTGTGACGACCCCAAACATGTTCTTGGTTTCTGGTGTTATCTCCGTGATCAGCACCACGCCATTATTCGCTAGCCTCAATATGGTTAGTTTTTTTAATTACTTTTGGAGCGTCTTGCACCATCCACTGACTAGCTGGAACGTCTCTGGCTAGAGAAACTGATATGACTGATTATATACTATAACAACCCCTGCCCACTCTGCCACCTGACCCCCTCATAAACACCCCAGATTTAAAAAAAAGAATAGGCTCACAGATACCATGGTGGCTGTATAGGCTCAAATCTTACAGCGGAAATGGTGATGGAATTAAAAGTTCCCTGCATGGTCGGGCACCTTTTTGTATTGGAGTTTACAGCCAGAAGCGAACACTGCAAACTCAAGTCGAAATACCGGGCATCCCTATTAGAGCTGTTGGCGAATGAGTGAGCAATTTTTCATATGGTAATCAGTTTTTTCCATTCAATCAGCTGAGAGGTTGCAAACTGCGTGCTCATGTCTGACTGTCAACGTCGCTCTGAAAAGGGCTTGTCTTGTTCTTGATGCCTGCGTCGTCATTAATTCCAGTCGACATCAACACCCATGCTTACGTGGTGCTTGTTTCAATGACACACACGAAAATAAACGAAGTGGAATGGTAGTGAGGGGAAATACAAGGAAAGTATCCCGAAACTCAGATACTTATGTACAAAACACTATCATTCAATCCTCTGCGTTACAAATAGTATGGGCGACCATGACGCGAAATTATATCAACTTGATGCAACGGGATATTTAATCAGTTCAAAATTGAATTCATTCCATGAAATGTTAATACACCTCCAACGTTCCTTTCGTCCATGCCTCAGAGGTTCCATGGCTTCTGGAGAAAACCTAGTCACGGTTGCGGCAAGTGTCCACGTGCCCTTACGGTCGTGTACGACAAATTATGTGGCGTTTTGCTCCGAACGTACTGTCTGATAAAAGATATCAGGACACCTCTATACAGTACGAAATCGAGCACTAGTAGTCACGAGAGACATACTTGCCCGTATTATTGTGCATTCGGTAAGAAAGCGGTAACAACAGAATGGGGCACTCAAGAGAGCTCAGAGACTTCGAACGAAGGCTGCTCTTTGGATGTCACCAGAGTTACAAGCCCATCAGCGACGTTTCAACCCTTCTAAAGCTGCCCAAGTCGACTTTCGGTGATGTGACTGTGAAATGGAAACACGAAGAAACAACCAAAAATAAACCCAACTAGATGGACCTTATGTACTGATGGACTGTGGTCGCCGAACATCGTAGTCAATGCATATAAAATATCACGTGAAATTAGGGAAGGAATCACTCACGTGTGCAACACCGCACCAGATCGGTGCACACATGATTGTTCTACCGGATGAAATGTTCTACCCCATCTGTCAGACGAATGCAGTCTTGTGGATCCACAGCCATGCTGTGAAATATCTGTATCGTGACGACCCCAAACATGTATGCTGGACGCAGTACAGCTAGCACAATGAGTGTGCATAGGGAGTTATAAAGAAAAGTACGAATTTCAGTGAAAATGTCCTCCCCTGAATGAGAATTAGAAAATGTGTGTAGGAGTACAGGTTGTAATGCAGGAACGACCACATATGATAGTTAGGGTCTGGCCATGAGTTGCGCGCAGGTAGCCAAAGCGGTCAAAGGAGAAACTGTGGACCTGCTAATGTACCTCGCTTACAGTCAGTCTGCTGGTAGAACTCATACCGACATCCATTCTCCCACCTGCTATGTTTGCGCACATCGCTCCCTCTCTTTGCAATACCTCGACATCCATACCACAAAATAGTTACGTGCACCCTGATCTGCCCACCACTCGAGCTCTGAAGGCGGGAGATATCAATCGTTTGCTGCTCAGATCCTACCTCGCAATGTAACTGAAAGTAAAAATCCGGCCGCACTGTGGCCTGAGGTGCGGAAAGCAGTCCATCAACCCTTCCTGCCGGCCTCTGTGACCGAGCTGTTCAAGGCGCTTCAGTCCGGAACCGCGCTGCTGCTACGGTCGCAGGTTCGAATCCTGCCTCGGGCATAGATGTGTGTAATGTTTAGGTTAGTTAGGTTTAAGTAGTTCTAAGTCTAGGGGACTGATGACCTCAGATGTTAAGTCTCATAGTGCTTAGAGACATCTGAACCATTTAGAGCCAACCCTTCCTCCCTGCGCCGGTACGAGCAACGTGGTACGATGTAGCCAACCATAAATACACTCCTGGAAATGGAAAAAAGAACACATTGACACCGGTGTGTCAGACCCACCATACTTGCTCCGGACACTGCGAGAGGGCTGTACAAGCAATGATCACACGTACGGCACAGCGGACACACCAGGAACCGCGGTGTTGGCCGTCGAATGGCGCTAGCTGCGCAGCATTTGTGCACCGCCGCTGTCAGTGTCAGCCAGTTTGCCGTGGCATACGGAGCTCCATCTCAGTCTTTAACACTGGTAGCATGCCGCGACAGCGTGGACGTGAACCGTATGTGCAGTTGACGGACTTTGAGCGAGGGCGTATAGTGGGAATGCGGGAGGCCGGGTGGACGTACCGCCGAATTGCTCAACACGTGGGGCGTGAGGTCTCCACAGTACATCGATGTTGTCGCCAGTGGTCGGCGGAAGGTGCACGTGCCCGTCGACCTGGGACCGGACCGCAGCGACGCACGGATGCACGCCAAGACCGTAGGATCCTACGCAGTGCCGTAGGGGACCGCACCGCCACTTCCCAGCATATTAGGGACACTGTTGCTCCTGGGGTATCGGCGAGGACCATTCGCAACCGTCTCCATGAAGCTGGGCTACGGTCCCGCACACCGTTAGGCCGTCTTCCGCTCACGCCCCAACATCGTGCAGCCCGCCTCCAGTGGTGTCGCGACAGGCGTGAATGGAGGGACGAATGGAGACGTGTCGCTTCTGCCTTGGTGCCAATGATGGTCGTATGCGTGTCTGGCGCCGTGCAGGTGAGCGCCACAATCAGGACTGCATACGACCGAGGCACACAGGGCCAACACCCGGCATCATGGTGTGGGGAGCGATCTCCTACACTGGCCGTACACCACTGATGATCGTCGAGGGGACACTGAATAGTGCACGGTACATCCAAACCGTCATCGAACCCATCGTTCTACCATTCCTAGACCGGCAAGGGAACTTGCTGTTCCAACAGGACAATGCACGTCCGCATGTATCCCGTGCCACCCAACGTGCTCTAGAAGGTGTAAGTCAACTACCCTGGCCAGCAAGATCTCCGGATCTGTCCCCCATTGAGCATGTTTGGGACTGGATGTAGCGTCGTCTCACGCCGTCTGCACGTCCAGCACGAACGCTGGTCCAACTGAGGCGCCAGGTGAAAATGGCATGGCAAGCCGTTCCACAGGACTACATCCAGCATCTCTACGATCGTCTCCATGGGAGAATAGCAGCCTGCATTGCTGTGAAAGGTGGATATACACTGTACTAGTGCCGACATTGTGCATGCTCTGTTGCCTGTGTCTATGTGCCTGTGGTTCTGTCAGTGTGATCATGTGATGTATCTGACCCCAGGAATGTGTCAATAAAGTTTCCCCTTCCTGGGACAATGAATTCACGGTGTTCTTATTTCAATTTCCAGGAGTGTATGTGACGCGACACTGGTTGCACGCTATTGGGCTGACGGATTCACCCACCTGACCACAGTACCACTTCCGGACACTGAGGAACTCCGTTTCACATGTGGAACAGCTTTTCATGTATCGATGCTGCTACAGAAGATCTTCGCCTGTTGCCTTCGTGCCCTGACTCACACGATAGTCCCAGCTCCTCTTATGCCCAGAGGATAGTTACTTCCCGACCGCGAAGAATCAAGCTGTCACATGGTTTAAAGGCACGTCAATTATTACTTATTCTGCGATGGTGACAACATGGTTCTTGACTAGTGGCAATATCTCCAAGATCTCCAAGATAATCATGGCACACTTGAGCACACTCCTCGCTATCAGCACCTTTTCGCCAATTATTTGCGCAATGTCTTCCTAAACCTCCCTCACAGTTGGGGTGTACCGGGCAGAAGACGACCCGCATAGTGGACTTCACGAGGTCAAATAGTTACCGACTTGGTACCGCTGAACCGTTATCCGCAGATGGGAAGCGCGCATGGAATGGTGTGCTGGATTCGTTTTTCATCATTATTTTGATTTTCTTTGGCCGTTTAGTCGTTCTTAAGCAATACAAATATAAGAATTTACATTCTCCTGTTGAGTTCAACCGTGTGTTGAAAGTTGGACGCATGAAGGTAATGTGTTTAAAAAGAATTTCTGTCCTTTAATTTGTTTACAATGCCTTCTTACTAAAAAATGGTAAGGCGACCGCTAGCGATAAGCGGGCAATCCAAAAAATATAAATAAAATTAAAAAAGGTAGGCTAAGGCAACCAGAAAAAGCGGTTAAGGTGAACGCTCGCGTAAAGTGGGAAATGCACAAATTTTCATTGTCGTCATTCCCGTATACGAGTTAATGGTTCTTCGTATTCGCAACAGCGGATACATTTCATGTACATAAAAAAAAGGGTACAGTGGTCAAACAGATCCTCATAAGTCGGAGGAAATATGGGTATAAGCTCACGGACCGTTTACGAACCAAAAGTATCGTTACTGCCTCGTGGTATCTATGACAAATTCACACATACACACACACACACACACACACACACACACACACACACACAAATGGCTCTGAGAGTAGCGGTCGCGCGGTTCCAGACTGTAGCGCCTAGAACCGCTCGGTCACCCCGGCCGGCCACACCCACACCCACCCACACACACACACACGCACACACACACACACAAACAAACAATCAGTATGTAGATGCACTTTGTTTCACAGTAGTCAAACACTGAACTTAAGTGCAAAGAATACGAAGCTGCTAGATATCATACTTTTCCATATGGCTAACTTTGACATGATATGCATTAAATTACAGCATAAAATACTAACAGTCATAAACAATGGACACAATTGAACACTGCAAGCTGTAGATTCTCCATGCGTTAAGAATATACACATAATATGGATCAAAAATGCTACAGATAGAAAAACAGAATGAGATTTTTGTTGCATAATTAAAGACTGAATGAGTTGCTAGCATTTGTGGCAAGGACAGACAATATGGAAAGCTGTAGGTCTATACACAAACTGAGCTCTTGTCTGCAGAATCGAGGCCATGTGAAATAATGACGAACAAAAGAATTCTGGGTAAAGTAATAGAAGTAAATCGTTCGTACGTGAATAAAACAATAAAAGTTGCAAACTACATTGGCTACACAAATGAATACCGAAAGCTGTAGGCGTATACATGAGTGAATTACTGGCTGTGTGTTGGTGGAATAATACGTTATGTAGGAGAAAGCATAGCTTACTATCTGCTTGTTTGAAGGCGTTTCGGTGTCCGGAGGTCTTAAAAATTCTGGAAGGAAACGGTTTGTGTTGATCCAGTTTCACCGTTGAGGATTTTATAGGGTGATTTTAACTTGTGAGTTCGGATCTTTCTCTGCAACCCAGCATCAGCAATGTGTAACACAGAAAAGTTGTTATTCATATCACCAATCGGTGTGTTGATGGACAATATGTGACACAAAGTTTTTGAGTCAAAGAGCATTGAAATTTTCAATGTAGCAGATCGTAAATGTTCTCCCCGTTCGTGAGTCTGTTCATCGTTTATCCCTGAATTATTAAATTGATGGTTCTCTAATATTAACACGGTCAGCACCTGACTTCTTTGGAACTGGAATTATTACTTTGTTTTTGAAGTCTGAGTGTTTTTCATCTTTCTCACATAACCTGCACATGAGATGGAGCAGCTTTGTCATGCTTGGCTCTTCCAATCATCTCAAAATTCGAAGAGGATGTTCTCTAACTCAGGGACTTCGCCCCAGCTTAGATCTTTCAGAGAGATTATATCCATGCCTTTTGGTTATATACGTAAGTATGTTCATTTCATTACATGCATCTGCTTCACCAACGGGGATTTGAAGCATATGGTTCACAGATGACCTAAAAAAAGCCCTTTTATGTTGCTTGAGGTGGCATGAGGTGTTGTCAATGCTTACATCAGTTGTAGTGGGTTTTTGTATTTATCTGGTTACTGTATCTGTTTAAAAGTGTTCATAGTGCAAGATGGCTATTTTTAACTGCAGCATAAGCCCTGCAGTGGTAATTGGAAACTGATGGTAGTACAGAAGAGAACGTATCAGACATTTGGCAGGAGTTGAAAGCAGAATGTTCATTGAAATTAAAATACAAGTCTTCAGAGTAAAGCCTGAGACAGTCACATTACCATAAAATGACTTAAATGTCCCCATGCATCGTCTTTATCGGCTCGATCTCGTCATAGTACTGCACGTGAAAGCTGAAATGGCTGCAGAATCAGTCTTTGGCAGTGGCTAAGTGCAGTTCAGCTTGGAAGTCTGATGGTGGAGGCTCCCGAAAATTGATAAATGATTCCTGATTCAATATTAATAATTAGGAAATTTTGTATTGCCGTGTTTTGTGTCTCTTACTAAACTCAGACTGGCTGGTCTATGAATATTTTGAGTGCCCACAAGTAAAAATGCTCCTCAGAAAACACTAATCTCCTTCCTCTGGCTGGTTAACTAATAATGTACGTCCTACCATCTTCCACAGAAAAATAGACGCTTCATTCTCTACAAACTCTATCTCTCTCTATGACCAATGAAGTAGTTTTTCTCGTCACTTTCCCATTTATTTCTCTAACCTGTAGTTTATTAACGTTATCCAGTACTAGATGTTCTTACACTCCTTTTGGCAGGTTCAACAGGTTCATTAGCATAATACATTTTCAGAGACCCTAAACTGTGTGACCTCCAATCCACCTTTGAAATGTTTATCTTTGGCATCCAGTGCTTTCTGGAGTAACAGTCATCTTTCTATAGTTGGACACAATTGTGTCTTTGGCCAAAAAGCGAACCTTCTCACTCCACTACCAGGATGTAAAATGTTTTCGCCCGAAGTTTGTGCCATAGGATATGCTGCCGGTGTTCGTTCAGATCGAAGCTGGACATCGCAGTACGGCACTACTAAATTATGGCCGATGGCCGGTGGACTATTGACCCTTGCGTCTCCCTCAGCAGGCCTTGTGTGAACTGGCTCAAGAGGTGGCGGCCCTTAGCAATCCACATGCTTCTCCCACCATCCGGAAAGATTTCAGTGATCTCTCACTTCTGCAAGGCATGTAAATTCGAATCAAAGGCGAATATTTCTGTTACTGATAAGTCAGATATATGTACAGTATTTAGCAATCATTTTGTGAGCATTGCTGGTGAATTAAATGAAAACTTAGTTTCTACTGGGAATCACATAACTCTCTCGGAAAATGCCTTTCCGAGTTTGATGTACGAAATACTCCTCTGTGATACTGGCAAGAGCGAGACTGAGTCAATAATTAAATCACTGAAGACTAAGGACTCTCATGAATATGATGTAGTGCCTAGCAGAATATTTAAGTACTGTGCTGCACATGTTAGCCCTGTACTTATCCATATTTGTAATTTTTCCTATAAGAATGATCAGTTTCCTAAACGATTGAAGTACTCAGTAGTAAAGTGCCTTATAAAAAGGGAGAAAGCGATAATGTAGGCAATTTTAGACCTATTTCTAAGCCATCAGTGTTTCATTAAGTTACTGAAAAGGCTGTGTATGTAAGGATGACTGATCATCTTGTGTCACATAATTTGCTATCAAATTTACAATTCGGCTTTATAAGTGGTTTAATAACTGAAAATACTATATTTTCTTTTCTATGTGAGGTGCTGGATGGATTCTACAAAACGTCTCGAACGCTAGGCATATTTTTGATTTAACTAAGGCGTTTGATTATGTTGATCATAAAATATTATGGAATACGGGATGTAGTACACAACTGGTTCACCTCTTACTTTAACAACAGACAGCAATAGGTCATTATCCACAGTGTTGAGAAGTTGAGAATGGTTGTGATGTGGGATGTGAGAGGGGCACAGTCAAGTGGGGGGGGGGGGTGCCCCAGGGATCAGTGTTGGGGTCACTCCTGTTCCTTAGTCATATAAATGCTTTTCCCTCTAATGTAATTCTAAAATATTTCTGTTTGCTGACGACACTGACTTGGTAGTAAAGGATGTTATATGTGACATTGGCTCTGTTTCAGAATAGTGCAGTTCATGATATAAGTTGTAGAAAATAAACTAACGCTATATCACAGTAAGACTCAGTTTTTACAGTTTCTAACACACAAGTACACAAAACCCAACGTTTTAATTTCACAGAATGGGCATATGATTTGAACGGTTCAAATTTCTAGATGTTCAGATAGATAGTAAACTGTCATGGGAAGCCGACTTTCAGGATCTTGTTCAAAGACATATTGAAAATTAGTCATTCGTTTATATAGTATGATATTACATTTTGCGGTAACTCTTCCCATTGTCAAAGAATATTTTTGGCACAGAAACGTGTAGTTCGGGCAAGAAGTGGTGTAAGTTCGCGAACCTCTTGTCAACCCCTGTTCACTAGTCTGGGTATTCTGACATTAGCCTCTCAACATATATATTCTTTAGTGCCGTTTCTTGTTAACAATGTCAGCTTATTCCCAAGAATTAGCAACTTTCACTCATTTAATACGTGGCAGAAATCCAATCTGCATTTGGATCGCACTTCCTTGACTCTTGTGCAGAAAGGTGAGCAGTATACTCCCGCATCCTTTTTCGATAAGCTACCACAAGAATTCAAAATTCTTAGCAGTAATCCAAGTGCTTTCAAATCGAAACTGAAGGGTTTCCTCAAGGGTCACGCATTCTATTCTGTCGAGGAGTTACTTGAAAAATTAAGCTGATTCCTACGTGATATTTTTAATTGCGTTTGCTTAAACTTAAGGCTTGTATTTTTTTGTTTCATAAAATTTTATTATATCTGTTATTATTTTTATACTGTAATTTCTTGTACTGACGCATTCCATGACCTCGGAGATTTGCTCCTGAATTTGGTCCTACGGAGCTAGATGTGTAAAATAAAAAAAAAGAAGAGTAAGGTTGCATTAGTCAGTTACAGACAATCAGTAGACTGATGTTTACCACATTCCTTTGTGTCATTTAAATATTCCGATCAAATGGGTCTTTCTTATGGATTTACATACACTATCTGATTGTTTCGACAAAAATAGTCATGTAATAATAGGCAATTAACGTACTGTGTGGATCTGTGGAATCTAACTTTCTCTATCACTCCACTGTCTGTGGTAGGACAAAGAAACACTTCTAATGAAAACTTGAAAGAGGCTTCGAGAGGAGCTGTATTCGCTTTTCAGACCCCAAACGAGAGAGGAGAAGGCAATCTGCGTACGCCGGCAGAGTGGGGCCGTATATATTCTGGTGTAGGCAGTAGTAGGCCGACCTGTCACATTCTGCTGCTGGCGCTTCACTTACACCTCGGCTGCCGCGGAAGAACCCGCGCCGCTGCCAAATTATTTGCGCGGCGTGTCGACACTTGCGACCTCCCAGCGGGGCGATCCCGGAGCGTAATATGGCACCAACCAGCCTAAATGAACCCGCCTCGCCGTGCCGCAAGCGTCGACCAAAGATGAAGACAATTTCATTTCGGCGGAATTGCACTTTGATTCAAATGAAAGCTCTCAGCTCGCGCCGCCGTGTCTCCATGGTGACGGGATTAAGAGTTCCCTGCGCGGTCGCCCACCTTTTCATATTGGAGCCCGCAGCCAGAAGCGAGAACTGCTAACACAAGTCCCGGCTCCACTATTAGAGCTGTTAGCGAACGAGTGGTCAGGAGTACAAATGGTGACCAGCAGACAGACTCCAGGCTGGGTGTTCGTATCTGACTGTCAATGTCGTTCTGAAAAGGACTTACCTCGTATCTTGATGTCTGGGACATCACAAGTACCGGTCGATGTTTACAGTGATGCTTACGCGGCCCTAGTTTCGCTACACATGTGAAAAATAAACTATCTGACCAGCTGGGACTATAGAGAGGGGTAATCAAAAGAGACTATACCGAAACTCAAATGTTTGTGTATAACATGAATTTATTGAGTCACCTGCATCGTAATGATGCGTGTGCAATTATACCAAAGTGATGCAATGTGATATTTAATCAGTTAAAAACTGAATTAATTCCATGATAATTTAATACATCATTAACGTTTCTTTCGTTCATGTCCCAGACATTCCATGCCGTCTGGCGAAGACCCAGTGGCGGCCGCTGCAAGCATATATATAGGATTTTGGAACGTATATTGTGTTCAAACATTATGAATTACCTCGAAGAAAACGGTCTATTGACAGACAGTCAATACCGTTTTAGTAAACATCGTTCTTGTGAAATACAACTAGCTCCTTACTCACATGAAGTGTGAGTGCTATTGACAATGTATTTCAGATTGATTCCATATTTCTGGATTTCTGGAAGGCTTTTGACACTGTACCACACAAGCGGCTTGTAGTGAAATCGTGTGCTTATGGTTCAAATGGCTCTGAGCACTATGGGACTTAACTACTGAGGTCATCAGTCCCCTAGAACTTAGAACTACTTAAACCTAACTAACCTAACGACATCACACACATCCATGCCCGAGGCAGGATTCGAACCTGCGACCGTAGCGGTCACGCGGTTCCAAACTGAAGCGCTTAGAACCGCACGGCCACACCGGCCGGCGTGTGCTTATGGAATATGGTCTCAGTTATCTGACTAGATTCGTGATTTCTGTCAGAGAGATCACAATTCGCAGGAACTGACGGAAAGTCATCGAGTAAAACTGAAATGATTTCTGGCGTTTCCTAAGGTAGTGTTATAGTCCCTTTGCTGTTCCTTACCTATATAAACGATTTGCGAGACAATGGCGCTGTCTTTTATCGACTAGTAAAGTCATGAGAAGATCAAAACAAATTGCAAAACGATTTAGAAAAGATATCTGTATGGTGCGAAAGTTGTCAATTGACTCTAAATAACGAAAAGTGTGAGGTCATCCACATGAATGCTAAAAGGAATCCGTTAAACTTCGGTTACACGATAAATTAGTCAAATCTAACGGCCTTAAATTCAACTAAATACCTAGGAATTACAATTACGAACAATTTAAATTCGAAGGAACACATAGAGAATCTTGTAGGGAAGGCTAACCAAAAACTGCTTTTTATTGGCAGGACACAGAAAATGTAACAGATCTACTATAGCTGACCTTTTGACGTCATTGACTGGAACACATTCTTTGCAATCCTGAATTCAGCTATAAAATACAGAGGAAAGGTTAGCTACAACTTTCAGAAACCAGACTATAGTTCTGTTAGTCGAAGGATATGAAAGGAAAGCAGTATATGGAAACGATACTGGGCACTATCCTTCGCGTATGTGCCGCAATATTACTTGCATTATCCTATATCCTGACGCTGATATACAAGGTATATGAGAAAGGCGAAACACACTCATACTTCAGCAAGAATGTAAATGATACCTATGCGAAAAAAAAGGAAGGTGCTGCCAGGTGTGAATACTATCGAACAATCAATTTAACAAGTTGTACCTACAAAATACTGACATCAATTATTTGGAGAAAAACTGAGAATATTGTAGAACCCACGCTCGGGAGAGATGAGGTTGGGCTCCGGAGAAAAGTATGTACACGCGTATTAATAGTGACCCAACGATTTGTCTTAGAAGGTAGACAGAAGAGAGTCAAACGTGCGCATTTAAGAGACATAGCTGTCGGCAGCCACGCACACACTATATTTTACCCGGTGGGAGACTAAATATGTGCATCTTCCTATGACAGGATCTTCTCATTAAATTTCAATCGCAACGAAAAACACCTTTGTTTTAATGATTGCCACTCCAACTCACGTATCATGTCTGTTGCACTGTCTCCCCTATTTCGCTATAGTACAATACGAGCCGCCCTTCTTTGAACTTTTTCGATGTCATCCGTCAGTCCCACCTCATGCGGATCCCACACCGCACAGCAATACTCCAGAACAGGGCGGACAAGCGTGGTGTAAGAAGTGTCGTTAGTAGATCTGTTGCACCTTCTAAGTGTTCTGCCAATGAATCGCAGTCTTTGGTTTGCTCTATCCACAACATTATCTGTATGATCGTTCCAATTTAGGTTATTTGTAATTGTAATCTCTAAATATTTAGTTGAATTTGCAGCCTTAAGATTTGTGTGAGTTATCGCGTAATCGAAATTTAGCAGATTTCTTTTAGTACTCAAGTGAATAACTTCACACTTTTCTTTATTCAGGGAGAAGTGATCATCACGATAAAATAAGGGGAATCGGGGCTGGCACAGAAAAATTTTAGTGCTCGTGTTTCCCGCGCACCGTTAGATAGTGGAACGGTAAAGAGACAGCTTGAAGGTGGTTCATTGATCCCTTTGCCAGGCACTTCTTTGTGAACAGCAGAGCAATCACATAGATGTAGATGTACTCACAGACTGGAGACGTCGAGCATTGCGGTGGGTGCTTGTAGAAGACGACACGAAATCATCGGAAGGAATCACTCATGAGTTCCAAAGCTCTATCAGTATTACAATTAGCACAATGACCTTTCATAGGGAGTTAAAATAATAGGATACAAGTCAGATATTCCTGTCGTCAGTGCTAAATGACGGTGGAGGTGGAGTAAAGAGCGACGTCACTGCGCTCTGGATGACTGAATACCGTGATTTGGAGTGATGAATTCCATTGTACCCTGTGTCAGTCCGATGGAAGGTTTCGGCTTTGGCGAATGTCTGCAGAACGTTTCCAGCCATAATGTGTAGTGTGAACTTTGTAGTGCGGAGAAGGTGGTGTTTTGGTGTGAGGTTGTTTTCCATTGTCAGTGTGTGGTGCCCTAAAACTAAACCAAACTCCGTGCGAACAGGCCTTGGAAGATCCAGCGGCACCGACCGCCCGCCGTGTCATCCTCACCCACAGGCGCGTCACTATATGTGGATATGGAGGGGCATGTGGTCAGCACACCGCTCTCCCGGCCGTATGTCAGTTTACGAGATCGGAGCCGCTGCTTCTTAATCAAATAGCTCCTCAGTTTGCCTCACAAGGGCTGAGTGGACCCCACTTGCCAATAGCGCTCGGCAGACCGCATGGTCACCCATCCAAGTGCTAGCCCAGCCCGACAGCGCTTAACTTCGGTAATCTGACGGGTACCGGTGTTATCCTGATTGTTCTCAATAAAACGTTGCATTCGGAAGGATATGAAGATATTTTACTCTGTACAGTAAAGGAACAAGTCGCGGGCGCTGACTGCTTGTGTTAGCATTAGGATGCACCCTGTCACAAAGCGGCGTCGGTGAGGCAATAGCTTTCGGAGAGTAACATTTCTGGAATGGACTGTCCTTCTCAGAATCACGACCTGAACCCAATGGAACGCATTTTTGAAACCACGTGACATGGGACGAATCATAAGCGTTGTCATGATATTTTCTCCGAAATAGCTCCACAAATGTAACCGAGAATCGCCTTCTCCAGGTGCCTCGTTCTGTTAATCTAGTAAGTTTAAATAATTACGGTAGAAGTCATTTATAAGGTTGTCTGGGCATCCTTTACACTTCGCATTACAGTATTGGCACGGTATAGCGAGAGTGAATTGTGGAATGACAAAACACGCTTTAAAAGTTTGGAATCGCACATAATGCCGTGATATACTGCACTGTAATCGTGCAGTATTAAAAAATTACAAGCAAAATATTTCAAAAAAAACTTGCGAAAAACCGCAGTCAGATAAATTTCAGTTCACCTATCGATAACACTAAAATAATTCCAAAGAAAATACTGTTCTATTCTGTGGTGTGTAAAACATACGACTATTTATAACACTGTCTACAACCTACTGCAAATATACTTTTACATTGCTTTAATTAAGTCACTTAACCTTTTTGGCGCTTTATTTCACGCATGTTCCTTTGTCGGTTTTTTTATGTTCATCAGGTATGACAACGGAATATGGTTTGGTTCACTTTGTCTCTCCATCAATTTTGTTTGTACTACCCAGTATTGAATCTTTACTGAGATGATCTTCTATGCTTTCTTCCTTGCCTTCTTCTTTTCATTCTTCTTGGTGCTAATTTTCTATCCCTTTACCACTCACTTCGTACACCATTAATGACGTCTTTGTCATATATGTCCCCTGAAATCGGTTTTTCGTTGTCTACGGCTGCCCAGTGGTTTAAATCTTCAGTATCAATATTACACTGCAGACTGGATGCCACTGCAGTTGAAACTTGTGCCTCTACATTCTCTATAGGGTGCATTTTCTTTTACGCAACACTTGTTCCACGGTGGGCGTACTGAATACGCAGGAGACTTCAGATTCACACATTTCAAGAACCTTTCCATTTTCTCATCTGAACGTACTAGTTAAATGAGCAGTTAACGGCGATAATGAGCCTTAAATATTCTTGTGATGCTCTGAACCATAGGGTGAATTAATGCCGTTGTGTTTTCCGGCAGGCACCAAGTTTTTATTTTTCCATCTTCTGACTGCAATACATCGGCAAGTGAATGAACTGGTCATTGATCAAGGGTTGGAAGAGCTTATTCTCTCTGTTTAAGTGAGCGCAGTTGCCTTTTAAGTGAAAGAAGAAAGTTTTATTTATACTATTGTATGAAGTTATCACATGTCATCCAAACTATCTTTGAATGCATGTAAGCGAACTGTAAAGTTCTCATGTTTATGGGCTTTGTCATTTTATGTTTATGGGCTTGTACTTTTTCCTTGTACAAAAGGGGTTCAGTTCATTTATTTATGACATGCTTTTTCCCGTGTTATATCCTAATCCCAGAAAGTATCAGTTGTGTGATTGGATTCGGGGTTCACAGTGCACAGAAACCGACGGAAAACCATCGAGTAAAACGGACGTGACATCTGATGTTCCGGAAGCGAGTGTTATAGGCCATCTGCTGTTCCTTGTCTATATAAACGACAACTGGAGTCACTCTGAGCAATCATCTTTGATTATCTGCAGGTGATGCTGTCATTTACCGCCTGGTAAAGTCATCAGATGTTCAAAAACATTTGCAAAATGATTTAGATAACGTATTTGTACGGTGCGGGCAATTGACCCTAAATAATGGAAAATGTGAAGTCATCCTTACGAGCACTAAAGGGAATGTGTGAAAGTTTAGTTGCATGACAAATCACACAAATCTAAAGGCTGTCAGTCGAACTGAACGTTTAGGAATTACAATTATGAACAACTTAATGTGGAGCGATCACGTAGCTAATGTTGTGGGGATTGTAACCAAAAGACTGTGTTTTATTGGCGGAACACTTAGGATATGCAACAGGTCTACTACAGAGACTGCCTACACTACGCTTGTCCGTCCTCTTCTGGCGTACTGCTGTGCAGTATGGGATCCGCATCAGATAGGATCGACGGACGACATCGAAAAAGTTCAAAGAACTGAAGCTCGTTTTGTACTATCGCGAAGTAGGGGAGAGGGTACCACGGACATGATACGCGAGTTGGGGTGGCAAAAATGAAACAAAGTTCTTTTTAGTTCAGGCGCGATCTTTCACAACATTTCATTCTCCAACTTTCTCCTCCGAATGATAAAATATTTTTTTGACACTCACCTACTAAGGGATAGATGATCATTGATGAAATAAGAAAAATCACAGCTCGCATGGGTACATTTAAGTGTCCGTTGTTCACCCACGCTCTTAAGAGTGGAATGGTAGATAAACAATGTGAAAGTGGTTCGACGAACTCTCTGCCAGGCACTTAAGTTTGAATTGCAGAGTGCTCAAGTATATGTAGATACATAAGTGTCAAACCACGTTTATCGAGCTTTTACATCACACAAGATAAAGAAATAGATGAATTGCTGTTATGAATGAAAACACACGAAACACTGCTGTAATATTCTACAAAGTAATATTTATTTATTTCACAAACGCCGGCCGAGGTGGCCGTGCGGTTCTAGGCGCTACAGTCTGGAACCGAGCGCATAGTTCTCAGAACCATTTGAACCATTTTTATTTCACAATCCGGTTTTCGGCTCCTACCCCTTTGTACATGATAATGGAGTAACAGCTGAAAACCGGACTTTGAAATAAATAATAAACACTGTAGAATCTTAGACCCGTGTTGTGTGTGTTTTCATTCATAAAGTATGAAATATTCCACTATCAACGTACGGAACAGTTAGTCATGCGAAAATCTTTTAGTGACTTGTTACTCACAGGCCCAGTCTTATGTAAAGCGGTATTGGAGAGTACATCTGAGAGTCTGGAATCTGCCAGCACAGTGGTTTCGTGCCAGCGCAGCCGTCCGCCTGCCACGGCGGGAGATTAATGCGGCTGCGCCGTCGCTTCACGGCTGGCGGCAGGGGTGTGGAGCGGCCCGGTGGAGCGAGACATCGCCTAAAAGCTTTTCCCAACAACTGCAAGTCACCGCGGATTCAGAGAAACGGAAGCCGAGAGGGCAGACTCGCTGTACGAACGGCAACACGAAACGCAAAATTCGGCAGGCTGGGGCCCACTGGGGGCCGAACCGCAAAGTAACCTTGCGTTCGGTGTGGGGCGGCGGTGGGGTGAGTGGACTGCTGTAGCCTGTTGTAGGGTTGTGTACCACTGCGGGCTACGGTGGGGACGAAGCCTCTCCGTCGTTTCTAGGTCCTCAGTTCTATGCAATACGATGCAATACAAACTAATAGCTACTAAATGAGACAGAACAAATAACTTTTTATTTTCAGTCGAGAAAAACTAAGAACGTCAGAAAAATTCGTGAATAGATTGGAATCAAAGGAGCTATTAAAAAATGGAATATTTTAACAAGATGTACATTGAGTAATTAAATGCAAATGGTCACCACCGACATTACACTAGACACATCGATTGAAATAGTAGACAGAAAATTATTTACAGACACACTGATAATAATTTCAGTAGTAATAGAAGAATAATCAAATTAGCATGACATAAACAGAGTGAAGAACCTAAATAGAATTTGGAATGAAATAGTTGAAAAGTCATTAGAATAGTCGCCAGACCTAAAGCTGATAATAGCATCAATTAATTTATTCATTACTGGTTTTAGCGACTGAAAATCACCAAGCAAAGAAAAGCTGACTTGTAAAAAAATACATGACTTCACGTAACTCAAGCAGTGCCTCAGAAATACAAACTGAGCTGCATATAGAGTTTGAGCCTGTCTTTCTCCACACTTCCGCGTAACCTGAAACTGAAGACGCGCAACGCGATCTGCAGTCCTACCGCAGCAATTGAAGTCGACCACTGAGTCCTGACAAATGCTAATAGAATATGCCGTTGATTGTAGTGGGTTGATTGCAGGAAGCTGAACTCATCACTGTTTCGGTACCGATGCGGTTGAATAATCTCTAGGTCGCGGAAAGTTGAAGTGTAGCTCTGGAATGACTTGGCGGAAGGTCGACGTCCAATCATATCATCACTCGAAGCGCTTACAGATCCTCCAGCAACCAACTGCTTGCACAAGGCCCGCAAGAGTTCCTCCTTCCCACAGATCAGCACTTGTAAAAATCCTTCCGAGACCAATCAGCAAAAGTTAACAGCCAGTCCCAAAAATGAAAATTGGTTCCCTCTTTCCCACCATGCAATTTAACATTCACCAGCCAATGAAACCTGTAGTTTAACTAGCCCATTACGTTCTCCATGATGGGAAATTCCGCACTTTTAGGAAGGCTACCAGCCTCGTTTCCACGGAAGGTGCACTGGCAAGATTTTCGAAGTGCATGTGAGGCAATCCTAATTCTGGCTCAGCAAGAGAAAGCCAAGAGAGTAAACCAAGCAGTAATTTCACTGTGGACGGCCATAACCGCCCGTCGATGGCTTTAATGAAGGCCACGTCTCAACTCGACCACTTGTGAGGTACCGGTTGTTGTTGTGCGCAAAGTAGGCTACGCTTGAGTGCCTTCTGGTCCGTTCTCCATTGATCAGAGCCGGCCAGCTGATAATCTCCGGGCCGCTGCTCACCACAGCGCCGACTTCTCGGATATCAAGGTGCTAGGGAAAACGGGGCTGGCGGACATGTTGCTCTACGGAGCGTGAGAAGGTTGCTCTTCTACGGTCCTGAGCCAAGATATTAACAAACAAATCTTAAAGTCACCATAAGTGAGCTTGATGCAAAAATCCAGTATGATCATTCATCTACGTTACTAGCAGCTACGTCCTAACCACTCATGAGTTATTTCCGTAAAACTGTAAGTAAATCACGACAAACACAGAACTATTCGAAACGCAAAATGAAGAAATGAAAGTCTGATATAAGAAACGCGTTTGAAAAGATAAGACTTGGAACAGGTCGTCTCACAACCTGAACCCAAAGCACGTCTCTGGGAAGAGTCAGAAAGTCGACTTTCCTCCATACCCAGCGTCCAACATCGCTGCCTTCTTTAGTTTCGGCTATCGAGGAAGAAAGAGCTCCCATTCCACCACAGACACTCAACTCATTGAGCAGAAGCCGCATAAAGTCGGAGAGGATGTTGTTGTTGTTGTGGTCTTCAGTCCTGAGACTGGTTTGATGCAGCTCTCCATGCTACTCTATCCTGTGCAAGATTTTTCATCTCCCAGTACCAACTGCAACCTACATCCTTCTGAATCTGCTTAGTGTATTCATCTCTTGGTCTCCCTCTACGATTTTTACCCTCCACGCTGCCCTCCAATACTAAATTGGTGATCCCTTGATGCCTCAGAACATGTCCTACCAACCGATCCCTTCTTCTGGTCAAGTTGTGCCACAAACTTCTCTTCTCCCCAATCCTATTCAATACTTCCTCATTAGTTATGTGATCTACCCATCTAATCTTCAGCATTCTTCTGTAGCACCACATTTCGAAAGCTTCTATTCTCTTCTTGTCCAAACTATTTATCGTCCATGTTTCACTTCCATTCATGGCTACATTCCATACGAATACTTTCAGAAATGACTTCCTGACACTTAAATCAATACTCGATGTTAACAAATTTCTCTTCTTCAGAAACGGATACACAACCCATATTAATGTCCATTGTGCGCCCCTGGTAGCTGAACAAAAACTGAGTGAATGGATCAACTAAGAACCTAAACGGGTGTCTTCGGACGTCCGCCCCGAACAAATTCAACGAACAATATATAAAAAAGATGAGAGAGACAAAAAAAAATGTGGTTAGCTCGACAGAATCCCATACTTAACGGCCCGGGTTCGATTCCCGGCTGGGTCAGAGATTTTCTCCGCTCAGGGACTGTGTGTTGTGTTGTCCTTATCATCATCCTATCATCGCCATCGACACGCAACTCGCAGAAGTGGCGTCAACTAGAAAGACTTGCACCAAGCGAACGGTCTACCCGACGGGAGGCCCTAGCCACACGGCATTTCCATTTCCAACGTTCATTAAAAGGAGTTCAGATACTTTTTACCAGATAGTCTATGTAAAGAAGGTCTAATACCAACACCAAATTTTATGGTCGCGTTTCGATTACCTGAATGACTATCCCTCTTATGAGAATGGACGAGAACGATGGTCCAAGTACTTTAAAGTAACAAACCATCGGTCCGAAATGATAATAAAAAAGCTGCTGATTGAAAAAAATGACGTAACCTCACTTTTTTATTGTTTAGTAACTGTGTTGCTTCAATGAATAGGTCTATTAGTTGAGATTTCAGAGCATTTTTCAATAAGAGCTCCACTGGCCGTATGCGCTATGAAGTAAATGAGGGGAAGGATTCGTTTTCTGTACTCTGAAGGGGCTAAAGCTGGGGGGATAATTCGCAGAATGCAGGTACATTATGGTGACAGCAGTTTTAGTGGTAAATAAGTTTACGAGTGGACAACATGTTTCAAAAGAGGACGTGTGTAAGTAGGCTGTTTATGTTTTCTCTATGTAAGTAGGCTGTTTATGTTTTTTTATTGGTAACGCCACCTCTGTATGAAAATCATTGGCTGTGCTGTGTGCAGTCTGTGGCTGCTTTGCATTGTTGTAATACTCGCCATTGTAGTGTTAGGCAGCTGGCTGTGAACAGCGCGTAGCATTGGCAGTTGGAGGTGAGCCGCCAGCAGTGGTGGATGTGGGGAGAGAGATGGCGGAGTTTTGAAATTTGTCATGAACTGCTATATTTATATATGATGATATCAAGGTAAATACATTGTTTGTTCTCTATTAATATCTTTCATTTGCTAACTATCCCTATCAGTAGTTAGTGCCTTCCATAGTTTGAATCTTTTATTTAGCTGGCAGTAGTGGCGCTCGCTGTATTGCAGTAGCTTGAGCAGCGAAGATTTTTGTGAGGTAAGTGATTTGTGAAAGGTATAGTTTAATGTTAGTCAGGGCCATTCTTTTGTAGGGAATTTTGAAAGTCAGATTGCGTTGCGCTAACAAAATATTGTGTGTCAGTTTAAGCACAGTCATGTATAATTGTTTAAAGGGGACGTTTCACGTGTAGCAGCTCTCTACGATATTGAGAGTTCTAGTAGGCCAATGATCGTTGGGCCAAGTCGATAATATCACGCGTGAGTTGAATATTAGCCACAAACCAACATTCGAAATCATCCATGAACCTTTAAAGCCTCACAGAGGCTGCAGTAATCGGGTACCAAGTCAAAAGTCACAAACATAAGCACAAACATTTATATTAGTGCGGTGTCTGTTCTTTGGGACGAGTGAAATGAAATAATGTGTGACTCATCTGCAATTACGCACTGAAATATGTTTAAGGGCCACGAGTGAAAATTTGTCCCGGTCGCGAACTCGAATCTGGATTTCCCATTTCGCGCGAATGGTTGCACTGATCGCTTCGGCTATCCGCCCACAACTCCATTGCGACCCAAATTCCCCTCTTGTCGCACACTAGTGACGTAGCGCCCCTTGTACGTCTTATTCAATGCTCACCATCATTTGCTGAACTTCAGGAGAGAGAGTGCATTCCCACTGAAGAGAGCTTATGGCCTTCAAGCCGTGTGTGCATTCTCATATGTGTGGTACTATAACACTACACCCCCAACAGAACAGATACTCCTGCCATGGGGAAAGCCACGTATAACACGATTATACGGGGAATTGTGCACATACTAACATGTCATAAACATAGCTGCTTTCCACAGCTGTCGTACAATGTTAACCCTTTTACAGGATTTGACCGTGATTTATAATTAATGTATACGGAAATCAGACTATTAGTTCATTTTTCTAATAGTTTTCTAGGTGTTCGAAAGAAATTCAGTAAAAAAGGAATAATACTGAATCTAGGACATTTCTGTATCAAGTTCATTAAGTGATTTGTCTAATCACCGCCGGTCTAAGCAAAAAATGATTAAGTTTCAGAAAAGCAGAAGAAGTACATTTGGCCTACTTTTCTGCTGTTCCTTTAATCTACATCTACATCCATACTCCGCAAGCCATCTGACGGTATGTGGCGAAGGATACCTTGAGTACCTCTATCGGTTCTCTCTTCTATTCCAGTCTCGTATTGTTCGTGGAAAGTAAGATTGTTGGTATGCCTCTGTGTGTGCTCTAATCTCTCTGATTTTATCCTCATAGTCTCTTCGCGAGATATACGTAGGAGGGAGCAATATACTGCTTGACTCCTCAGTGTTACAAGTGTATGCAACAGTGCTCGAGATTTATGAAGTGTGAATATTTTTCCAGAAATGAGTTTTAAGCCTATATGTGAAAACTGATAAATAAAAATTATTATTATTATATTGTGAAGTATAAGTAATTTCAACAAGAATATCTTTTATTGTTTGAGGTCTGTTCTTTTAAATATTGAAAAAAGAAATAATCATGTAGTGTGAGGTGCAATTAATCTAAAATGTAACTTACAATTTACTAAATGGAATTCTAGTGTACGGACTTTTATTTGTAACTGGATAACCTACTATCAATGTTTTAAGTTTTGCGTCCGCAGAAAACAGGAACGAGACCATTAGCGCTTGGTACGGCGATACTCAATTATTGGTAACTGGTGAATAATATTGATAGTGCGAACAGTCAGAACGGTGTAGGATTGTGACATTCAATCCAGCATAAAGGGAAACGTTGATGTTATTGATTTTCTACGAAAAATAGCATTGGTAAGAATACCCAGTCCAGATTGTGTTTTGTCTGCCGCCATTACGTGAGCGTCTGGAGCGGCAATTTCAAAAGGCAAAAATAATCAGACATTACTCCTTTCGATCGATTACAATATTTGAACCCTGAGAACAAGACCCCAAAGGAATTTATTATTTTTCTGTTCTAACAGTACAAATTACATTCAGTAGAACAATCTTAGACTTTACGTAACCAAAATAATTTTCGTGGCTGGTGTGTAAGATTAATTTTTCTCAGAGTAATTTATCAGTAACTTAAAATAAAAAAAAATATTTACGACACCAATGTTGTCATGGGAAGACGTTGTGGTGTGATATATTAATTATTTGGTGCATACATTTTAATGTCACTAACTGTTGAATGAAACAGCATTTCAATATTTATTTGTAGTGATAAGGTATGACAAAATAATTCATTATAGTCGGGCTCAACAGCACGTAAATAAGAATTACTAGACATTATTTATTTCTTTTAACTAATACTGTTATTCTCGCTGCTACATTTTCATACGTTTTACAATGACAGGTACACACCGCCACAACAACTTTAAACAAACGGAACAAAACCCATCACATTCCCTAACATAGCTTCACAAATAAATATAACTTTTCTTGATATGGTTCTGAGAAAGACATAGGAATCTTTTATCTACTACACTCACATACATATATAATTTTAATCTAGAAAGACCACGAATTTTTTAACCAACAAATTAAATACCTAAATATTACAACAGCATAATAAACACATTCAAATTTATTAAAACATGTTGTTTATACCTTTCTCTTAACAAACCATCTGTCAATCAGTATTTTTATGCAATCCTACTTCAGTGTTTATCGAGCCACGTAAGCAGTTTTCTTTCTATAGCTCTTTGTACTTCCCTGAATTTCATTTATAACTGAAAGAATTTTATCTTTACTTTACTCAAAACTTCACCTAGCAAAAACTCAGTATTTATGCCTGACAAGTTCGTCTTTTTAGCAAAACTTATTCATTCACTTTCACTTTACTTATTACAACAATGACAGTAAGAATATTAAAATAGTTAAATGTATCTGAAAACATCTGCTTCAGTACTTGATCAAAATTTCACTTCAGCACTTCTAATACGTAAATCATACAGTACTTTTACCTGCACTGCAGACGTTAGTCCACAACAGTCATTTTCAGACCTTTATTCAAAGATGAAAATTATTGCTTGTAGATGCCAAATAAAGCACTTCATTTTTTTTTTACAACAGGTTTACTCGGAATAATCAAACACCAGGAAAGCGCACTATGTAGGGGAATGGTCAGGGGTAAAATAACAGGATGATCCTAATATCATGTTTAACACAATAATTATTCAAGAAAGTTAATTTTGAATTAATGGTTCACGCTTCTACAATTCTAATTATGCAATTCGTAATATGTTGGCTGTAGTCGTTGGATGTGGCAAATATTAATGGTACGGTGTGTAAATTTCTTGAAGTGTGGACTAATTAATTCTTTTTGACATCTTTGGAACGCCCACAACATAGCACAACTTGTACGACAGCCGTAATAATTCAACAGTCATCATCCAAGGCTATTGTGCAACAATTTCCAGGCAAGGCTTCGCCTGCTCCGACCGAGTGTTGCCTCTTTCACTGCTGCCTACAGACTTTGTCCTCTGGTTCCCCCTCACCCTACAGGTAGTGTGCCACAAAAGCACTCCATCTTTTGCATGACACATATTGTACACAATATCCCTAAGCGTGTACAAATGACAGCTTGCACAAACATATAAAATTACATACACGAACGTTTTCATTTCATTAATACTTGACAAAATATTATTTATTAAATTATACATTTCATATATTTCTTTATATAAGTTACAAACATCCATTAGCAAAGAATTCTAACACATACGAGGTGTGGCTAGAAAAAAACCGGACTAGTACTGGTGAAACAATAAAACGAATGCAATAAGGCTGAAAGTCGCGTGGCCTGTCTCGTGACTCTCGCTCCGCCTACTGCTCGAGTTTCATCTGCCTCCTGCACTCAGTCTGCCCGTGGCGTCTGTTTTAAGTAGTTGACGTTTTGTCTATGCGTCGGAAAATGTTGAGTGTACAGAAAGAACAGCGTGTTAACATCAAATTTTGTTTCAAACTAGGAAAATCTGCAAGTGAAACGTTTGTAATGTTACAACAAGTGTACGGCGATGACTGTTTATCGCGAACACAAGTGTTTGAGTGGTTTAAACGATTTAAAGATGGCCGCGAAGACACCAGTGATGACACTCGCACTGGCAGACCATTGCCAGCAAAAACTGATGCAAACACTGAAAAAATTGGTAAACTTGTTCGACAAGATCGCCGTTTAACAATCAGAGCAGTGTCTGAGTTAACAGGAGTTGACAAGGAAAGTGTTAGGCAGATTCTTCATGAAAGTTTCAACATGAACAAAGTGTGTTCAAAAATGGTTCCAAAGTGTCTCACAATTGAACAGAAAGAACGCCGAAGAATGATTTGTTCTGACATCCTGGAAAACATTGAAAGTGATCCCACCTTCTTACAAAATGTTATTACTTGCGATGAATCGTGGTTTTTTACTTACGATCCCGGAACTAAACGCCAATCGATGCATTGGAAAACTCCCGGTTCTCCACGACAAAAAAAATCACTAATGTCAAAATCGAAATTCAAGGCAATGATGATTGTTTTTTTTTTTTTTGACATCAAAGGGATTGTGCACAATGATTGGGTACCAGAGGGACAAACAGTGAATCAGCATTACTACATTAGCGTCCTGGCTACCCTACGTGAGCGAGTACGGAGAAAACGGAACGATTTGTGGAGAAAAAAGTCATGGATCCTTCACCAAGACAATGCCCCAGCTCACAGTGCGTTGTCAGTGAAGACGTTTTTGGCAAAACACAACATTCCCATCTTAGATCATCCACCCTACTCACCTGATTTGGCCCCCTGTGACTTTTTTCTTTTCCCTAAAGTCAAGTCAGCTTTGAAAGGAACTAGATTTGAGACTGTTGAAGCAGTAAAAGAAAAAGCGACGGAAGTAATGTATCGACTTACCGAAAATGATCTGCAGCATTGCTATGAACAGTGGAAAATTCGTATTGAGCGGTGTAGAGACCGAGGAGGAGAGTACATTGAAGGAGATAACATGAAATTGTAAATAATTGTAAATAAATGTTTTTTCCAGCATCAGTCCGGTTTTTTTCTAGCCGCACCTCGCATATCACATTTTTCCATATAGTCTTTGCATGTCACTGATTGAATAATGTCACTGATTGAATAATGATGATACAGTGTCCGTTCTTTCGGATATTCTTCTTCGAAGAATGACGAGTGCCACGTCTCCCTGATCTGCACGTTCGCTTGACATGTGGACCATCGAAAGTGTCTGAGATACCGTCAGTCAACAACTAGTCTCTTTATATCAATGCGTGGTGTCTGTCCTTTCGGATGTATCCGCAAGAACAGACACCACGCATTCATATAACTGATTCACCTCGACGGGCAATGAACCCATAACTTTCAATGCAGAAGCACATTTATGTTCGACTTCCCGTAGGTATCTAAAATTAGCGAGCATGGAGGAAATGGACGGGATTGTGGTTAGCTGGCGCCAGGTGGGATTGTGATTCGGCTGGGGAGCTCGCGGAGATAGTCCGGTCATGCACAATAAACAATGTGTCTGGGTGGCTGAGCGGTTAACGCAACTAACTAGTAAGCAGAAGATCTAGGGTTCGAGTCCCCATCTGGCATGCATTTTCACTCGCTGCCGCTGGTTCCGAATAAAATTCCAATGCTACTGATGTAATTAGTTCGTTTCCTTTCTTTCCTCTCCACATTCAGTTTACATAATTTGTTCCTTCTAGTCCTCCTGCATCCACTGGCGATGCTATGTGGACTCGCCTATAAACCGCGTGGCAGTGTGTTACCGAGCAGCCGGCCGGAGTGGCCGACCGGTTCTAGGCGCTACAGTCTGGAACCGAGCGAGTGCTCAGAGCCATGAACCATTTTTTTTTTTTTTAAACCAGCAGCACATCAACGCCCGCTGATTGCAACACGCGGTGACTCCACACCACGCTGAATTATCACGGTTAAAGCGCATGTACAGTTCCCAAATTTCCTGAATTGTCTGACCTGTGGGAAGTTATCTTTCAGCAGAATCTCTTTAGTATCCCAGAAAACTGACGCCGTGATCCATTTGGCCGACTGTATTGCGTTTGCTTTCTTTAGTGCTGGTGAATCAACATATTTCCACTGCTCTGACCGTTGTTTTGTATATAGGTTATAGTAGTCGACCCAAGTTTCACCTGTTGTCACATATTGGCGCGAACTATCTTGCTGGTTGTCCTGAATATTGTTGGGACATTTATATTCTGATGCGTTTCTGATCTTGCGTTAAGAGTCGCTGCAACCATCTAGCAGATAATTTTGTCATACCCATTTCCACTGTTAATAAGTATTATGTCTTTTCAGATGCAGGCATAATATTATCCTCTATGACCTTTCTATGCAGTCTTGCAATAATGTCTGGAAAAACTGTAAATTTGTGGTAAGGTTCTATGCGACCAAACTGCTGAGGTCATCGGTCCCTAGGCTTACACACTAATTAATGTAACATAAACTAACTTACGCTAAGGACAAACACACACCCATGCCCGAGGGAGGACTCGAACCTCCGACGGGGGGTCCCGCCTGAACCGTAACAAGGCGCCTAAGATCGGACGGCTACTCCGCGCGGCTTAATTTCTTGGATAGTGGCACTTCTCGGCTATCCACTACCCTGATCACAACCAAAGCCGTCCCTATCGAATTTAAACCTTGTTGTTTACTAGGGAACAGTTGAATATGAAAGAGCAGAGTTTCCCAGTGTGTTATGAAAATGGGCGTGACTTTCTTTCACTCTCATATCTTACTTTACAAAGTACGAGGCGTGTTTTTTAAGTAAGTACCGTTTTGAAATTAAAAAAGACTTGCTAAGATATCACAATCATTTTATTTTTACATGAAAGCCTGTACCTTAATCAACGCACTGACGCCATTACACTCTGATTCTTCCTTTTTTACGTTGTGTACTGAGTGTTTAAGATGCCTCCGATAATCGTGAGTCCCACCGACTGTGAAGTACGAGCTGTTATAAGATTTTTTAGTGCTAAAGGCCTAAAAGCGATCGATATTCATCGTGAGATCTGTGCAGTTTACGGAGAAAACATTGTGAGTGGTGGAATGGAGAAAGTGAGTGAGAGCATTTAAAGGTGGCGGCACAAATGTGCATGATGAACAACGGAGTGGGCGTCCATCGGTCGTTAATGAAAGTTTGATGCAGGAAGTGGAGAATAAGGAGTGAGAAAGCAGACGTTTTACGATTTACTCCTTGCGAGCTGGCTTTCCTAATGTTTCTCTTAGTGTTTTGTATGGCATTGTGACCGAGCACCTGAATTACCGAAAATTGTGCGCAAGTTGGGTTCCGAAAATGTTGACGGATGTGCACAAAACCAAAAGTTTAGACAGTGCATTCACTTTCCTTGAGCGGTACAACGACGGTGATGATTTCTTAAGCCAAATTGTTACGGGCGATGAAACATGGGTGGCCTACGTCACACCAGAATCAAAGCAACAGCCCATGGAAGTTGAGCAAGGGCATCGTTTTGCTGCAAGACAATGACTGTCAGCACGTGTTGAATCAGACCAAAGATCTCATCACATCTTTTCGATGGGAAACTCTAGATCATCCTCCGTGCAGCCCCGATCTTGCGCCCAGTGACTACCATCTGTTCCTGTACTTGAAGAAATACCTGGGCGGTCAGCGTCTTCAAGACGATGACAAAATAGTTCTGATGCAGTGGATAACAAGTCAGGCGGCAGACTTCTATGAGGAGGGTATTCAAAGACTCGTATAACGTTATGGCAAGTGCCTCAATATTGACGGAAATTATATAGAAAAGTAGATCAAGGTACAGGCTTTCATGTAAAAATAAAATTATTGAGATATCTTAGCACGTCTTTTTTTTTAATTTCAAAACGGAACTTACTTAAAAAAACACGTCTCGTAGTTAACCACTGCTTGAATCTGGATTCTTTCCAGCTTCACAAATCACTGCACGGGAACAACAACAGAGAGATGTCAGCGCGACAGATTTCTACCCAAAGCAGTGACGTGGCACCTGTTTATTCATGAAGGATTACACAAATATTAAAGTGACGACCTTTCAAAAGCCTAAATAACCATCTTTTGTAGCGCGGACACTACGAGACGTGGAGGAAGAGAGTCAGTGAGGTTCTAGAGGGTGCCGACACGGAAGTGAAGCCATGCCGATCCCAGTGTCGTGGCCAGCTGGGCTAGCTTCCTTGGTTGGCGCCAACAGTCTGATCTAGAGAGTTCGACAGACTCTCGAGTTCCTGGAGCACCTCAACAACACCCACGACCACATCAACTTCACAATGGAAGTAGAGAAGGAGGGTTCCCTGCCGTTCTTGGTCGTGCTAGTCCGCCGTAAACCCAATGGGTCTCTAGGTCATAGCGTTTACCGCAGGACCATCCACACGGATCGGTATCTGCACGCCACCAGCTTCCATCACATAGCACATAAACAGTCAGTTCTGAGGGCCTTAGTACATCGAGCTGAAACTGTCTCAGACGCTGAAAACTTGCCGAGAGAATTGGGCCAGTTACGCAAAGTTTTTAACGAAAACGGTTACAACAACGAACAGATCTCACAAGTAATATCATCCAAGCCTCAAAGGAAGACGTCTGAAGAAGACACCAAGCAGGTTACATTCTTACCGTTTTGTGGTTCGACAACAGGGAAGATTAGTCGGCTCCTGAAGAGGCATAACATAGACACAATCTTCAGGCCTCCGGCAAAGATCCGGTAACTAATGAAATCTTTGAAAGGCGATGTAGGCCTCAGTACGCCATGAATTTACAAGATACCATGTAGATGTGGGCAGTTCTATGTCGGACAGACTGTTCGTGCGGCATAGAACATGAAATGTGTTACCGTCTGTGCTATCCCGAAAAGTCAGCTGTAGCAGAACATGCTCTGGAAAACGGACACCGAATTGCATTCGATGAGACGTCTATTATTAAACGACTAATGGCTTCTGGGATAGCGTGATAAACGAGGCTATAATTTCAGACAACACCGTCAGTAGAGACGGTGGAATGCAGCTGAGTACAGCGTGGGATCCGGTGTTGAGGGAGTTAGTTGAAGCGGGCCCGGCGGTAGCGCGGCCAAAACATTACCATATATGGTGCGGGACCGAGCACCAGTGACGTCACGAGCGACGGCGCGGGTATATGAGCACGGCAATGACAACCACACAACAGTCATCCACATGACAATGACAGAGGAAATCTCTGCCGAAAGCTCGTGGGCAGTAAACCGCTTGACGCGGCTTGAAACCCGAGAATGTTTTACTAACGGATATCGCCGCGAAAGCATGCATTCGTACATGACTCTCGATTGGGTTTAAATCCTGGGATCTAGTCGCAAGTGGAGTACGGTAAGCTCATCCTGGAGCTCTCCCAAATACGTACGTACACTGCGAGCTGTGTGACACGATGCATTGTCCTGCTGGTAGATGCCATCGTGCCGGGGCAAAATATACGGCATGGGGGGTGACATGATCCCTAAGGATAAATGCATACTTGTGTTAATCTACTGTGCTTCCAGAACGAAGAGATCATCCAAGGAATGCCACGAAAACATTGTCCTGATCCTAACGGTCCCTCCTCCGGTTTGAGCCCTTCCGACGATTGTTGCAGAGTGTTTGCTAACGTTTCACTCCGTACACGCCAACGGCCATTTGTCATCTGAAAAGGCCACCTTTCGTCACTCAGTGGACGTCCAGTTGCGGCACTGGCGTCTAAATTCCAGCATCTGTCGCCAATGAACGGCACTCAACACGGGCGCATGAACCAGGCGCATGCTACGAAGGCCCGTTCTCAAAAACGTTCACTGAACGGCCTTTGAGGAGACACTATTGATAGACTCTTGGTTCATGTGGGCAGCTAGTCGCTCAACATTTGCACGTCTGTTTTGTAAATAAAACTGCCTTTTCCTGCTACTAGTTACTTTATTTATCCCATACGCGTTTCGCCTTCTCCTGTTCTAAGGCATCGTCAGTGGAATCTATAACGATACAGTTTTGTCAGTTGTAGATTATCAAACAGTTCACTTCGCGATTTTTTGTGAAAAAAGTAATTACTTACGATTTGCTGATATGCGTGTCTTCACATCTGGTCTGGAGGTCGCACTACCACTTTTATCACTACCATATAATCACATCTTCGTGTTCTCGCCTTCTACACACTGTTTACCATGTTTCTCACTCTCTTTTGTGGTGGACTATAGTTCTTTTGTCACTCGATACGACTATTTCGTCGTACACTGCTTTTCACAGCGTACATATTGCGACTCCATTACGTGTTTCTTCTTTGGTTTGTTGCCAACCTAACGAAGTATATGTTCGATATTAACTTCTATTTATGATGTTTATACCGTGTGTGTGTGTGTGTGTGTGTGTGTGTGTGTGTGTGTGTGTGTATGAGTGAGAGAGAGAGGGTGATAGAGCCGAAGTGATATTTTTTTTTGGGGGGGAGGGGGGGGGGGGGCGTGGCGGGTGTATTAGCTGTTAGCGAGTGGCTGAAAACTTTTGTGGCGGTTGTTTTGACTTTTCGTTTCAATATTCTGTGGAGGAGTTCATGTATGAGTGAGTGTAAAGATGTTGGGTTCTGTTATTATAACATTGGACAGTACTATTATATTAATACTTTTTGTGAACGTTATTCCATTATTTTATCTCTTAGTGAAAATAATGAATTTCTGGGCATGGTCATTCAACAGGATTTTCCCTTCTGCTTTGGTTTTGTGTATGTGGTAATTTTCTTGCATGGTCAGGAGGCGTTTTTTATTGTTCATTCTAATTGTTTTCATGTCATCTTCTCTAGTGGTTGGTTTGTGGTCATTTTCTCTTAGGTGTTCTGCAAATGTGGAGTGGTTTTTCCCATATTTCCAGTGTTCCTTGTATCTGACATGAAATGTTCTCCCTGAGACCTGAGTTTCTCCTGGCGTATACAACTTTCAAATAACTTCCGGGAATTCAGCCAGGTAACACTTTCAGCGACCGCCGATATTTCGGCGGGAGAACACCCCGCCATTTTCAAGGCAAACTGCAACGGACAGGCGACGTACATGCAAATTTGCATGTACGTCGCCTGTCCGTTGCAGTTTGCCTTGAAAATGGCGGGGTGTTCTCCCGCCGAAATATCGGCGGTCGCTGAAAGTGTTACCTGGCTGAATTCCCGGAAGTTATTTGAAAATGTTCTCCCTGTTTGCCCTATGTATGTGCCTTCATGAGTGCTACACTGTAGCTGATATATACCTGCTTTCTGGTACATGTCTCTGTTTTTTGTCAATTTTGGGGTGCATTTTTGTATAGAATTGTCTGTTGTGTGTGCTATGTTTATTCCCCGTCTTTTGAAAATGTTGGTGATTTTATGGGTGAGTTTGTGTTTGTATGTCATTGTGTACCATCTTGTGTTTTCTTTCATCTTTTTCTGATTATCCTGTCTAGTTGTTATGGGACTGCGTGTTTGTGGTGGTCATATTAATGTGACTGGACCGTGTATTATTACGCGGGAGCCTCGTTGCGGTAGCGCTGACGTCTGGTGGTGATTCCCCGAACTATTGTAACTACCCTCGTGTTATAGGGGCATAACATTTTAGTGTCTTATTGGAGATATTAGACGCCTCGTATCAGCGACAGGAGCTCCCGTCCCGTTCGCGGATGTGGCCGCGGCGCCTGCGTCGGCGCCGACTGCCGCCACGGTTTACGACGGCGGAAGTGACGCCAGCAGCGGCGGGTGACGCGAGCGTCGCGTGACGTACGGCGGCGCCCCACGCGGCCCGCCGGGTCGGGGGCGGCAGCCCTTTTAATAACACCGGCCCACTTGCGCCGCCCTTATCGCCGCAACTTCTTTATTGTTTTATTTTCGTTTCGGGCGAGGCCGCCGCCGGCGGTGGCGGAGCAGCTAGCGTGGAAAATCTGCATTCGCCGCCGCCGCCCTCTTTCCTTCCTTCCGGGCCGAGGAGCCGCTCTAAGCCGATATTGCGCATTCATTAGAATGTTTTAAGCCGCGCGCTGCAGGTGCACGCCACTTCTTCCTCCGCCTTTCTCAGCCTCCTCCTCCGAACCTCCCCTCCTCCCCGTCTCACCCTCCGAGTCTCCGTTGCACATCTGTCGAGTTTTCCCGATTTTCTCGTAGTTTAATTCCGCGAGCAGAGGGGCCTCTCACAGCCACGCGTCACCCTGCTCCCACAGCTTACCCACCGAGCAACTCGGAAGTTACTCTGCAAAGAATCTTCCAAAATATCTGTTCGCTATCAAATATTTAAGCAACGGGCTGTGTTAACAGGATATTGAAGACTGACAAGAAAAGTGAAATTTCAGAAAAAAGAACGTCACAAATTGTAAGACAATGTCGGCATTCGGGGAGAATCGTAATGTTTAAAACAAGCTTTCGATAGAGCTCTTCCCAGCCATTCTCAAGTAAATGATGAGTGTCGAGTTTGTAATTCCCCCCTCCCCCCAATTATTTGTTATGATTACGTCAATCATTTCGTCGCAGCGTCTCCTTATCTATAAATATTATAAATTAAAGTCATCTGCCGCGTTTTTCTGTATGTACGAGAAGGTTAACCTCAGGTTCGACAGCAGGGATTTTCACATGATTTTCACTAATAGATACACTGACTCATGAGGGAGGTATGTGTATATAATTTATAATTATAGTAATGATAAGCTTACAGTGTACAGGACCTTAACTAATATGTGGTCTGCGAAATGGCTAGAGGACTTAGAAAAAGAAACGAAGTATTTTTGTACTTTCAACATTGCATCACAGTCAGCAATCGTGATAATCTAATATATAAGAAACTATCAGCCTCCATTGCGGTAATGAAACCAACCTTCACCTAGGTTTCAGCCCAAATAATTGATCCTTCTCCAGATGATATACCTGAATTTATAAATTGTCTAAGTGGGCATGGTCTAGAAATAAAACTAAAACAGCCTGAAAAGGCGTAGTCACATTTTAAAAATGCGGCACATAAGTACATAAGTACCGCATTCTTGAAATGTGACTACGCCTATTCAAGCTGTATTACTGCCGGCCGAAGTGGCCGTGCGGTTAAAGGCGCTTCAGTCTGGAACCGCAAGACCGTTACGGTCGCAGGTTCGAATCCTGCCTCGGGCATGGCTGTTTGTGATGTCCTTAGGTTAGTTAGGTTTAACTAGTTCTAAGTTCTAGGGGACTAATGACCTCAGCAGTTGAGTCCCATAGTGCTCAGAGCCATTTGAACCATTTGAACCCTGTATTACTGTATTAGTTTTATTTCTAGACCATGCCCACTTAGACAAATTACAGATGCAAGTATATCTTCTGAAGAAGGCTCAATTATTTGGGCTGAAACCTAGGTAAAGGTTGGTTTCATTACCTCACTCGAGGCTGATAGTTTCTAATATATTAGAAACAAAGTAGTTCATATTTACATACGGTCGATTTTCTTTATTTTCTTCGTTACAGACACATTTTTTGTTTGTACATGTTTGCTTCGTTTCTTTCTTATTCTTTTCAGATTTCCACCTCAGTTCTAGAGTTACTTTTCCCTTTCAAATAATGTTTTCTGAACGCTAAATGTCTACAATTACCTCTAACACAAACATCTTAAAGCTGCATCAAGGATTGTCTCACCCGCTCTTATATTCCAGGTGTCTGCAGTATCCGCTGAAATCCCTCTCGAACACGCTGGCGAAGAACATCAATATTCGCAATAAGTCTTAAATACACCATGCCCTTTAAATGGCCCAAAAAATAAGAATACAATGAATCGAGGATTGCTCAATCTCCTGATCTGAACCTACTTGGATTTTTATTCTTGGGCCATTTAAAGGACACAGAGTAGGCCCTGTTCAAGATCTATTGCGAATTATGAATTCTCCCCATACGTGTTGAAGAAGGATTTCATGAGATGTAGCAAACACTTCGAATATGGGTTTGAGTAAGATAATCCATCACGAGACTTTTAGACGCTTATGTTACAGCTAATGGTAGACATTTCTAGCTTTTCATTTAGGCATCAGAACACAACAACATTACCATCATCATTATCATATTCACTTCAAACATTAGACCTTATATTGTTTTGCCAGTTACGGTACCCATCGTTTTGTCTGTCTTCCTTGACTTCTTCTCCCAATTGGCTTAAATCTTGTTATCTGGAGACGTAATCTTTCTCCACTCATTCTTTCTAGATGTTCATTGCAATTTCTCCGATTTTCTTGTATTTCTTTGAGGATATTAAACATATTCAGTTTTTCTATGATTTCCGAATTTCGAAATCTGTCGGCTCTTGTGCATTCCTTTACTGTTCTTTGAAACCTCATCTCCGTTGCTTGTATGCGACTTTACTGACGTTTACTTAAAACCCACGATTCACTTCTGTAAACGAGCGTTGGAACTGCCATTGTCCTATAAAACTTTAATCGAGTTTCTTCTGTCGTTTTATTTTTTAGACATCTGCTTATAGTTACAGTACACATTTGAAAAGAAAAAATACCTGTAGAACCAAACTGCAAATGAAAACAAAAAGGACGAAACAAAGCAAGGATGTAACAACAAAAACGTGTCTGTAACTAAGAAAAAATGACATTATATATATATCTGTTCCTCATTTAATTGGCGTTTGGAGTGACGTCTAGTGGCAATGACGGGAGCTACCAGCTGATCACGTGCAGAAGAGGCGGCATCTGGTAGTAAAAGCAGTCAACGGATGCCGCAAATACATTCTGTAGCGAACCTCGTCTGAACAGTCCTTGAAGGCCGAACGGTAGCGAGCGACCGCCGTGCCATCCTCAACCCAGAGGCATTACTGCATGTGGATATGGCCAGGAAACCGCACTCACGGCCGTTATCAGCTTTGGTGATCGTAGCCGCTATTTTACAATAAAGTAGCTCCTCAATTAGCCTCAAAAGGGCTGAGTGACCCGTGCTTTCCAACAGCGCTCCAGAGACCCGGACGATCACTCATGCAAGTGCTGTATAAGTCTGAACACTTTCCTTCGTTGACCTGACAGGGACCGGAGTGACCACTGCGGCAAGCTCGTTGGCAGACAGTAACCGAGTAAACGTCGACAAGTGCGAAGCCGTTCTGTTCACTAGAAGACCGAAGCAACTGCGCAAACACCGACACTGCACATCAATAACTCTACATGCACGCCCAATACGTTTCCGTGAGAAAGTCAAATACCTAGGTGTCTGGCTGGACCGGAAATTACTCGGGGGGGACCACATACAACACATGATCAACCGGGCAAGCGCGAGGCTCAAACAGCTCTATCCTATGCTCAACAGGCGTAGCACACTGAACAGAAGGGTGTCGAGGACCATTTACATGACACTTATTCGACCCCTGATGACGTACGCAGCTCCTGTCTGGGGATACGCTGCGCCTACACGCCTGCGCCGTCTGCAGCTCATACAAAACAAAGTACTCAAAATCATAAGCAATGCTCCACGATACACACGCATCGCGGACCTTCACCGGGAATACCGACTTGAGACTCTCACGGAGGTAATCCACAAACTCACCACAAGACTATACAGAAACTCCAGACATTCGCAGAACCCGTATATTCTGAATCTGGGGAACTACGACCACAACCATAGATGGAAACATAACAGACCAAAAGACATACTTGTAAGGACCTAACATCTATGGTTAAGCACACGCAAACACAACGGTACAGGTGAGCCCTGTTAATCAGACGCCATTACTGGATATCCAGCTGTAACACACTGCCGAATAACTGGCACCACGTACGGAAGCCGTACCGTACACTGCATGCAGACAAGCTCCACACCCCCCCCCCCCCCCGCCCTCCCACACAGTGAGATGATCTATGGCCGATCTCCCACTACTATATAACGATCTTGATTGTTCCAGGAATGTAGCGGCTGGGATACATCGCCATAGCTTGTCACAGTAATGATGCATGATACCCATACTAACAAACCCAACCTTGCATGGACTAACGCAGCTAGTAAGCCACTACTGCTCTTACTACTCATCCCACTGTCGCAGAGGTTTTTTTCCCAAGGCACGAGCCTTGGCACTTTTTCCCTCTGCTCTTCAAATTGCTACCCTCACTCGCGTTTCGTCCACCATCTATCACCTGATGGACCGTGTTAATGCGTAGTCTCACCCAGAGGCACGGATAACATCACAGCCCAGCATCCTGTGATCCACTTACTAGATAACCAACATGTTGTCGGAGGTGACAGTAGAACTTTTGGTCTGGTCACCACGTTGGTGCGGGCGTGGAGGGGCCCCATCTCTCTAAAAAAAAAAGTAACCAAGCTAGACTTGAACTTTTTCTTGTCTATAAAATGTAAGGTCTGTGGCGTAAGATAGTGAACGGCTATGGATCTGACAGCAGGTGGAGTGCCGCCTTTCCATCCGCTGCGGCACTGTGAGGGGGTGAGGTGGCGGTTCCCTTGTATCGGCCGCCACTTGCTCCCAGGAAAGAGTTTAACAGAGGGCTGAATGGACCATGGACAGTCCGGAAGGGTTTGAAACAAGGAAAAACCCCTGCCCTTGCCTGATACTGAATACAGAATCTCCAGGGCCGCGCCGAGTTTAGCTTTCTCGCTGATTCATCAAACTATTCGATACTGCGGTCAAAGATACTGCAAGGATCACCTCAGGATGCTTGAAACCAATACCAGTGCAGAAATTGTATCCGACTGTTGGAACAGGCCCACCCAACATCCGGAGGGCCACTGCAGCAGACAGTGAGAGAACAAAGCAGCAGAATGACCGCTGACATCCTCTGTGTGGTTATCAGGTAGCAAGATCCCACCTTAAATCCCGCAAGAGTTTCCTTGCTACGACTGCGCCACTGGAGGGAGCACCGGAGGCAATTCATCTTGCGACATGGAAGAGCTCACTGCCCGTAGACGTCTCACCAAAAGAATAACTAGCTCCTGGCGCAAACCTACAATACCCTGTATGGAGGTCCCCCAACCGCCTAAGAGGAAGAGTGGTTGTCTCCCAATGCAAGACCAACCTGAAGACAAGAGGAATCCTTCCAGCGAGCGCAGACACCCCTTGCGACTGCAGGACTGAAGAAGATCCAAGCAACCTACTTGTATGCCCTCTCCTGGACAACCCGTGCACAATACAAGATGTTTACGAAGGAAATGACAAAGCTATCGCTGCTGCTATTTTTTGTAAATGCTGACCGGACACGGAAATGAACGAATGATCAAACCTATTACCAAGCGGCGCATCTTCTTCTCTTAATCATAGAAAAAACATTAATTTAGGACCATCATTAGCGACACTACGTTTTTGTTGTTTCATCCATCGTATATTATCCAAGGTGGGCTGATGTTTCGTCTAGCTTCCTCCTTGATACCGATAAGTATACGAATATTTTATTTCGAGCTGATTACGTTGAATGAAGTAGAACTTCGTTGTCTTTTGTGTCTCTTAAAGTCTCCGATCCAAAAAGTTTTCAATTCACTCACGGGGAATATCAGTTTTAGTCCCGGTGAAACTGAAGTATATGTGCAAGTCTTTGTATAATTTCGTATGATCGCCCAACTGTGATTCTTTCCTCTATACAAGAGTACCGACAGCAAACAATCATTTTTGTTTTGTATTTGTCCTCGCTGAATATATGTGTAAAGAACAGTAACCTTAAAGTAACACTGCCGGCCGGAGTGGCCGAGCGGTTCTAGGCGCTACAGTCCGGAACCGCGCGACCGCTACGATCGCAGGTTCGAATCCTGCCTCGGGCAGGGATGTGTGTGATTTCTTTAGGTTAGTTAGGTTTAAGTAGTTCTAAGTTCTAGGGGACTGATGACCACAGCAGTTAAGTCCCATAGTGCTCAGAGCCATTTGAACCTTAAAGTAACACTGCAGTAAAGATTAACGACCAACATCTCTCTCCCTCATAACTGAAGCCTTTGAAGAAACTGACTTCAGCTACTCCGATTCGATAGTCTTAACTGATGCAACATGCATCTGTCAGCAACAGTGGAGCAAATTAAGTTGTTATCCGATTCACGATAAAAGATTCTCTGTAAAAATCTAAACCCGAGTATTTTAATGACCTCCTACTTTTTCTGCCATTTCAGCTATGGTTAAATGTCATTTCAAGCGCGCCGCAAAAAATTGTAGAACACGAAGTAGTCAGTTGGCACTGTAATTTTGTTTCTTCAATTTCCCGAAGGTAGCAAAGTACTCTTCGCAGTTGGACGTTGCACCGTGAGGGAGCACATCAAACAGAATAACCCTTTCAGAGTTTCACAAGACCGTCGCTATGATTTTACCGACTGAGTGTGCGGCATTGAACTTTGTCTTCTGAGGAGATGTGTTGTGGCGCCAGTACATGGATGCCGTTTTGTTTCCGGTTAGAAGTGGTGAACCCATGTTTTATCGTCTGTGAGGATGTACGACAAAAAGTTGTCACGATCTGCCTCGGGACATGCAAGCAACTTCTGACAGATGCTCTTTATGGTCTTCTGTTAGGCAACTAGTGGACGAGTGAGTCAGCAGTACCAACAGAGCCGTCCAGTTGTGTACCGAGCTGTTTGATTGCGATGCGTCGATCACCTCGAATGAGAGTGTCCGCACGTTCCAATACTTCAGGATTCACAGCTGTGTGCTGCCGGCCGGCACGTGGGAGACCCGACAAGTTTGCACGACCCTGTTGCAAAGATGACAGACGCCTCGCCCAACGACTCACCATACTTTTGTTCAGTGTCAAGTCTCCGTACACATTCTGCAAGCGCTTATGAATATCTGCTTTCAGCCGAAAGTACTCAGTGACAACTCACTACCTGGTGCGCACTTCCGTTACAGGTGCCATTTTTGAGACTACTTATAGCGCTGCCAACCATCGGAAGTTTATGAAACTATAGGGGCTGAAATGGGATTTTTTTAATCACCCGTAACAAATTCCTCATTTTTTCAATCGAAACCGGCCGAGGAAAAAAATGTTGCATTTCTTACTGAACGCCCCTCGTACAAGGACTAACCTTCCTCATAAACGATTTTATTTACTAGTGAAAACGGTATTAAAATTTATGAAGATAGTATCTGTTCTTTCGAGAACAGTTACTGACTGATTGCAGCTTCTCTAGAATAAATGATAATTAATTGAAACCCTTAGCTGCCGACAGGTGTTGTTGATATACCTCGATGGGGACAGCTGAAAAAACTTTCAGCTCTCCCCATCGAGGTATTTCAACAACACCTGTCGGCAGCTGAGGGTTTCAATTAATTATCATTTATTCTAGAGAAGCTGCACGGTCATCAATGGTATCTGTTCTTTCGAGAATAGTTACTATCTTCATACATATATAGTTGAAGGCTACCCAGCCATTGACCTTCGTCTGTGCGAATGCGCACAGGTTGCCCGAACTCTTACGGTAATCGTCACCTTAGTGTGCGCGAGTAATGAGTGAATGGGCAAATATCTATTAGGTTCATTACATATGTAGATTGTGGAGAGTTGGGAATGTGGGTCTCACGGGAAGGGTGAAAGGCATAAGTCCCTCTTTGTCCTCGGTGGCTCAGATGGATAGAGCGTCTGCCATGTAGGCAGGAGATCCCGGGTTCGAGTCGCCTGTCGAGGCACACATTTTTTGCTGTCCTCGTCGAGGTATATCAACAACACCTGTCGGCAGCTGAGGGTTTCAATTAATTTTTAGGTATTAAAATTCCTGCAGCAGTACCTGAGATTAGCCTTCATATATAGAAAGAAAAATGCTGCGAGGGACTTTAATTTAGTAATATGCACAGACAACACGTCGAACTGGCTTAAATTGTGAACTGAATGTGTCGCTTGTACTATTGCATTGCCTTTTTAGCAGTCACTTAAACCTTTTAACTTTACGTCCCGCTCAGTGCTCCAGCGAGCAGCAGGCGTCCATTACTCTATGCGGGGGAATCCTATTATTCTCTCTTTTCGCTGCAGACGCATGCCAAAGAAATAAACGCGACAATAACGGCGAGCTTTCGATACATACATACCACAATATGCAGCTTCACATTGCTTAATCACTGTGTCACATGGAGAGGTAGCTGAAGATGCGATAAGGATCGATATATTTCAAGTCAGATACGTAGGATAAATGAGTGTGATCAGTACTACTAATGAAAAAACAAATTAAGAATATCAGTCTAATAGGAAAACTAATTTAAAAGTAAAATTTCCGTCCGGTCATTTAAAAAAAGGATTCGGTGAGAATAACGTGGAAATGTCCCATTTTTTTTCGATGGAGGCGTATATCCCAGTACAATTAGAACAGGACTCCTGATATAGCCTAACAATAGGCCCTTAAAAGTGGCGTCAACTGTTGGAGATTCAGGCGCAGCGCAATATTATCTCTAAGTTCTCTCTAACCGAGCCTTTCACCGTGAAATCAGCTTCCCTCTTGTGGAAGCTTACTTTCAATTCTCTTTTCTCTCTTCTTTCCGTCTCATCGCATACGGCAAACTGTGAAAACATTTTATCGTCGGCCTTCCATCAAGGTGCAGAACCAAAGAACTCTATTCGCAAGGCTGCTTTAGAAACTGTTTTTGCAGTCCGCTGATCGAAGCGACAGAGAAGGCGTCTTACTTCGCGGGAGGGACGAGTCTCAAAATTGTTCTGGAAGACAAAGAGATGGAAAGGAACCGTGGGAGCTGAAAACTGCGAACCAATTGGAGTGGAGGAGGCGGGTGAGCGAAGGAGAGAGTGGTCCTCACTCGCAGTAGACCGGGTGGGCGTGGCCCCAGCTGCTACTTGGCACCCCCTGGGCAGACATTGGCCACCGCGGGGGGTGCCGCCTGTCCAAACAACAGTCGTGTGAGTTCACGCCTCCAGATAGCAATCACGACCGCACCAGCTGGTCTCGGCAAATAGACGTACAGTTCGATGGCTCCCGCACGATTTAACAGTATACTTTTGTCCACGGTCATTGACGCTGATATGCAGCGGCGAAGCAGCGTATTCCAAACACTGCTCTAGACAAAAGTGAAACGCTAAGAGAGAGAAGCTAGAGCTCTGTGACCAGAGCAGAAATGTGCGGGGACGTATTGTTGCACAGAACATACGCGCTTCCAGTTCCTGCAGAGAAACGATTTCCAACCTCGCGTTTTGTTCCAGTAATACGATTATAGTGAGAAGAGTTAATCTGAAGACTTATTTACAGAATGTCTGCTAACAAGACTGTTACGCGATATTTCAAAGAATAGTTTCATTTTATTTCAGGACATGAAAGGGAAGGAGTGGTTGAGAAAGAACTGAGACAGGGTCGCAGCTTATCACCGATGCCAAGCAATAAACGAAACCAGTAACATTTGGAGAGGTCATTTAAGATCAGAATGATGACAATGTAATTTTGTCAGAGACTACCAAGGACTTGGAAAAGCAGTTAATTGGAGTAAATACTGTCATGAAAGAGGTTGTAATATGAACATCAACAACGTAAAACAAGGGAAATGGAATGTAGTTGAGTTGACTCAGGTGATGCTGAAGGAACTAGATTAGCAACTGGATCACTAAAAGTAGGAGATAAGTTTTCCTATTTGGGCAGTAAAATAACAGACAACGGGCGGAATTAGAGAGAATGTAAAATGCACACTGGCTGCAGTAAGGTGTTTCTGGAAAAGCGGAATTTGTTAACATCTAATATAAATTTAAGTGCCTGGAAGCCTTTTCTGGAAATATTTATCAGCGAGAGCGTTGCATGTAAGTGAAACGTGAACGAGAAACAGTTCAATCAAGAATAGAAACTTTTGAAATCTGGCGCTAGAGACGAATACTGAATATCAGGAATTCCTACTGCCTTTAATTCTAAAAGGGACAAATATCAACTTCTCTCCCTCAGTAAACGTCTACGAGCAATAGTAGACGAATGTCTAAACTGGACTAAGCACGTAACTGCAATATGCAAGAAAGCATCAGCCCTACAAAAATATTAAAAATTATAAAAAGTTCTTCCCTCTTGATTTGAAAACGACATTTGTTCAAACACCTATACTTCCAGTTACTGATTACAGCGACGATACCCGGCAAAGTCTTCCTCAGCGAAGCTCGCGACCCCTGCAATTAGTTATGAGTGCCTTTGTTCGTTGTATCTGTGACTGACTCTTCGATCATATCTCACCATCTTATGCACAGCTATCCTGGCTGAGTGCTGACAAGCGCAGAGGTTTCTCCTCTACTCTCTTATTAACGTACACTGTACCTCATATCTCTCCTCGACCTTAACGCTCTTGTCTGAACAACATGGCAGAAACACCCGTTCCCATCAGAGCTAAATCCTTTGTGTCCCACTCCATCGCTCAGACACTTTCTAGAAGTCCTTTTCAGTAGTAGGAACCCGATTCTGGAACAACCTCCTCATTTCATTAGAGAACTGAATAACGTCTCCAGTTTCAAAAGACAGTTAGTGATATACCTACTACAGCAACAGTAATGAGTACTATTGTCCCTGTACACACTCGTTCCACCTTCACACCCTTCTCTCCAACCAGATATTCCTCTTTTCGCAGCGTTCTTGGCCGGTGCAGTCTCCTTAAATTTCCCTTCCCCGAATCCGCTATATCAGTAGACATCTATTTTGTACACATATAAATTCTTTTTACATGTACCACTGTTATTATTATTATCTTTTTTCCTTTCTCAGACCTTAGGTCTGGTTAAAAACGGAAAGTGACGCGGACCTTCATCAAGCGTGACTTCCTTTTAACTGTACGGTATATGTTACATTGCATTTAGGAACTTTTGGGTAATTGAACATGTATCAATAATTACAGATTTCTGTAGTTGTATATATACGTTTGGATGTAGCTGTATTGCGTTGATGTACTGGTGGATATTGTGTGGTATTACTCCTGTAGTTGATAGTATAATTGGTATAATGTCAACTTTATCCTGGTGCCACATGCCCTTGACTTCCTCAGCCAGTTGGATGTATTTTTCAATTTTTTCTCCTGTTTTCTTTTGTATATTTATTGTATTTGGTATGGATATTTCGATTAGTTGTGTTAATTTCTTCTTTTTATTGGTGGGTATGATGTCAGGTTTGTTATGTGGTGTTGTTTTATCTGTTATAATGGTTCTGTTCCAGTATAATTTGTATTCATCGTTCTCCAGTACATTTTGTGGTGCATACTTGTATGTGGGAACATGTTGTTTTATAGGTTTATGTTGTAAGGCAAGCTGTTGATGTATTATTTTTGCTACATTGTCATGTCTTCTGGGGTATTCTGTATTTGCTAGTATTGTACATCCGCTTGTGATGTGATGTGATCTACTGTTTCTATTTGTTGTTTGGAAAGTCTGCATTTATCTGTTGTGGTATTGGGATCTTTAATAATATGCTTGCTGTAATATCTGGTGTTTATTGTTTGATCCTGTATTGCAATCATGAATCCTTCCGTCTCACTGTATATATTGCCTTTTCTTAGCCATGTGTTGGACGCGTCTTGATCGATGTGTGGCTGTGTTAGACGATACGGGTGCTTGCCATGTAGTGTTTTCTTTTTCCAATTTACTTTCTTCGTATCTGTTGATGTTATGTGATCTAAAGGGTTGTAGAAGTGGTTATGAAATTGCAGTGGTGTAGCCGATGTATTTATATGAGTGATTGCTTTGTGTATTTTGCTAGTTTCTGCTCGTTCTATAAAGAATTTTCTTAAATTGTCTACCTGTCCATAATGTAGGTTTTTTATCTCGATAAATCCCCTTCCTCCTTCCTTTCTGCTTAATGTGAATCTTTCAGTTGCTGAATGTATGTGATGTATTCTATATTTGTGGCATTGTGATCGTGTAAGCATATTGAGAGCTTCTAGGTCTGTGTTACTCCATTTCACTACTCCAAATGAGTAGGTCAATATTGGTATAGCATAAGTATTTATAGCTTTTGTCTTGTTTCTTGCTGTCAATTCTGTTTTCAGTATTTTTGTTAGTCTTTGTCTATATTTCTCTTTTAGATCTTCTTTAATATTTGTATTATCTATTCCTATTTTTTGTCTGTATTCTAGATATTTATAGGCATCTGTTTTTTCCATCGCTTCTATGCAGTCGCTGTGGTTATCCAATATGTAATCTTCTTGTTTAGTGTGTTTTCCCTTGACTATGCTATTTTTCTTACATTTGTGTGTTCCAAAAGCCATATTTATATCATTGCTGAATACTTCTGTTATCTTTAGTAATTGGTTGAGTTGTTGATTTGTTGCTGCCAGTAGTTTTAGATCATCCATGTATGGCAGATGTGTGATTTTGTGTGGGTATGTTCCAGTAATATTGTATCCATAATTTGTATTATTTAGCATGTTGGATAGTGGGTTCAGAGCAAGGCAGAACCAGAAAGGACTTAATGAGTCTCCTTGATATATTCCACGCTTAATCTGTATTGGCTGTGATGTGATATTATTTGAATTTGTTTGGATATTAAGTGTGGTTTTCCAATTTTTCATTACTATGTTTAGGAACTGTATCAATTTAGGATCTACTTTGTATATTACCAATATTTGTAGTAACCATGAGTGGGGTACACTATCAAAAGCTTTTTGGTAATCAATGTATGCATAGTGTAGCGACCTTTGTTTAGTTTTAGCTTGATATGTCACCTCTGCATATATTATCAGTTGCTCTTTACAGCCTCGTGCTCCTTTGCACAGCCTTTTTGTTCTTCATTTATAATTTTGTTCTGTGTTGTATGTGTCATTAATTTCTGTGTAATGACTGAAGTTAATATTTTGTATATTGTTGGTAGGCGTGTTATGGGGCGATATTTAGCTGGGTTTGCTGTGTCTGCTTGATCTTTAGGTATCAGATAAGTTATTCCATGTGTAAGTGTATCAGGGAATTTGTATGGGTCTGCAACGTAACTGTTAAATAATTTAGTTAGATGTGAATGTTTTGAGGTGAATTTCTTTAGCCAGAAATTTGCTATTTTATCTTTTCCAGGGGCTTTCCAATTGTGAGTAGAATTAATTGCTTGGGTGACTTCATGTTGCAAAATTATCACTTCAAGCATTTGTGGTATCATCTTGTACATATCTGTTTCTGCTTGTATCCACCGTGTGTGCCTGTTATGTTGTACCGGGTTTGACCATTATGTTGCTCCAGTAGTGTTCCATGTCTGTTATGTTTGGTGGATTGTCTATTTTAATGTGTGTGTTATCTAATGTCTGGTAAAATTTCTTTTGGTTTGTTGTTTGTGTTGAATGTTTGGTTTTGTTTCCTTCTATTTTCACTTTTTTTATATCTTCTAAGTCGTTTGGCCAATGCTTGTAATTTCTGCTTCTTTTCATCTAATTGCTCTATCACTTCTTGTTGTGAGATTTTACCTAACCTTTTTCGGTTTTTTTTCTGACATTTCATTTCTTATAAATTGTGTTAGCTGTCCGATGTCTTTTCTCAGTTTTTCTATTCCGATCTGTAGCCTGTGTTGCCATGCTGGTTTTGTGGGTTTCTTCTGTGTGTTGGTTGGTTCTGATCTCTGCCTAGTGTGTATATTTAGTGTAGTGAGTGCTCCTATATAAACCAGTAGTTGTAACTCTTCCATAGTTGTGTTTTCATTTATTTTGTTGTGTATGATTGTGTTGATAGTTTTTATTGTTGTTTCGACTTGTGGGTTATTTGGCGGTCTACGCAAGAATGGTCTAATGTCTGTATTTGTGTCTTTGCATTCTATATATGTCAGCTGAAATTTTTCTTCTATATCTAACATGTGTGTCACTTCGTGTTCTATTTGTGCTTCTTCTGGTGGCTGTCTTAAGATTTCGTTTTCCTCTGACTGTTTAATTGATGCGTGTTGTTCTTTGTTTGTTTGCTCTGGGATGTTTGAGTCCATTACTGTATTTTCTTCTTCTTCTGATTGCACATTATTTTGTTCCAGTATTTGTTGTACTTGTTGTTTGATGTTTTCTAATTCTGACTGGGGTAGCCTGTTATTTTTGATTATTACACGGATCTGATCAGCTAGTCGTTGTTCTGTTAAAAATTTTAATTCTGGGTATCTGGTAATAAATGTTGTGTATACTTGTGATCTGTATCCAGTTGTGTTGGTTCCTAGGTTTGTTGCTTGGTAATAACAGAACATGAGGTGTCGATTAACTTCATCCGACCATCTCATCCTCTGTCTTTGTTTTCCTTCTAGGGTTGTTGCAGAAAGCATATCCTTCAAAACACCTCTATTTGGATTTGAATCATTTTCCAGTTGGCTAGCAGTGTCGTTACCATTGTGGGCGGGCATAGGGTTCAAGCGTCGTCCCCGACCATGACGGCGCTTGTCCGAGGCTTCTTTAGTTCTGTCCTGAACCAACTAATCACACTAAAAGGGGGGTTAGCCCTATTAGTGGTTTGTTCTTTTCGTCGCCTTTTACGACTGGCAGAACATACCGGAGGCCTATTCTTTTCCCGGGCCTCCACGGGAATTATTATTATTATTATTATTATTATTAGAAGTAGTATTAATAGTAGTAAAAAAAGTACTCCAGCATTAACTCTATTAGCTCTTAGTATTGTCTATTCGCATTGTCTATACAGACACTCAAATCATTTTATTGCTATTTGTCGTATTCAAATTATTGTAATTTCTTAGGTAACTATGACGTAGAAAAGGTATTGTATGTGTGAAACCCTGGTCCGATGTAAGAGAGGTCCTGAAAGCCCTAATCTGATCAGGTTAAATAAATAAATGGATAGATCTAGTGACTAATGAAAAGTACTGAATCTGTTGGGTCTTGCCCACTCGTCGCTAATGGGTTGCCTAAGGGATGCAGCGATCTCGGAATGCTGTAGAACAATTCAAACAAATAACATTAGTAGTTTTATTTCTAGACAGCAAATTGACAATACTTAACTTTGATTACAGCAAATGTCGCTAGCGAGAGGCGATACGAAAACAATAAAATTCTTGCTATACACAAAGTCCAAGTAAGCACTTGATACGGATCACGACAATATGATAGCGTAGCACTACCGTCCGTTGCCGACTGGGCCGATCTGAGGGGCCGAAGCTAGCAGGAGCGGCGCTTACATTCACTTCTTCCAGGTATTGCTCTTGGTGGCTAAAAGAATAGGTCAGTTGATATTACATGTCATAAAGGCAAGAAGGACTCATAAATTTGGTAATAGATGGAAGTGGGGCGAGAAGGTGACCGGGAAGAGGGTGGTAAAAATTGTAGGGGGTTAACCATGGGAATGCAGTAAGTGTGTGTGTCAAATGCATGCAGATTGCAGTAGCTATTCGGAGATGAAGAGACTTGCACGGGATAGAGTAGCATGGAGAGCTGCATCAGATCAGTCTTCGGACTGAAGAGCACAACAACATTGTTATTTTACAACCAGTGGAACAGAGAACATGTAAAACAAATGTAGATGCATTGATCTTATTCACTGCTATCTAAGACATTTACTAACACCATCACTAAGTGCAGGACGCAAACGTTACACTTCAACAAGGGACTACCTGTATTTAATAGAAAAGTTGATGAATATAAATTAGCACTATGGCTAGTCACTGGACTTGAACTCTGATAGACAATGGTTCAAATCTCCGTCTGCCCACTCAGATTTGGATTTATATTTACATTTTCCTAAGCCACTAAAGGCAAATTAAGGGACTTTTCGTATGTAATGGACACAGCCAACTTCCGTCCCCAAATTTACCTAAATCCAGCTCGTGCTCCGTCAAGAAGAACGTAGTCGTCGACAGGACATTAAACTGTAATCGCACTTAGCACTTTCACCTCTATTTATTTGTTTCGTGAGCACATTATAGGACAAAAATACTGTTTTCCTAGTTTACGCAGTGCGATCAAAGCATTTTCATTCCGTTGGCTCCGAAGAAAGAGATCGTCTCGCGAAATATTCTCCCCAATACAGGACCAGCTAAGGAGACTTTTTATTGCACCGAAACGACTCCGCCTCTCAAGAGGCCGTGTGTTTATCTGAAACAGTGGCAACTTAAACTGTGTGAGAAGGAAGCATCGTGTGTAAAGATTTAATAAGTTACTGAAGCAGACCACTACGGTTAATTTCTGACGATATAATGATCTAGAAGAAAACATTATGAGTATTAAAAGAAATCAGCTAAATTTCGTTTACGCGATAGCCCACACAAATCTGAAGGCTGTAAATTCAACTAAATACTTAGGGATTACAATTACAAATAACGTAAACTGGAACGATCACATAGATAAAATTGTGGGTATAACAAACCAAAGACTGCGATTAACTGTCAGAACACTTAGAAGGTGCAACAGGTCTACTGAAGAGACTGCTTACACCACGCTTGTCCGCCCTATTCTGGAGAATTGCTGTACGGTGTGGGATCCGCATCAGGTGGTGCTGACCGATGACATCGAAAAAGTACAAAGAAGGGCAGCTCGTTTTGTATTAATGCGAAACAGGGGAGATAGTGTCACAGACATGGTACGTGAATTGGAGTGGCAATCATTAAAACAAAGGCGTTCCTCATGAAATTTCAATCTCCAGTATTCTCCTCCGATTGCGAAAACATTCTGTTGGCACCCACCTACGTAGGGAGAAATGATCATCACGATAATGTAAGAGGAATCAGGGCTCGCACAGAAAAATTTAAGTGATCGTTTTCCCCGCGTGCCGTTCGCGAGTGTAACGGTACAGAGACAACTTGAAGGTGGTTCATTGAACCCTCTGCCAGGCACTTTATTGTGGATAGCAGAGTAATCACTTAGATGTAGATTCATAAGTACCTCTAAGGACCTTAGGAATTATTTCAGCCTGACTCATCTGCACTCTAAGACAAAAAGAAAAAGAAAATAAAAAGAAAAGGAAAAAGCAAAACGACGTATCACGCAGAAATTATCCGAATGTAACGGAAATCAGTAGATTTGATGTACGTGTACAAACAAACAAATGATTACAATTTCAGAAAAAATGGATCATTTATTCAAGAGAATGAGCTCCACAAATTGATCGTGTCAATACCGCCTTGATCCACCTCTGGCCCTTATGCAAGCAGCAATTCTGCTTGATATTGATTGACAGAGTTGTTGGATGTCCTCCTGAGAGATATCGTGCTAAATTTTGTCCAACTGGCGCTTTGGATTGTCAAAGTCCCGAACTGGTTGGAGAAGCCCGCCTGTAATGCACCAAATGTCCTCAACTCGGAAGAGTTCCAGCGACCTTGCTGGCCGAGGTAGGGCTTGGCAAGCATGAAGACAAACAGGGTGCAGGCGGGCATAACCTTGCTGAAATGTAGGTCCAGGATGGTTTGTCATGAAGGACAACATAACTGGGCGTAGAATATAGTCGACGTGTCGCTGTGCTTTAAGAATACGGCGGATGACAACCATCTGGTCCTGTTGTGAAATCAGATGGCAACCCACACCACCACTCCTGGCTGTCGAGTTGTATGCTGGGCGACATACAGGTTTGTATCCCAGCACTGTTCAGAGCGTCTCCAGACACACTTCGCTGGTAGTCGGAGCTCAGTTCGCAGCAGGCATCATCTCTGAAGACAATTCTAATCCATTCGATGAGATCCCAGGCCGAATGTGCCCGACACCACTAGAGACGGGCATGCTGGTTTACAGAAGTTAATGTTAGCAGACGCTAGTGGGCTGTGTGTTCAGCCTCCTTTCAGTGAGGCGCCTTGTGTTCAATGGAGCACCAGTTGCACCTTGGATCGATGTTAATGATGAATCTGGGGCACTCAGTCTCTCTCTGACGAATGCTCGATCCTCATGTTCCGTCGTCTCTGTAGGGCGATTACTTCCTTCTTGATGCTGTAACCGTCCATGATTCATCCATTCATGCCAACATCATCCAACAGTGGCATCGCTTCTATTTAAAGTGACGAGTGATTGACCGATTACTCCAACCGGCTACTTTGAACCCAACTACACATCCTCTCTCAAATGATATCTGCCTATATCGTTTGTACTAGGATACTGGCGGTATCAGAGCAATTTTGGTATCAAATTGGTACTCAAATTAATTACATTGATCAATTAATTACCACCACCCCCAAATGACGTCATGTCTTTTCTCAACCTCCACGTGGATCCCTGTACCTTTACCCTCCCATCCCCCTCTCCCACCTACCCTATTGGCGGGAATTTAGAATTATGACCGGAATTTCGAATTTTGGTGGGAATTTCTTTGTCCCAGGGCTGAGCTAATGTCACACCCCACCCAGTCCGGGAACTGGTGGGAAATTAAATATGGCAGTGCCATTTCTGGGACTCGAACCTTTGTCCTCCTGGACAGAAAGCTCAAGTGCGCCTCCCTAAGACAATTATGCCACCAGAGGAGCTTGGAATTGACGGAAAATTAAAAATGGCGGTGCCCTTTTCCGGACTAGTACCCAGATCCTTCTGGACGGAAATATGGGCAGGTGCAGGAGAGTATGGATTGGTTAGTGTACTTTACTTATTTTTGTTGGGAAAGTGAGGTAAAGATAGGCCCTAATTACGTAATTAATCATACGGGTCGCTCCTAATTATACAACAATATGCATAGCGCTACACGAGGACTGCCCTAAAATCGCAATACAGCTCAGCCGTACAACTAGTGTTATCCAGCTGAGAAAAAAATTCACAGAACCACTCGAAACTAGTGGCATGCGCACTCAAACTCTATCTTTCACCTAAAAGCCGGCGCGAGGAAGACTAGGGTGGAAGGTACTATCTTTATTTTTTTGTGGGATCATACTTAGAAAGGACTGTTACGATATACTACACCAGGTAACTGAAAGAAATAAGCTACGTGGCGAACAGAAATCATACTTTTAATCAAAGACAATAATTACACGGACTTCTTAGTTGGGTGTGTGACCACCCGAGGCGGCACTGCATACTCCGCAACGTGCTGCCATGACGGTCCCAAGTTTGGTAAGGAGCTCTTGTGCCAGTGAGTTCCATTCTTCCACCAGCGTGGATGACAACTGCCAGATAGTTGTTGGTGCATGTCCGAGTGCTGCAACACGTCTCCTAACCGAATCCCACACGTGCTCGAAAGGATTTAAGTCTGGGGAATGGGCAGCCAGTACATTCGACGAATACCCTCCCGTTCCAAGAGCTCCTGCACCTGAACGGTTCGATGTTGTTGCACAATGCCGTCCATAAAAAAGTAGTCAAGGCGGAATGTTGGTTGCTCTAAAAAGATGTACGTGGGGAAGGAATACAGTGTTACGAGGGTAATCCCAAAAGTAAGGTCCCCTGAAATTTTATAAGTACATAGACATGTTTATTTCTACAGTGGTTTACACCAGTTTACAGCTTGATCATTTAGCTATTTTTCGACATAATCACCATTTCTGTCGATACATTTTTGTAGATCTGCTTTTGTATGCCCATGTCATACCAGCTCGCCGTCATGCTGTTCAAAAAGTCATGAACCTCTTCTTTCACCTCGTCGTCGGAGCTGAATCGCTTTCTGGCCAAATGTTCTTTTAACTTAGGGAACGGGTGATGGTCACTGGGCGCCAAGTCAGGACTATAGGGTGGGTGGGTGATAATGTTCCACTGAAACTGTTGCAGGAGAGCAACGGTTTCCCGATGCGATGTGTGGGCGAGCGTTGTCATGGAGAGTGTGTACGCCCTTGCTCAACATTCCTCTTCTCCGGTTCTGAATTGGCCGTTTGAGTTTTTTTCAGAATCTCACAGTACCTGTCAGCGTTAATTGTGGCCCCAGTGGGCATAAAGTCGACCAACAATAGCCCTTTCCGATCCCAAAAAACGGTTGTCATGACTTTACCGGCAGACTGTATTTGTTTGAATTTCCGAGGCTTTGGCGGAGAAGGATGCCGCCACTGGCGTGATTGTTGCTTGGTCTCAAGTGTAAAGTGGTATGCCCGGGTTTCGTCACCCGTGACAAATGATTTCAGAAAGTTGTCCTGTTCGGCTGCAAGGCGGTGAAGAAATGCGCGGGAAACATCAACTCGTTGCCGCAGGTGGTCCTCAGTCAGCATGCGTGGCACCCATCTTGCGCACACCTTCTGGTAGTTCAATGTTTCCGTTAAAATTCTGTGAGCGGTGCTTCGGGAAAACACAGGAACCAACGTGCAGAGATCATCGAGGGTGATCCGCCCATCTTCACGCATGCTTTGCTCAACCTTCAACACTGTGTCCTCAGAAACTGACAGTTTCCCGCTCCTTTGTTCGTCGTGAATTTCGGTCCGGCCAGCTGCAAACTCTCTACACCACTTACGAACATTTTTGACATTCATGCACGACTCACCATACACTTCCGTCAACTGGCGATGGATTTCACTTGGCACAGAGCCCTTTGCGTTCAAAAACCAAATAACTGCGCGCAATTCGCACTTGGCGGTAACATCCGACAGGAACTCCATTCTCAACGGCTGCCAAGCCAAGACTGAGCCCCTCAGCGTGGCGGGCGCATGTTTACACACAGCGCGCGAAGCTCTCTTCATAACAGCGTGACCCACAGCCACACAGACAGAGTTCTGTACTTATAAAAAAATAGGAGACCTTACTTTTGGGATTGCCCTCGTATAATCACATTGACCTGTCAGTGTGCCGTGTACATAGATTTCGAGACCAGGACGCCAGTGCCACACTATACACCTGGACCACCAGAAACGATCATATGGTATTGCAATGCCCGTGTTGTTCAAAAGTATGACGCAGTGTTCCTTAATACATGCATGCATGTCCAAAGGAGCAGGCACTGCGGCGAGTACAGCCTTATGAAATACGTTAAACGTATTTGCAGCTGCGAATAAAGTCACGGCCGAAAATCGCTCTGAAAGACACATGCAGGGAAGGAGTAGAGTATCGCAATAGTACTGACTCATGCGTGTACTATGTACATGAAGTTGGAGATCGGTACGCACATGCAACATTACGGTTCCTCACACAGTAACAACTGGAACGCCGGCACCTGTGACCGAGCGGTTCTAGGCGCTTCAGTCCGGAACCGCGCTGCTACTGCGGTCGCAGGTTCGAATCCTGCCTCAGGCATGGATGTCTGTGATGTCCTTAGGTTTAAGTAGTTCTTAGTCTAGGGGACTGATGACCTCAGATGTTAAGTCCCATAGTGCTTAGTGCCATTTGAACCATTTGAACATCTAGAACATCAGAATCGATCATAAGATTTGTAGAGCCTGTGTTGTTCAGAATCTCGATGCAATATTCCTTAGGGTATATGTGCGTGCGTATTAGACGGGAAAAACTGTAGGGGAAAGATGCGAAGGTCTTCCGAGATAGTTTCACTAAGGAAGATCGTAATACGGTATAGGTATGGTGGCGACAACAGCCGTTATAAAATACATTAAACATATTCCGCAGTTGCGGTTATGATTAATCATCAGCTGTATAATGGAATGATGACAATGAGAATTTGTGCCCGGCCGGGACACCAACCCGCATTTCCCGCTTATCGCCAGCGGTCGCCTTACCATTGGCCTATTCGAGCGAGTTCGACGGCCAGACCCGAACTTCCATACGTCGTCAACCCTGTGTCTACAACGTGGACTCATACACTCGTCATGTACATTCCCGTACAGGGGAGACATTGTAATTAAAAGCCTCTTTGCCTGCGTCGGTGTATAAATACGATACTGCAGCGTTACTTCGGACGTGCTGCATGTCCGAAGGACATCTACGTCTACATGGTTACTCTGCAATTCACACGTAAGTGCCTGGCAGAGGGATCATCGAACCATTTTCATACTACTTCTCTACCATTCCACTCTCGAATGGCACGTGGGAAAAAGGAACACCTAAATGTTTCCGTTCGAGCTCTCATTTCTAGTATTTTATTATGACGATTATTTATCCCTACGTAGATGGATGCCAACAAAATATTTTCGCATTCGGAAGAGAAAGTTGGTAATTGAAATTCTTTAAATAGATCTCGCCGCATAAAATTCCGCCTTTCAGTGACTGCCAACCCAACTCGCGTATCATACCAGTGACACTCTCACCCCTATTGCGCGATAACACGAAACGAGCTGCCCTTCTTTGCACTTTTTCGATGTCCTCCGTCAATCCTACCTGGTAAGGATCCCATACTGCGCAGCAATGTTCCAGCAGAGGACGGACAATAGTAATGTCGGCTGTCTCTTTAGTGGGTTTGTCGCATGTTCTAAGTGTTCTGTCAACAAAGCGTAGTCTTTGTTTCGCCTTCCCCACAATTCCTAGGTATTTAGTCGAATTGACAGCCCTTAGATTTGTGCGGTTTCTCGTATACCGAAAATTTATCGGATTTATTTTAGTACCCATGTGGATGACCTCGCACTTTTCTGTGTTTAGTGCCAATTGCCACTTTTTGCACCATACAGAAATTCTCTCTAGATCATTTTGTAATTGGAACTGATCGTCTGATGATTTTACTAGGCAGTAATTTACAGGGTCATCTGCAAACAATCTAAGGGGGCTGCTCAGATTATCATCTAGATCATTTATATAAATCAGGAACAGCAGAGGGCCTATGACACTACCTTGCGAAACGCCAGATATCACTTCTGTTCTACTCGCTGATTTACCGTCTATCGCTACGAACTGTAACCTCTCTGAGAGGAAATCACGAGTCCAATAATACAACTGAGACGATACTCCATATGCACGCAATTTGATTAATAGTGACTTGTGGGGAACGGTATCAAAAGCCTTCTGGAAATCCAGCAATATGGAATCGATCTTAGATCCCTTGTCGACAGCACTCATTACTTCATGGGAATAAAGAGCTAGCTGTGTTGCACAAGAACGATATTTTCTAAATCCGTGTTGGTTATGTATCAATAAGCCATTTTCTTCGAGATGATTCATAATGTTAGAGTATAGTATATGCTCCAAAATCCTACTGCAAATTGTGGTCAGTGATAAGGGTCTGTAATTCAAAGGGTAATTCTTGAATATTGGTGTGACCTGTGCTACTTTCCAGTCTTTAGGAACAGACCTTTCGTCAAGTGAGCGGCTTTATATGATTGCTAAGAAAGGCGCTATTGCGTCTGCATACGCTGAAAGGAACCTGATTGGTATACCATCTGGACCGGAAGTCTTGATTTGTTTCGCAACACCTAAGATATCTACTTTTATGTCACTCATGCTAACAGCTGTTCTGGTTTCGAATTCTGGAATATTTACTTCGTTTTCATCTACATCTACATCCATACTCCGCAAGCCACCTGAGGTTACCTTGAGTACCTCTATTGGTTCTCCCTTCTATTACAGTCTCTTATTGTTCTTAAATAGATGGATTGTCGGTATGCTTCTGTGTGGGCTCTAATCTCTCTGATTTTATCCTCATGGTCTCTTCGCGAGATATACGTAGGAGGGAGCAATACACTGCTTGACTCCTCGGTGAAGGTATGTTCTCGAAATTTCAACAAAAGTCCGTACCGAGCTACTGAGCGTCTCTCCTGCAGAGTCTTCCACTGGAGTTTATCACCTCCGTATCGCTTTCGCGATTACTAAATGATCCTGTAACGAAGCGCGCTGCTCTCCGTTGGATTTTCTCTATCTCTTCTATCAACCCTATCTGGTACCGATCCCACACTGCTGAGCAGTATTCAAGCAGTGGGCGAACAAGCGTACTGTAACCTACTTCCTTTGTTTTCGGATTGCGTTTCCTTAGGATTCTTCCAGTGAATCTCAGTCTGGCATCTGCTTTACCAACGATCAACCTTATATGATCATTCCGTTTAAATCACTCCTAATGCGTACTCCCAGATAATTTATGGAATTAACTGCTTCCAGTTGCTGACCTGCTATATTGTAGCTAAATGATAAGGGATCTTTCTTTCTATGTATTCTTCTTTCATGAAGGAATTACAGAAAACTGTACTTAGTAACTCCGCTTTAGTGACACCATCATCGGTAACATTTCAATCGCTATCGCTCAGTGACGGTATTGACTGTTTTTTGCCACTGGTGTAATTTACTTACGACCAGAATCTCTTCGGGTTTTCTACCACACATTGAGACGATGTTTCATTACGGAAACTATTAAAAGCACCTCGCATTGACCTCCGCACTAAATTTCGAGCTTCCGTGAAACTTAGACAGTCTTGGGGATTTTGCGTTCTTCTGAATTTGATACCTTGCTTCGTATTTCAGAAGAACAAAGGCACTGCGGTATCGATTTTGGAGGTACGGATGTCGTAGACTGGGGAGGTATAGTGTTGCATGAGCGTACTGACCAAAGATCACTGTTATTGTGACACCGTATTGCTTTCGTACGTCCCTCTTTTCAGAGCAACATTCGTTTGTGACTTCATTTTTATGGAAGAAAATGCAAGACAGCATCGAACAGCTCAGATGAAGGAACACTTGGAACGAGAGGACATTCGGCGAATGCACTGGGCTGTCCATTCCCGCAACTTAGATCCCTTCCAACACGTGTGCGATGCGTTGGGAGGACGTACTGTAAAACGTCCACGTGCATCAACGACCGTCAAGCAATTGTCTACCGCGCTGGTGCATGAATAGAACTCCCTGCTACAAGAATTCCTTACCGGCGTTGCGGCCAGCGTGAGTGCACGTTGCTGAGCATGAATTGCCTTCCATGGTTATCACATTAAGAACCATGTCCCGCCTTTTTTAATGTCCACGAGATCATCATGAATTGCTGTCATTCGGTGTAATTATTGTCCTTGAATAACACTGTCATTGCTGTTTGTCACATTGCGTATTTCTTCTTTTATCTTCTCTACTGTATTGTAGCAGTTCTTTCCATGTTTGATCCATGCTTTGCCCTTAGATTTTGCACAACAGTCCAAAACAAATAGTAGAAAAAGCGGATGCCAGACAAACTCACAGTAAGGATCTTAATATGATTTATCAATGAAGAAATTGGCGTACAAAACACTTACACGGCCTATTGTTCTACCGTCTGGAATCCTTACGAGATTGGATCAGACAGAGAAGAAATAACAAAGAACGGCGTGCTTCGTCAAGGGATCGTTTACTCGGTGCTAGGACGTTATGGAGATGCCCAACAAACTCCAGATTTTACTAGAGATGCGTTGAGCATTATGGTGAAGTTGAAAATCTGAGCTCGTACGTTGCACGAAGAGTCTGGCACCATACTACTTCCTTCAACATATGTCTTGCGAAACGGTTGCGACGAGAAATCCGGAGAAATTAGAGCTCATACAAAGGTTTACGGACAGTCGTTGTTCCCGTGCACCATTCTCAAGTGGAATATGGTATTCCAGCATAGAATTAAGGTACACTACCTGGGGTGTTTGCACGCACGCTATTGGTCCACTGAGAAAGAAGGGGATACAATGAGCTCGGAAAACTGCGTTACATTCGCTGTACACGCTACGATGATTTGTGCAGCAGAAATACGAATCCAGATACAGATATACTAGGCGCATCACGTATACCGTAACAGGACGACGAAACAAGGTAAGAGACATTAGGGAAGGTGCGGAAGCATACAACTACTTCCGTTCGCCCCGTACGTGAATATTACGGGAAATGAAGTGATTAACAGTGATGATAAATACACTGTTCGGTGCACGGAACCAAACAAGGTAAGACACTGACCCACATTCGGGAGGAAGGCAGTTCAAAACCTCGTCCAGCCTTCCGAATTTAGATTTCTCGTGGTTTCCCTAACTCGGTTAAATCGAATGTTGGGACGATTCCTTTAAATATAGCACTGCCGATTTTCTCCTTCTTCCTTCCTTAATTCGGGCTCACGCTCCGTCTCTAATCTTTCTTCCTTTTCCTTGCAGTGCACAGTGCCTCGTCTTGGAGAAAACACGTGGATGTCGACTTATTTAGTAGCGTCCCTCCTTGTAGAAACCGAAGATTTAACCATATGAATTACGAAAATATAAGTGAATACTTCCTCTTGGTCTCGTACAAGTAACGCGATATACGATGTGCACCAGGAGATGAACGGAAGTAGCAGGAATGCACTGAAAACGTATGAAATGTACAAACAGGTAATGAAGTTATGTGGCCATGCAGAGAACCAAACAAAGACGCAAAGTCAGAAAACTCAGGTGAACCATCATTAGAAGGAAGGATGATTGTGGGATGTAGACAAAATCATCTGATCTGCCAAATTTGGCAATAAAACAAGTAACGGAGGGAAAATTGTAGCAAGTGATATTTGAACCCTGCGTCACCAGCTTACCACCCGAGTGTCGCAACAACGTAGCCATCTCTCAGTTGATACAGAAGAACAAAAAGTTTGTACAGAATCTGGCAGGAGTGATGTGTACTATGACGCAAACTTTTTTTGGCATTTCTAAAGTTTTATGCATATTTTGGTGTATTTTGAGTTGTTCCCTTAGTGAGCTTTTAAGTACGAAAGATGTAGAAAGGTAACAACGTAATCAAAATAATCGGAAAACGATTTCGCGCAGAGCACCAAATTGTAGCGGACATCTCAGTAACCTTTTCCTCAGTTTAAATTGAAGTGTTGTTTGCAGTTAGTAAAAGTGTGCGGCAGCATAACTGTAGTCTGAGCAAGAAGCGAAAGTAGGCAGTGAAAACAGATGCATAAAGGGAGAAATTCATCCTAATACTAAAAAAAGAAACTCTCTTATGTTTGTACTCAGCCTTTGAATTTTATCGACGGCTGCCAATATCAGAATACGTCTGTACAGATTTTATTTAGAAAATCAGTACTAAAATGAATAGTTAGATAGTTTCCGAGTCATGTGAAGCAAGTGACATGTTTTGGTTGACTGATTTCAAATATTTAGAAAGCGCAACATTTGTGACACATACACAGCTTCCAAAGAGCGGATCACTCGAATCTGCGTCAAGCTGCAAGGATATCGAGCTGCGTAGAGGGCAGCACCTGTCTGCCGAGCTAGTGAACTGGTAGACGCTCAGAAGCAGCTGCAGTTTAATTGGAGACGAAATCTGGAGTAGGGTCTTACACCAGTCCACCTCTAAGGTACTAATTTCCTATCATTACATTCGGTACATTACGATAGGGTGGAACTAAACGACACAGAATGAAGTTTAGCATGATGCGCGGGGCAGTGAAATTATCATTTTCGAAGTGGGAGTCAGAGATTGAGAAGGTTTCATGGTTGCTGTTGTGACTGTATCCTACATTTCGTCAATAAACCCAATAGGAGAAGCACCCTGTACGGCAAATTAGAAAGGAGCCCCAATTTACTCTTTGATATTTCGACACACCCAGTGTATTATTGAGTAAATTTCTCCATTTTAACAACCATAATAATGCAATAATCGCTGATTATGTATCGTCAAAAGGTTTTTTTTCCTTGGAGTGAAATGTTTCTCTGAGTATAAACTTCATTGTCTGGTGCGAATCACAATTTAACTACTTCGCACACGACTGAGAACAGTATGGTGACATCTCTGGTCTTGAAATATTCAGGAAACTCCATAAAGTGATTATGAAAGCATAATTAATCACAAAATCTAAAAGAGAGGGCTAGAATTTCTTTTCACGGTTTTCTTATCAATATTAGGTAAGTAAAATCTTCAGCTTCTATAAGTCTGATTCATTTAATTCTGGGTTACATCGCCGGAATCCACTACTAAATATTACAGTGTTTAAATGACAAGTGAAAGTATTTTAATCGGTAAAGAACGTTAATTTTTAACGAATCGTTGGCATAAGGGTTATCAAACATGACGCAATAGCGCAACTGAACAATGCTAAGTGAAGATAAGTTCCGTGGCCTTGTTGAAAGAACCATATCCCGCTATTCACCGAAAGCGATTTGTGACAGCCTTGCCAATCCTAAAGCTTGATACTGGAATTAAAACCAATCCGTTCGTATACACATACAATGTCTTGACTGAAGATTGCAAACTTTCGGAACATATATGAGATCCTCGTTTCCTACCTCCAAACAAGGCAGTAAAATTAGAGCTAAATTTTCATAGTTAAATTTGGTTCCCAGATATTAGCTCATGCAAGATATTAAATGGAGGTCGTCAGTAATGTGACTTGAGTGTCGATGGTGAAATAATGATGAGAACAATACAAGACCCAATACCCGAACAGAGAGAATCCCTGACCCAGCCTAGAATCAGACAGGGCCCTTCGCATGGCATAGTGAGCACCCTCTGCCACGCACCATATTATGGATTGCGGAGTATCGATATAGATGTAGACGTAGGTGGTCGGGAACCCAAATAAGGAAACAGAAGGCAAATCCCTGGAAAACATATGTGTCTCACACGCATGGCTAACAACTTTCATTAAGATGATTAACGTCACCTCTGTTAGCAGTTAATCGAATAATGAAAATCATAACGTTTGGAATGACATTGTAATTCTGCAGAGACTGCAAAGGACTTGGAAGAGCAGCTGAAATATGATGTTAGAGGTTACAAGATAACTTCACAGATTATGATATGAATTTCAAGAAAATTAAAACAAGGGTAATGGAATGTAGTAGAATCAAATCAGGCTATGGCTGAGGAAGTTAGATAATACAGAAAAATAAATGAGGAAATCCGAAGTAGAGACAGTGTGAAGTGAAGGCTGGCGACAGCAAAGATGTTGTTTCTGCAATAGAGATATTTGTTAAGATTTAATATCGATATGTTAGGAAGGATTTTCTGAATGTATTTGTATGGACTGTAGTCTTATACGGATGTGAAATATGGACGATAAACAGTTGAGAAAAGAAGAACTGATGGTATCTGTATAATATTCTGAGTGAGCGTCCCCTTTCGCTGATTTCACCGCCTGGTATGAGTGTTCCTAGATGCCACCAAGGCGACTTGAGTGTCTATAATGAAATAATGATGAGGGCAACAGAAGACCCATTACTCGAATAGAGAAAATCTTCCACGGGGCGTAGAATCAAACACGGACCCCTCGCAAGGCATTCAACCACGCTGACGATTCACCTACGGAGGCAAACAGACGGTAAGAGCGTACAAGCTTTTGAAATGTTGTGCTAAGAAAGACTGCTATAGATTACGTGGTTAGGTCAGATAAATGAAGAGTTACTGAATCGTGTTAGGGAGAAAAGAAATTCGTTGCAGGACTTGATTAAAAATCGAGATCAGGTGGTAGGACGCATCCACGATTGTAGGATGTGTGCGGGACAAGAACTGTAGAGGGAGAACCGAGGTTTGACTGGATTAACGATGTTATAATAGATATAGTTTGCAGTAGTTATGCGGAGATGAAATGACTTGCACAGGATAGACTAGCATGGAGAGCTGTATCAAACGAACCGGATCGAAGACCACAACAAGGTCTTGTTTGACGCAGAAACTTCCCCGCGACCTATTGCCCTAATATCAGTGCTGCCTGTAACTACTGCAGATTTCTGCTCAGTAGCGAAACCCTGCAGCTCTGCAGGGCAGGTGCTCTGTCGGAAGGCGCTCGGCCCTTTTCTTTTTCTCCCGGTCCGGCACGTGCTGAGCTCCGGACCGCCGCCCCCGCCGCCCGCGGAGCGCCTTAACCTGTTCTCCGGCGACGGCGGCCGCTCTGTTACATTTATTCATGCGACCGCGCCTAGCTAGTCGGCGGCGCCGGTCCGGGCCGGCCGCCATCTTGTCTTGGGAGGAGACCACGCCCCGGGGCGGAACCCGAGACCCCCGACCCCGCCCCCGCCGCGGGCACCGCCCCCGAAAAACTGCGCCGACGCCCCGCTCGCGAGTCGCCGCTGCGTCTTCAGGCCGCGACGCCGGACGACGGTCGCCGGGCGCCACCTGCTGCTGTATCGACCTCTCGCCAGATCCGACGCCGCCGTCCCCGAAGGCGGACGGCGCTCATCCCGTCCTACAGAGAGCTGGGCTGGAGCTAACCTAATCCACAAAGAACCACCGTGCTTTCCTGACGAGCTTTATATGCCAGAATTACAGGACATACCATCTCCTCTTAAACGTTGTCAATGTCATATAATCGATAAAAATCAAAAGGGCAAAACATAAAAAAAAAGACATCAGGTACCCCCAAGGATCATTTCTGGGACCAAAAGTATTTTACCTGTCCACAGATCCGATTAGGACTCTGACGCTTAATGACACTTCCGTACCTTATTTTTCGGTACATACCTCATACTTCCTATGCCGTTAACGTGCAGGTTACATGCAGGAATTACGAAACGTATCACCTGCTCTTAAATGTCGTCAATATCGTGTTACCGATAAAATCAAAAAATGCAATATGGAAAAAAAATTACGCGCCTTAACGATCTGATCTGGGACCAGAGTTATTTTGCTCAGATGAGCGTCTCTGACGCTTAATGACACTTTCACACCAGCCTGTATATGCCCCGGGTACGACAGTACACACCTCCTCTGTTAAAGTTTGTAAAAGTGCAGCTTACATGCTCTCGAAAGCCGGCTAGAGTGGCCGAGCGGTTCTAGTCGCTACAGTCTGGAACCGCGCGACCGCTACGGTCGCAGGTTCGAATCCTGCCTCGGGCATGGATGTGTGTGATGTCCTTAGGTTAGTTAGATTTAAGTAGTTCTAAGTTCTAGGGGACTGATGACCTCAGAAGTTAAGTCCCATAGTGCTCAGAGCCATTTGAACCATTTTTTTGCTCTCGAAGCCATAACCGACGCGGAGTTGTTGAACATACTGTTATTGGCGCACTTGTGTTATTTCTGTATGAAAATCCGAATTTTCGGCAGTAACAGAAACTTGTTTTCCCGGTGGTGGTTACTGTCGAAAGATCTCATTTTCATCGAAAACTAACACCATGAATGCGCTGAATGCAGGTTATATGTTCAGAATTACGAGACGCTGGTTCTTGTTACACAGGTTATCAAAAGAGCATGAGATATGAAAAGCAAAATGTGCAATGTAGTAAAATAACCTGCGTGCGAAACGCGAAGGAACGACCAGAACTAAACAAGACTGGGTAGACCTCACCGTCGAGCACTGTGAACGGTGATTGTAAGAAATCGCATGAATCAGCGGAAGAAATAACTAGTGAGTTCCAAAGTCCTACCAGCCTTGCAGCTAACACAGTGACTGTGCGTAGGGAGTTAAAGGCAATGGGGTACAACGGTCGAGCAGGTCTTCATAAGCCACAATTTTCTGCACCAGTGCTAAGCGACGCTTAACGTGATGAGGAGATCGACGCCGTTGGATAGTGGATCACTGGAAACGAGTGATTTGGAGCTATCTACTCTGTGGAAATACGATGGAAGGGTTTGGGTTTGGCGAAGGCTTCTGCCATCATTTGTGGGGCCAGCTGTGAAGCACGGACCAAGTGATGTGTTTTGGGTGGCGTCGTTAGGGTATGGTCACCTTATTTCTCTTAAAATCCGGTAAATTGGGGAGGATGTTGTACTGCGTACAGTATAGGAACAGTTCTGAAACGATGACTGTTTTTCCAGCATGAAAATGCACCCTTTCATAATTTAGCATCTGAACGGCAATGATATGTGGAGAATAACGTTCCTAAAGTGGTTTGGCCTGCTCACTGCTAAACTGAAACTAATGGACCTTTGGGATGAGCTATATCGTCGACTTCGCTCCAGACTCGTTTCCAACATTACTACCCGCTTTGGTTTCGGCCTTTCAGAAACAATGGACTGCTGTTCCTCCAGAAATATTCAGACACCTCATTAAATGTGTCTCCAGCAGACCTGAAACCGTTATAAAGGCGAAGGGTGGACACACTCCATGTCAATGTTCGTTAATAGGCGTTCGGATACTTTTGATGAGACAGCTTACGTCTCTACGTCACAAATTAGCAGTTATAGAACGCGTGATTCCCAAATACATCGTGGGGAAGAAAGTGATTCATAATAGCAGTCGCGTGCTGTCCAGAGAGGCACAGAAATTTTTAGTTTATTAACCACGGCTTATTTGCGCTCACAGATGCTCATATCAGTTACAAAAGGATCTGTTTCAGTCCATGCGATCTTCTTCAAATCTTCTGTCACTAGAGAGTGATCCGTTATTGTAGAAAGATGAGGTTTCGATGTCCACAGACGAGAATCAATGGAGCAACATGGATTATGACCCACACAGTGGCCATACGTAACACAGAATATTTACGCCATATTTTACAATTATTGTTCGTACATTTAAAATGTTCAGCAGAAAATAAGAGAACAGATGAAATAGACAGTGACGGCTAGGTAGCATTTTACGCAATTTGACTGTTCTCTAAACATCGGAAGAAATATGTAACCACTGTGCTGGACATCGAATATCAGTGCAATTTTCCATCCACGCGTCCGCTGCCTTGCATTATCGAAAACTCGTCTAAAGACAGGAAAACAGCGATAACTTTGTCAATTTTACGCAAATGTCTCAAAAAGATTATTTATCTAATCGTGTGTGTGATAGCTTATGGGACTTAACTGACAAGGTCATCAGTCCCTAAGCTTACACACTACTTAACCTAAACTATCCTAAGGACAAACACACACACCCATTCCCGAGGGAGGACTCGAACCTCCGCCGGGACCATTTATCTAATCGTACAGGTAACCCACTTCTTTCGTCGTGTTATTGCGAATGCGTTAAATGAATGAAAACACTTATGTTTCGCACACATTTAAAATGCTTTCGAACTCTTAATCAGATACTTGTCACATCATTAAATGTATTTTTCAGGACTGTGTAGTAAAGTATATTTTTTATTGTAGCGTCCTGGCCGCAGTGGCAAGCATAGTAGTTTGGCCAGCAATCCGGAGCATAATTTTGCCTTTAAGTCCAACGAGTGTCGTTTGTAGATCAGTGGTCATTGTTGTTAAAGTGTAGTTAGCTTATGTTTTCGTTGCCATTTTAGAATAATATAGATGCTGTTACTGCGAACAAGTGGACAGTTACTCTGGCCATGTTTGCGTTTGGTTTGTGTGACGCCAGTGTGACGTAACTACGTAAAGCACCCACACTTGTTCTCCCACCCTGTTATAGCTACTGACGCGAACCTCAAGAGCCACTCTGGACAGAGAACTTGTAAATATATGAAATCGGTATCGCTTAAAAAACGCAGACACTCAGTTCTTCTTACTCGTATATAATGTCTACCTGCATATTCTTGAGCTAAGCAGTTGTAACATTTGTACCTCAGGCTATGTAAAGCAAAAGATATAACAAATTAATTCGGTTTCGGTGACTGCGGGATTCTGAGCCAAATCCTGGCAGTTTCATTAGTGATTCTGTAAGAAGAGTAGAAGGAACATTACGGGGTGTCTTGAGATTTGTAGACATCTGGAGTATACAAAGGGCTTCTAGAATAACTGCACAAACGGTCGTTTTATAGTCAGATTTTCTTTGAATGTTGGTTAAACCGCCATGACGAAAAGGCATTGGCCTGTCTTAACCATGTGCGTGAAACTGGTACTTCATGTCAAGACGTATTACACTCCTGGAAATTGAAATAAGAACACCGTGAATTCATTGTCCCAGGAAGGGGAAACTTTATTGACACATTCCTGGGGTCAGATACATCACATGATCACACTGACAGAACCACAGACACATAGACACAGGCAACAGAGCATGCACAATGTCGGCACTAGTACAGTGTATATCCACCTTTCGCAGCAATGCAGGCTGCTATTCTCCCATGGAGACGATCGTAGAGATGCTGGATGTAGTCTTGTGGAACGGCTTGCCATGCCATTTCCACCTGGCGCCTCAGTTGGACCAGCGTTCGTGCTGGACGTGCAGACCGCGTGAGACGACGCTTCATCCAGTCCCAAACATGCTCAATGGGGGACAGATCCGGAGATCTTGCTGGCCAGGGTAGTTGACTTACACCTTCTAGAGCACGTTGGGTGGCACGGGATACATGCGGACGTGCATTGTCCTGTTGGAACAGCAAGTTCCCTTGCCGGTCTAGGAATGGTAGAACGATGGGTTCGATGACGGTTTGGATGTACCGTGTACTATTCAGTGTCCCCTCGACGATCACCAGTGGTGTACGGCCAGTGTAGGAGATCGCTCCCCACACCATGATGCCGGGTGTTGGCCCTGTGTGCCTTGGTCGTATGCAGTCCTGATTGTGGCGCTCACCTGCACGGCGCCAAACACGCATACGACCATCATTGGCACCAAGGCAGAAGCGACTCTCGTCGCTGAAGACGACACGTCTCCATTCGTCCCTCCATTCACGCCTGTCGCGACACCAATGGAGGCGGGCTGCACGATGTTGGGGCGTGAGCGGAAGACGGCCTAACGGTGTGCGGGACCATAGCCCAGCTTCATGGAGACGGTTGCGAATGGTCCTCGCCGATACCCCAGGAGCAACAGTGTCCCTAATTTGCTGGGAAGTGGCGGTGCGGTCCCCTACGGCACTGCGTAGGATCCTACGGTCTTGGCGTGCATCCGTGCGTCGCTGCGGTCCGGTCCCAGGTCGACGGGCACGTGCACCTTCCGCCGACCACTGGCGACAACATCGATGTACTGTGGAGACCTCACGCCCCACGTCTTGAGCAATTCGGCGGTACGTCCACCCGGCCTCCCGCATGCCCACTATACGCCCTCGCTCAAAGTCCGTCAACTGCACATACGGTTCACGTCCACGCTGTCGCGGCATGCTACCAGTGTTAAAGACTGCGATGGAGCTCCGTATGCCACGGCAAACTGGCTGACACTGACGGCGGCGGTGCACAAATGCTGCGCAGCTAGCGCCATTCGACGGCCAACACCACGGTTCCTGTTGTGTCCGCTGTGCCGTGCGTGTGATCATTGCTTGTACAGCCCTCTCGCAGTGTCCGGAGCAAGTATGGTGGGTCTGACACACCGGTGTCAATGTGTTCTTTTTTCCATTTCCAGGAGTGTATTATGGTGACAAAAATGAAAAACTTTATCGTCTTTTACTTTCGGTTGGCTCTAGTACGGACTGTGTCGAATTCAAGGAAATTGGTGATATGTGCAAAGAAAAACGTATCGTTTCCGTCGGGTCATCTTAAAACGCTCCCTCATCTGATGAGCGGTGAACGGCACGGACGTGCCGAAAATAAAGTCTCCGAATTTTTATGTGAAAATTCTTAAGGCCGTTTAAAATAACACAGACACTATAAACATTCCACATCTCTATTCTTAATGCCTACATACTCGTATTTGTAGCCCTCTGCTGCTACGGGGCTCGCTATTGTATCGTGTAAAATTTCGGTGTGTAACGTAACTATGCCGGTGCGTAAGAAACAGCGTACCGTAATCAAGTTTCGAATTCTAAGAGTTCGTCCACACATGTAGCAGCGCCTCCTACAGCTTGACAACGCCAGACCACACACTAGCGCTGCCACGTCTGCAACAATCCAGCGACTTGGGTTCACCGTCATCGATCATCCTCCATACAGTCCTGACTCGGCCCCATCCGATTTTCATCTAACTTAAAGAACACCTTCGAGGACTTCACTTTGATAGTGGTGACGCGGTTCAAGCAGAAGTCAAATTGTCGCTCTGTCAACATAGTGAAACGTTCTACAGTGTCGGCATCAACAAACGGTTCTCATGTTCGGAAAAACATGCTCGTCACCATGGTGACAATACTTGGAAATAAACAAGTAGACATGACCAATAAAGACGGAGAATGTTAACAAAGTTTGTTTTATTCAAAAACCGTTAGGAATTTTCACATAAAAAATTCGGACGCATTACTTTTAAGCACGCTCCAGTACTTCGCCTAGGCAAAACCCAATCTCGGTTTTATAATCGTCTGATCAAACAGAATCGTTTGACATACATGACTGTTTCATTTTTATTTTGACATTTTTTGTGATTTTTGTTGTTGTGGCGTTTGTGGGCTAGGTGCGCTCAACTACGAGGTTATTAGGATCCATACGAAAATGAGTAGAAATTAATGTGGTGAAAAAGTAGGAAATGCGATAGAAAAAATAAAAAGCAATCTAAGATAAACTCGCACTCTCTCTCTCCCTAACTCACCCATGATCAACCGCACAATCACATCAGCTCACATCATGTCAGTTGTCATTAAAAATAGTCAGATTTCTGAAACCGGCAATTAAAACACAAGTAAGACAAGAGAAAATCTAAAATAGAATCACAGGGAAATGTGGCTGATTGATCGCTTACACAATATATGGATGAGCCAGTCACCTTTGGGGAACAACTCGAACACTGCACAGAACCTTAAAAGACGTACCACCTTTTTTTTATTTCAATATTCTTAACCCTTCCACCACATCTCAACCCGTTTCATTCAATATATTTTATAAACATGATTCGTATGTGGTCAGAATCGGCAATTTTTTAGGGACTCCCAGTGTGATTTGGGTGCTTTGAATTATCTGCATAATTAGCCACCAACATACGTAACTCAGTTTACCTTAAGCTTAATTTGAGTAATTAGACGTTTAAATCTGACGAAAGGCTTGTCTGTCACCGTGGAAATGACGTCATTACCCAGTAGACTAAAAGCAGCATGTCAGCTGAATGGGGGCTCTTTGGACGTTGTGGTGTCATTCTAGACACGACATCAGCTTGGGTAGCTAGCACACGCTTTGAGTGATACAGATATGCGTTTGAGTCCAATATGGCGTTCTCCTAGTTCTGCCTAAGGTGAAGGTGGTAACAGTGAAGCAGCGAAATATTTGAGTGCATCTATTTCATATTTTTACGTAAAATAATAAACGAGCATTATTTCAAGTGTTCTGTTCGTTACTTACAAAGTTAAAAAAACACCTCAGTCAACTTCCTAAACCGTGGAACTGCAACCATGGGCAGCGAAAGACTACGAGATAAGTATATCCGCGTAAGTTGTGGATTTCGGAACATACGTTATTAGTGGGACCTCGAATTGATGCCGTTTAAAATAAGCTATAGGTGGAGCTCAGTGTTACAACATTAAAGGTGGACAGTGTGCTGCATGCGGTGAGAACATTTCCGATTTCGGTCATTGTCCCCTAGAGGACATCGTTGTTCGCACACTTATGCTGTTTACCGCAGTGCGACAATGTACGTCTTCGTCTGTTCTCCGCAAACAGTCCTGAAATGGATGGGCCCACCCACAGTCCCGACCTGAATCTAATGGAACACATCTGAGATCAGGCAAAACGTCGACTTCGCTCGGGACCAAACATCCAACATTATTCCCTTTTCTGGTTTCCGCCCATGTGCAAATGTGGGATGCTATTCCTCCAAAGACTTTCAGACGCCTCAGCAGACTACACACCATCACAAAGGCTAAGGGTGGACACATCCCATATTATCCACTAATGGGTATCAAAATACACACTAATCGAATCGCTCATGGAACGTGCTGCTCTCCCTGGAATCTTATCTATTACCTCTACTAATCCTACCTAGTAAGGTTCCAGGCATGGCGAGCAAACATCAAGAATCAGTCAAACAAAACTACAATTGCTTACTCCAGCTAATCTCAGTCTGGCGTTTTCTTTAAATGCTGATAGTTTTATCCCGTCGTTCCACTTTAAATCGCTCCAAATGCTTATTCCTTTATATCTAATGGACGTGACGTGATCGATCGTAGTGTAATCAAACAATAACGGGGTTTTTCCTGCTTTCACAGTTCTTTTTTTTATGTTGAGGGTCTACTACTATTTCCTGATCATTACTTTACAGGTCCTGCCTTATTTCGCCACAATGGAAGAGGGGCTCTACAACTCCATGCTCAGCTATTCCCATAGTGACTGCAGTATTCTACACACAGCACTACCACTGGCCAAGTTTCATGGAGCCAACGATCTCAACCTGCGGATCTACATGTAGAGTGCCCATAAAGCCCCACTATCATTTCAAAAAATCATAACTTGTCGAATATTTGACTTGGAGGGCAACAAAATGGAAACAGACCACGTGCAGATGCGATGTGTCATCTGCCATACAAATCCAAATCTGGAACAATGGTGGTACTTTGGTACAATCGACGCCAGTGCAGCGGGGCAGCAACGACGGAAGCTACCGTAATGAGGTGCTCACAAAAATTTAAACAGACAAAATGTGTCAAATAGTCTCCTTACATCATGGCAGTAGACTTCTTTTTGTGGTGTTACGTTAAGCGTTTGTACACTACACCAGCCAATGACACGTGCACGAATTAATGACGCAGTCACAACTGTTGATGCTGCAATGCTCACGCGTACATGGGCATAACATCGCGTTGGTGATCTAGGACCGACGAGAGAGACTCACATTGAAATCTTGGCGTAACAGAAAAAAAAAACTTATACAGCTTCTTAGTGTCCTACAACAAACCATTTTGCTTTGTCTCTAATACAAGGCTTAGTCACATTAATGTGACCACCGCCTTTGTTCGACGTCAACGTGCAATAACCACTCACAGACGCCAGGTGGCAGCACTAGCAGTGGAGGGTATATAAGGCGTGTAAAAGCGTGTCGGGGAAAAGGGGGGGGGGTTATGTGCAAAACAGTACAGTACAGCCGTTGTCGTAACGTGGAAACAGAGGTATTTATCCGACGTCCACGATCTGTGGCTTTTGGCCAAGGGTGGAAGCTTTTCCGAAACGGCTAAGTTTGCAAACTGTTCGCATCCCGCCGATGTTAAAGTACACGCTGCATGGCAAACTGGTGCCATCAAAAACAGGCCCCTATGTAGCTCTGGTGCACCACGGGTCATAGATTCCAGTGGTCGACAACGGCCCGAAATGTGTACGGGCAAACAGATGTGCAACTGTTGAGAAACTGACCACCCAGATGAACCAAGGGGCTATCAAGAGTGTTTCAAAACGACAGCTCAACATCGTTGCTGCATACAGGCCTCAGCAGTAGGTGCCCGGCTGATGTGCCCATCGGCGAAGAAGATTGGAATTTGCACACCAATATCGCAACTGGACGTCCATTGAGTGAAAGTAGATAGTTTTTCATACAAATCACGTTTTGTACTCCATCGGACAGATGGCCGTTGGTGTGTACGGTGTGAAATATCTGAGAGCAAAAATCCTGCAACCATTGTTGGAAGTTTCCAGGCCGGAGGGCATTCCTTGGGTGATCTCGTAATTGTGGAAGACACAGTGGATCAGCAAAAGTATGCATCTATACTTAGAGACCATGGACACTCCTACATGCGGTTTGCTTCTCGTCAGCACGATAGCATCTACCAGTAGGAAAATGCAACCAGTTACACAGTTCACAGTGTACGGGCGTGGTTCCAAGAGCTCTAGGCTGAGTTTACTGTACTCCTGTGGTCACCAGTCTCCCCGGATTTAAAGCCAATCGAGAATACTTGCGGCCACCTCTATCGGTCTGTTCGCACCATGGATCCTCAGCCGAAAAACCTATCGCAGCTGGCCGCAGCAATGGAGTCTGCATGGCTCCACATCCCTATCAGTGCCTTCCAGATTTTCACTGATTCTCTTACAGCAGCTACGAGCTGCAGAAAGTGGTTATTCAGGCTTTTGATAGGTGACAGCATTAATGTGACCGGGCACTGTAGTTTCCAAATGATAATAACAGGACTTTGTGGACAAGCTGCAGACCTCCAACAGATTGGTCCAATAACAATATGGGTGAACCACAGGGATGGAGTTTGTTGCTTCATTTGTTACAAGTGTGGACGATGAAATGTGGGCAATGGAACAATAGGCAGACTGAGATTGCGATCTTTCGAGATTTTATTTCTTCTAATGCAAGAGCACAAATTAAAGTACTGCTAGATGGTCAGTCCGCGTTGAAACGCCAACTAATCATGAGACTTAATTCACGATTACGCCCTGTGCCGTCCAAACACGGTAGCTCCTTTCTGCCTTTCTGTTACGTGTCTACGTCGACCGATGTTACTGCACTGATTTCATACAAGAAAAATGGCTCTGAGCACTATGGCTCCAAGTAATATGGGACTTAACATCTGAGGTCGTCAGTCCCGTAGAACTTAGAACTACTTAAACATAACTAACCTTAGGACATCACACACATCCATGCCCGAGGCAGGACTCAAGCGCCTAGAGCCGCTCAGCCACAGCGTCCGGCTTTCATACAAGAGACTGAATCATTCGCATCGCTTCACTGCCACAACTTACGTCATTGGTGGGAGGTCACATTACTGCCGGGTAGCAGTTTTATATCGTAAACGAAATGATCGTATGGCATTGTTGGCTGGGAGGCCCCATGCGGGGGAGTTCGGCCGCCGTATTGCAAGTCCTTTTTAGTTGACGCCACTTCGGTGACTTGCGAGTCGATGATTATGAAATAATGAGGAAGGACACGCTACACCCAGTCATCTCGAGGCAGAGAAAATCCGTGACCCCGCCGGGAATCGAACCCAGGACCCCGAGCGCGGAAATCTAGAAAGCTACCGTAAGACCACGAGCTGCGGACTTTATATCGTAGTCATCGCTCGAAAGCGATCAGCGTGTTGTTTTAAATGAGTGACCAATCTTTTGCGCGGTGAGCTTTTGTAACGGTTGTTAGTGTTTTCAGTCAATTATAGCTAATACTATAATCAACCACTCATGTTGATTTTCCCAATTTATGCGGAATAAGCTTCATTTTCTTACGTTGAGGGTCAACCGCCAGACTCAGCTTCACTTATTGATCCTCTGCGGATCCTACTGCATTTCCCTACAATATTCTGGCGTTGCTACATTTACAACTGGTGTTTTGCGCTCGTTAATAACGAAATACTGCGTTCTATCTACTAGAAACGTCTGAATTCAGATTGTTACGCACGTACGACGCAAGTAAATGGCAGAGATACTACAATTTTGTGGAACACTATTGCAGTAACCTTCTCTATTTGATCTAAAGTAGGCGCAGACCCTTAAGTAAAGCATAAATGACAATAGATGTAACGAGAGGCGAACCTTCTAGTACAGAGGAAGGTGCGGCTATTGTGTTGTCTGTGGAGAAGTAGTAAAAACAGTATAGGTTATTCAGGAGAGCTCAGTGACTGCGATGTGGACTGGTCATTGGGTGAAACTTGATGGCAGTTCAAAACTGTATATCGGTCCGGGACTCGAACCCGTCACCTTTGCCTTTCGCCAGCACGCGCTGAACCAACTGAGCTACTCGAGCACGACTAACGACCCAGCCTCACAGCTGTACGTCCGCCAGTACCTCATCTCTTATTTTCCAAACATTACAGAGTTCTCCTGCGAAACTTTCGACGCTAGCTCTCCGGGAAGAAAAGGTATTACGGAGACATGGCATAGCCAAAGCCTGTAAAGCAGTGAGGGCGTATCGTGAGTCCTGCTGGGGAGCTCACTTGGTAGAAAAGTTGCCCGTGAAAGGTAAAGGTCCCAGTTTCGAGTCCCGGGCCGGCACACAGTTTTGATCTACCAGAAAGTTTCCCATGAGCGCACACTCCGCTGTAGAGTGAAAATTCATTCTGCAAACAGTCACTGGATCACACCTCAGTAGCTATGGCTGAGTAGCGCTTCCATCAGGAACGATTCTGCTCGCCCTAAAGCTGCTAAAGTGGTCTGTTGGTGACGTGACTGACAAGTAGAAACGCGAAGGAACAACGGCACCTACACCAAGCCCAGGCTGACATTTTATGAAGTTCCTCGAAGAAAACGATTTATTGACACATAGTCAGCAAGGATTCAGAAAATATTGTTCTTGCGAAGCACAACTAGCTCTTTATACTCATGAAGTAATGAGTGCTATCAACGGGGGATGTCAAATTGATTCCACATTTTTAGATTTCCGGAAGGCTTTCGACACCGTTCCTCACAAGCGTCTTCTAACCAAACTGCGTGCCTATGGAATATCGCCTCAATTGTGCGACTGGATTCGTGATTTCCTATCAGAAAGATTACAGTTCGTACTAATAGATGAAAATTCATCGAGTAAAACAGAAATAATATCCGGCGTTACCCAAGGAAGTGTTATAGGCCCTCTATTGTTCCTGATATATGTTAACGACATAAGAGACAGTCTGAGTAGCTCTATTAGATTGTTTGCAGATGATGCTGTCATTTACCGTCTCGTAAAGTCATCAGATGGCCAAAAAGAATTGCAATGATTTAGGTAAGGTGCGAAAAGTGGATATTGACCCTGAATAAAGAAAACTGTGAAGTTATTCATATGAGTATTAAAAGAAATCAGGTAAATTTCGATTACGCGATAACTCACATAAATCTTAAGGCTGCAAATTCAACTAAATATTTAGAGATTACAATTACAAATAACCTAAATTGGAACGATCATACAGATAATGTTGTGGGTAGAGCCAACCAAAGACTGCGATTCATTGGCAGAACACTTAGAAGGTGCAACAGGTCTTCTAAAGACACTGCTTACACCACGCTTGTCCGCCCTGTTCTGGAGTATTGCTGTGCTGTGTGGGATCCGCATCACATGGGACTGACGGATGACATCGAAAAAGTACAAAGAAGGGCAGCTCGTTTTGTATTATCGCGAAATACGGGAGATAGTGTCACAGACATGATACGTGAATTGGAATGACAATCATTAAAACAAAGGCGTTTTTCGTTGCGACGGGATCTTCTCATGAAATTTCAATCACCAGTTTTCTTCTCCGATTTCGAAAACATTCTGTTGGCTCCCACCTACATGGGGAGAAATGATCATCACGATAAAATAAGAGAAATCAGGGTTCGAACAGAAAAAATTTAAGTGCTCGCTTTTCCCGCGCGCTGTTCGAGAGTGGAACGGTAGAGAGACAGCTTGAAGGTGGTTCATTGAACCCTCTGCCAGGTACTTTATTGTGAGTAGCAGAATAATCATGTAGATGTAGATATACTGACAGGCAGGGACCGTAGAGCACTGCTGAGTGCGGTTGTAAAAATCGCTTCTAATTTGTGTAACGAATTAGTAGTGAGTTCGAAATTGATGCTAGCACTCCAGCTAACACAATTATTGTGTGTGTGGAATTAAGAACAATGGGGAACAATGGTCAAGCAGCACAAGCCAAACATTTCTGTAGAGAAAGCAAATCGACGCTTGAGATGGTGCAAAGAGCGACGCTGGCAGCAGTGGATGACTGGAGTGGTGAATCACGTTATTCCCTGTGGCAGTCCGACAGAAGGCTCTTATTTTGGCGCAGTGCTGGAGAATGCTACGTGGCGTTTATGCCACGTCACTGCCCAGGTTTATTACATGTTTTGTTATGTTATAGTGCACAATATAGGAAGATTTTGTTACAGGAGGCTAGCAAGCAGGTAGGGTCACAAAACAGTCATCGAACGACGCTCCAGGTGGTCACATACCCTGAGAATGGCCAGGCGAGTAAGAACCGCATCGTAATGGAGCAGAGGGAGATAGTGGGGATTCATCTACCACGCTGGACCCCCAAGAAGCGAATCTTTTATTATTTATATTTACTGTTTAAATATTAATATCAGCTCCAGCCGTGCAGATGACATTACTTTCACTGAAGACTTGTTAATAATTAAAATTGTAATGAAACGAACATGTGGCATTGCTGGCCGGTAGTCCCCGTCCGGGAAAGTTCGGCCGCATGGTTGCAAGTCTTATTTCAGGTGACGCCACATTGGGCGATTTGCGCGTCGGTGATGATGAAAAGAGGGTGAAGAGAACAGCCAGTCCTCCTGCCGAGAAAATCCCCAACCAGGCCGGGAATCGAACCCGGGCCCGCTGCATAGTAGGCAAGCACGTTAAAACTCACCTAAGCAGTCGGACTGCTAATAATGATTTCAATATCACTAAGGAAATGATAATTACAAATTTTAGTTACTGTCATAGCTTATTGATGGAAAGGATGGACCAGTCACAAGTGCGCCCTGAGAGGGAAGGAGATAGCTCACGTCTAGTCTACGATCGGTTTCCGAGGAGGAAACACGTGAATCCGTGTATAAAATCTGGTCTCATGTAAAGACGGAACAGTTTGTTGAAGAATTTCCTCGCATGACGTACTAATGGGATGTCGTGTTGATTTAAGGCATTCCACCATCGGCTTTCAAGGTGGCAACATGGGAAGTAGTGTGTGAAGTGCAGCTCTACGTAAAGGTGGAATTAATTGTTATAGTTGTCTCGGAAAACATATTTGTGGGATCTTTTGTTGATTCAAAGATCGTGTGGAGCTTCTTTTTTACATTGGTCGGGAACTAACGATTGACGGTAAATCTTGTTATGAATATTTGCAATAAATTGGCTCCAGAAATGGTTTTATTAATTTTGCGACTGGTGAAATAAAATTAATTGGCAGCCTAACATTTTACCATCCCTATTATGCTTGCAATTTAAACCTACGCATTTGGCACAATATTAAGCACTGTTAATTGCACAAGAGTTAGAGCTTGCGACCGATGTAGAAGAAACCAGCTGGAACATCTACCAGGCGCGATGTAAGGAAGTTCGCTACAATTCAATTACGAGAAGTAGGAGGAGGACGCACTGGACCTTCACCTGTAAATCACACGTAGCACCGCTGTGCAACCCCGTGTACGTAACGTTGCAGTAGATATTTGGAACATTCATTCCCCGTGTCTGCTTGATAGTCGCACACTTGGCGTCCGTAGTGTGGGGAAGAATGCGCTTAAAAAGTGGTTAATTTTAAGAGGACGCATTAAACCGTCATGATATTGTTGCAGTAAACTGCTATCGCGTGTAGTGGCAACAGTGAAGTAATAGGGGTCGTTTTCGTGTTTATGGTGAGATCCAGTTATTTTGATTCAGAAATCGCTAAATGGGAAAGGGTATGAACATTTTTTACATATTGTATATTCCGTACAGTAGAAGAACATTAGCCGGCCTGTGTGGCCGAGCGGTTCTAGGCGCTTCAGTTTGGAACCGCGCGACCGCTACGGTTGCAGGTTCGAATCCTGCCTCGGGCGTGGATGTGTGTGATGTCCTTAGGCTAGTTAGGTTTAAGTACACTACCGGCCATTAAAATTGCTACGCCACGAAGATTACGTGCAACAGACGCGAAATTTAGCCGACAGGAAGAAGATGCTGTGATATGCAAATGATTAGCTTTTCAGAGCATTCACACAAGGTTGGCGACGGTGGCGACACCTACAACGTGCTGACATGAAGAAAGTTTCCACTCGATTTCTCATACACAAACAGCAGTTGACCGGAGTGAAACGTTGTTGTGATGCCTCGTGTAAGGAGTCGAAATGCGTACCATCACGTTTCCGACTTAGATAAAAGTCGGATTGTACCATATCGCGATTGCGGTTTATCGTATCGCGACATTGCTGCTCGCGTTGTTCGAGATCCAATGACTGGTAGCAGAATATGGAATCGGTGGGTTCAGGAGGGTAATACGGAACGCCGTTCTGCATCCCAACGGCCTCGTATCACTAGCAGTCGAGATGACAGGCATCTTATCCGCATGGCTGTAACGGATCGTGCAGCCACGTCTCGATTCCTGAGTCAACAGATGGGGACGTTTGCAAGACAACAACCATCTGCACGAACAGTTCGGCGTCGTTTGCAGCAGCATGGACTATGAGCTCAGAGACCATGGCTGCGGTTACCCTTGACGCTGCATCACAGCGCCTGTGATGGTGTACTCAACGACGAACCTGGGTGCACGAATGGCAAAACGTAATTTTTTTGGATGAATCCAGGTTCTGTTTATAGCATTATGATGGTCGCATCCGTGTTTGGCGACCTCGCGGTGAACGCACATTGGAAGCCTGTATTCGTCATCGCCATACTGGCGTATCAACCGGTGTGATGGTATGGGTGCCATTGGGTACACGTCTCGGTCACCTCTTGTTCGCTTTGACGACACTTTGGACAGTGGACGTTACATTTCAGCTGTTTTACGACCCGTGGCTCTACCCTACATTCGATCCCTACGAAACCCTACATTCCAGCACGATAATTCATGACCGCATGTTGCAGATCCTGTACGGGCCTTTCTGGATACAGAAAATGTTCGACTGCTGCCCTGGCCAGCACATTTTCCAGATCTCTCACGAATTGAAAACGTTTGGTCAATGGTGGCCGAGCAACTGGCTCGTCACAATACGCCAGTCACTATTCTTGATGAACTGTAATATCGTGTTGAAGCTGCATGGGCAGCTGCACCTGTACACGCCACCCAAGAGCTGTTTGACTCAATGCCCAGGCGTATCTAGGTCGTTATTACGGCCAGAGGTGGTTGTTCTGGGTACTGATTTCTAAGGATCTACGGCATCCAAATTGCGTGAAAATGTAATCACATGTCAGTTCTAGTATAATATATTTGTCCAATGAATACCTGTTTTTCATCTGCATTTCTTCTTGGTGTAGCAATTTTAATGGCCAATATTGTAGTTCTAGGTCTAGGGGACTGGTGACCTCAGATATTAAGTCCTATAGTGCTCAGAGCCATATTTTTAGAAGAACATTTCGGAGGTGATGATTGCATCGGCATTGTAATGTGCACCGTCCTATAAACCAGCACTTCTGAGGGAGTGGTTTTCGAACAGTGACATTGCTGAAATGGGCTGGCCTGTCCAGAGTGCCATCCTGAACACAATGGAACACCTTCGGGATGAGTCGACTTTGTCCCAGATCCCAGCATCCTACATCACTACCTTCTCTCGTTTCGGCAGTTGAGGAAGAATGGGGTGCCATTCCTCCACAGTGAACACGTGCCCGACAGAGTCCAAACCTTCATAAAGGAGAAGAGTGTACACACACGGAAGTAATGTCCACTAACAGGTACCTGGCGGATACTTTTTGTCAGAGAGCCTATACACATAAATTTAATTTCTGTTTGCTCTCGCTATTGCTATGTGTTTGATTTTTGTCCCTTATTTGTGGAGACCCGTGCAGAACAATAAGATGAAGTAGGATTCCGTTGCATCCGTTGCGAAACACAGCCTTAAGGGCACCTGTGCTCGCAGTTCATACCGGTGCTGCTGCTATATGCGAACAATGCCCATGACAGGATGTCCGTGTGTGAGCGCTTTGTCGCATTGTGTGCGTGCTTGCTTGTGTGTGTGCGTGTGTGTGTGTGTGTGTTTTGCAGCGGCCGACAGAGCGTGAACTTGGGCCAGCCGGGCCGGGTTGGGAGCGCGCACTCGTCGCTGTAATTACATACTTTGCGCGCTGCCGTGTGTACACACGCGGCGCCGGGCACGGTAAATACACGGCAGCCAGGCCAGACCACGCCACACGCCTCTCTCTGCCCCACCCCTCTCCACCCTCTCTCTCTCTCTCTCTCTCTCTCTCTCTCTCTCTCTCTCTCTCTTTGGACCCTCCAGCAATGCCGGACTCGTCGGTGTCGGCTTGCACTAGCGTGAGTGCTGCCCACAGTTTGCCACCATGGCGTTGGCAGGTGCCACCGGCTGTCTGACACAATAGACGTAGTACAGGTCACGAAAAAGCTGTCCCATACCCTTTAAAAAACAAATCTCTTGAACAGTAATAACACAAATCTCTTGAATATTAATAACAGTACGTTAATTTACCTTACCCTTACTCTATCAAGAGGCCCTATGGTACATACTCTCTTTTCTCTGCCTAATTCTTCGTCTCTGCAAAGATACACGGTGATTGAGCTGCCCCTACCGTTGTCGTTTTATGCAACCCGCGATGGCCATCAAAAACCACGCACGAGATTTTCATATTCTCTCACTCGCTGCGTTCAAACTATTCGTGCTACATAAAAAATTAACCGACATTTTTTTTGTAGGACATTTCATATTCAGATGCACTTCCACCCCCACATTCATCCCTCACTTGTCAGGATTTCTAGTATATTGTTCGCGGTACTCCCTCGTACCACTGTACAAAATTTTCCGAATGTATTAACTATTCTCGATATTCGACTTGTTCTGGTCTCTCTTGATTACGCTAAACTCCACCAGCATAGTCGGCTATTTCGTTAACATTGTTAATTTAAACCCGACCGTAATAGTTATGAAAGAAAACCGACTTTGTAAACTTTCTGTTAAAACTAATTATGTTGACAATTCGGTCCAAACTTAACCCTTATACAAGCACAGTTGTATCGTAGTCAGAACGTCTGACGAACACAACAATGTAATTGCTTATTCTATGCAGTTGAAATTCTCAAAATTGCAGCTAAACTTGAGAAACGTCAGTTTTTATAATTTGTAAGTGCTTGACCAAGCGGGTAGCGTAATAAGGCCAGAAGATTAAAACGGGCGAATGTTGAAAATAATTCATGCAGTCACAAATAATTGTGCAGTGGTAGGAGGGAGTACTGTGAACAGCCGGCCGGAGTGGCCGTGTGGTTCTAGGCGCTACAGTCTGGAGCTGAGCGACCGCTATGGTCGCAGGTTCGAATCCTGCTTCGGGCATGGATGTGTGTGATGTCCTTAGGTTAGTTAGGTTTAATTAGTTCTAAGTTCTAGGCGACTGATAACCTCAGAAGTAAAGTCGCATAGTGCTCAGAGCCATTTGAACCATTTTTTTTAATAACTCGGGAACTACGGCTTCTAGCGAAAAAGTGTCCCGGTTCAAAATGTAACTACATTAAATTTCCTACAAAAAGGTCCTGTCCATTATTTGTGTGTAGAACTGATAGTCTGAGCATAGCGCGCGAGAGAATATGAAAATCTCGCTCGTTGTTTTTCAAGGCCAGATATAACACTGCGGGATGCATAATACGACAGTGGTGGGCAGCTGAATCACGACGTTTGTTTGTTTGTTCGTCGTCTATGCGTTCCTACACCATTGGCGAGAATGTAACTTTGACAAGTCGTTGTGCGCACGCCGATTGTGAGATAAGAACCCCTCTACCTACCACCCATACGGAGGGGGGGTGAAAAGGAGGGAGTTGTGGAAAAACATATTATATGTCTGGGGTGTTTTCTGCCCCCAAAGTGATTCTAGCAACTTTAAGACGATAAAATGTAATTCTTCCACGACAACAATAATGATTTAATGAGAGACCCATGCACACTGCTGAAATTACAGCTCTATAGTTGCTTGCTATAGTTACGTGTAAGCTTTAATTATTTACTAGCTATGTTTGAAATGTGAAAATACTAATACTGTTTGGTTTGCTTAGTTCCAAAAATTACTTTAACACATTGTATTCATATATCACACACAATGTAACAATACTGTAATTAATTAATGTGATGTGTAATATCACTTACAAGGAACTGCATCAGAAATATAATGCTACTCGCTCTTCACGTCATATGATGAACACTCATTAAACAACACTCTTAATGTGGCATACTCTTTACAAACAAACTTGTAACACTCATCACATTGGTGATTGACATTCCTATCCTTGACCTTGGGCAGGTATCTCGCTTTTCTCGCTCCACATTTGTAACATCTACGTCTTGGTTATCATTCTGCTTGTCCTTCAGACACATGGAGAAATTATTGTTGAACAAATGCTTTGTGTCCTGCAGTGGGGAGACAGAATTCGTCTTCCCCTATGAACTTTGACTAGTTCTTTTCCCAGTTCTGAGAGGAATTCTCTTCTTTCATTTTTACTTCTCATGTCATGTAGAAATGTACAGCACGGAACGTAAGCACTGACACACGCTCAATCCAGTACATCAAAAAATACAAGTGGCCACCTTCTTGCTCCACGTTTCGCTGAATAATGTCATGCCATCGTATTAACTGTATCAACTGCTGACTTTGTTGAGTCGTAGAATATTATTATTTAAGGTTTTTCTGTTCATGCTCACTTACATCAAATGTTTAGTGTAGAGTGGACAACAAAATAACTGATTTGTTGTGTGTACGAACATAAGAAGCTAAAACAGTATTCTCTGTATACCCAAAAGTGATTGATAATGGCCTTCCTTGGTTTTGATGCCAGCCTTTCTTTCGGTAACTCTTTTCGGTTGGCCGGAATACTTGCCGCAAGTGTCAGTTTGTTAGCAAGGTGGTCCTATCCCGAATCTAAACTAGTAAAAACGTTATCAGTCGTACTGTTCCTACCACTTCCCCTCACGTTATCAACTAAATCATGTACCACTCGATTTCTTAGATTTATATACCTTCCTTCAGCAGGTTTCCCTGTATACGCTTGACCATTTTTGGCCTTTACCCCGTACTTTCCAGGTTTCGAAGCAATGATGGTGGTAGTCACGCGTACACAAGTTATAAAACAGTAGTGCACTGGCGCAATTGTCATTTGTACTCGGATGATTCATACGATTGTGGCCGCATAGCGAAAATTAACAGACTGGCAGTTGGAGCTAGACGCTTGGGGAATTCCATTTCGAAAATCGTTAGGGAATTCAATATTCCGAGATCCACAGTGTCAAGACTGTGCCGAGAATACTAAATTTCAGACATTGCCTCCCACCACAGACAACGAATTGGCTGACGGCATTAAAGTTAACGAACGATCAGTGGCGTTTGTCTGTGCTAACAGACAAGCAGTAGTGCGGGAAATAACCGCAGAAATCAATGTGAGACGTACGACGAACGTATCTGTTAGGTTAGTGGGGTGAAATCAGGGATTAATGGACTATGGCAGCGGACGATCGAAGCGATAGCCTTTCCTAGCAGCACGTCATCGCCTGTCCTGGGCCAGTGACCAATGCTGTTGGACCGTATACGACTGGAAAACAGTGGCCCAGTTAGATAAGTCCCGATTTCAGTTGGTAAGAGCTCACAGTACGTTTCGAGTGTGGTGCAGACAGCACGAAGCAATGGACCCAAGTTGTCAACAAGGTGTTGTGCAAGCTGAATGTGACTCCATAATAGTGTGGGCTGTGTTTACATGGAATGGACTGCATTCTCTGGTGCAACTGAACCGATCATTGGAAATGGTTATGTTCGGCTACTTGGAGACAAATTGCAGCCGTTCATGCACTTCATGTTCCCAAACAATGACGCAATTTTTATTTGAAGACCATTCTGGACAATTCGAGCGAATGATTTGGTTACCCAGATCATCCGACATGAACCCCAACAAACGTTTATGGCACGCAATCGGGAGATCGGACCGGAAACACTTCTGTATTTATGGGCGGCTATAGAGGCAAAATGGATCAATATTTCTGCAGCAGACTTCCAACGACGTATTGAGTCCATGCCATGTCGATTTCCTGCAGTAGGCCGGGCAACAGGAGGACTGGCACGATATTAGGAGATATCCCGTGACTTTTTTCACCTCAGTGTATACAGGATGATTCGAAAAGAGAGAACAGGTTTCATTTGTTTCTTACAGACAACTATGAATGACAGAAACATATTGTGCATGTGGCTGGATAGAGAAAGTTTCGAAATTTTCTGTTCACACAGACATTATGTCATACAACCAACATGAGCACCATGCGTTGCTCGAAAAGCATCGAAATGATAGTCCATTTAATTCTACCTACGAATCAACAGGTGCGTGTTTATTGAATCGAGTTCCATTTCCCAGCTCTTGTAGAGTAGTTGCCGTTGGTCATCTTCGCAGATGATTGTTACAGTGTCTGCTTGGTTATGTGCTACACTGTTTCATATAGTTTATCAAGCCAAAGGCAGCACGGCATCGCTTGCCACATTTGTCACAAGTATGAGGCAGGACCAGTGGTACCACTGCGAATCTTTTTCTGCCTTAATCTGTCTAACAAGCCTTCATCATGCTCCGACATTCCAGATGATATTACGCCACTCTAGTCCCATGCTAGTCCGTCGCTCCCATATGTTGGGGTTGATGCCAAAGCTCTACATATCTCGTTTTCAGCAGTCCTTGAACCTCAATAGAGGACGTCCTACGGGTCTTTCGGCTGTAGAAATCTCTCTACGCATCACCTCACGCGATAATCTCTCCGGTTCCATACGGTAGACGTGTCCCAGCCAGCGGAATCGTCTCTGCTTCATAATAGGTGAAACGCTCTTTCAGTTAGCTTTAGATAGCACTGATTCGTTGGTCACTCGGTCCTTCCACTATACAATGAGGATGGATCTCAGGCACCGCATGGGGAAAGCATTAAGGCGACGTTCTTTTCTGGCATAAGTAGTCCATGTTTCCGATGCACACAAAAGGATGCTCGGGACGCAAATTTGATAATCAAGAATTTTGGTGGTCAAAGAGCGTTTATTGTTTTTCCAAACATGTATAGAGAACTTGCCAAAAGTTTTCAAGCTCTTCCAATGCGAACATCAATCTCCTTGTCAACAGACATGTTTTATTGTGTAGTGGATACAACATAGCAGAAGAGTGTTGGTAATCAAGTGGACTGATATGGTGCGAAATAAGAAAGTTTTCCGGAGAATTGCCTAGGGAAAGGAGTTATGGAAAACACTGACTAGAAAAAGGGACGGTATGATAGGTATAAGGGAATAAGAGCAGTAGACGGGCCAAAGCTTTAGAAGAACATGGACGTCGTAATATATTCAACCAATGTTTTAAGATGTACGATGTGGAATTTTGAGCAGGCGGGCCAGTTCCAAGCAGTCGGAAGATTCATGATTCCGACCTCCCAAAAAAGGGAAATTAAGACTAATTTGAGAAGAACATAAGCTTAGAAGGCAGTAACATTGCAATTTTGAGGAAGAAACTATTGCGTACATTTAATTAGAAATACGGAATCGGAATGCGTCTTCTGAAAGTGGTACACCTATAGGTTGCCTACTTGTAAAAGCATCCACACGCTGAGGTGACTTCTATCCGTAGCATACATACTGGCTGAAAATATTTTACTAAACTTACGGATATTGCCTGTTTCTCGATGCATCGATAAAGTGAAGGAAGTTGCTGAGGTTGATGTCTCCTTCTAAGAAACCGATGCTCGTCTTCGCCGCAATGTAATATACACTCATGTAACTAAACTGGGTGAATCAGTAATCCTTGATATATCCAGAACATCAGTCTTTAAACAAAAATTGACAACACAGGGTGAAGGCTTACAAGCAAAATAACGACTGCCTAAAGAATTTGCACCATACGGTGAAGTGTGCGCTGATATGAAGCCTCCTAGCAGATTAAAACTGCGTGCCGGAATGGGCTTTGAGCCTAGGACCTTTGCGTTTTGCGGGTAAGTGATGAGCTATACAGGTACAACTGACAAACCTTTTTCATAATTTTGAAGTTAGGAGAAGATGTACTGGTGGAGGTAAGGCTGTGATGGCACGTCGTGAATCACGCTTGAGTGGTTCAGTCGCTACACAATTTGCCCACGAAAGGCAAAAGTCCCTGGGTTGTGTGACGATCCGACACACAGTTTTAATCCGCCAGGAAGTTTCCAAATGTCAGATGTCTACCAGTTGGTTGCATTCTGTTGCGTGCCATTTTCAGTGTTCCCCGCCCGCATGCATAACTCACAAACTCTGGGTTAAAAGGACGACATCGTCTGTGTGATCCGTGTCGTCCCTTGAATTTTGGTTACTACGCGAGCTTACCGGTATGAGTGAAGACTTGCATACGCATTCACTTCGTGTAAAATCCTGCAGCTGACCAAATAATAGTGCATGTAAATTGACGAAAATGTCCATTACTATTTAATTACAAACTGGCGATCAGTCACTAGAAACGTATCCACCAGGAAATAAGCTTACCGGTAAAAATGTTAGTCAACCCTTCAAAGAGCACACCAGTCGTTTTTGAGGACTATAGATGGTGTAGAAGTGGAACCAGGTGCTCAAGTGACGCTCCAGAGCTGGGGTGTAACGGCAGTAACGTGGTGTGTACGTGGTGGTCTGTTAGATTGAATCAGACATAAAGGTGCTCTCGTGTTTGGACAAAACTATGACCACACTATAGACGAAGTTGCCCGATTTTCTGCTGTATCAGAATGGACAATCAATAGTGCATCTCTCGCAGCTATGAGCAGATTGTAAGAACAGTGATCACAAGAAAATTCCTAACTGACAAGGACTGGAGACTGGTATCACGTATTGTCAGTGACAATCGGTTTCAAACCTAACAGGATTTGCTGCAGTCAGTAAATGCAAGTCCAAGTCAACGAGTTTCCGAGCAGACGCTGCGAAGGGAACTGCGTTCAGTTGACATTTACCGTCCCCTAAAGCGATAAGGCCATTGCTCACAGAGGCTCATAACTCTGTACGCCTTCAATATGCCAAAGTAAACAGAAACTGGACATCAGTTTCCTGGTGGCGTGAATTTTTGTTCGACGTGTCCTGATTTTACCTCTTTCCAAATGATGTAAACATCCAGTGCACCGACGGTCCGATCGCCTCTCCAGCCACCACTTTGTGGTCGGATGCCACTTAACCTAAGAGAGGAAAGTTGTCTGCACCATCTGTGAATCATGTGAACTTTGTTCTGCATTGTATCGTATTTTAGCTGTTTATGTGACGTATTTTCTGAGTCAGAGATTGAGGACTAGTCTATCATTTGCCTAAACGAGCATGGATACAGGAAAACCACCAAAAACCATACGTAGGCTTCCCGATGTACCAAATGACTCTGAGCACTTTGGGACTTAACTTCCGAGGTCATCAGTCCCCTAGAGCTTAGAACTACTTAAACCTAACTAACCTAAGGACATCACACACATCCATGCCCGAGGTACGATTCGAACCTGCGACCGTAGCGGTCGCGCGGTTCCAAACTGTAGCGCCTAGAACCGCTCGGCCACCCAGGCCGGCCCCGATGTACCAGATCAACGATCAGTCAGCGGTCAGTTTGTTACCTGTCTCCACACATATGAGAGCTATATTTTCGGTATCTGATATGCCATTTCTGAGTGGCTTGTTTTGCTGCTTTCCTGCTTCATCCTATGTCTGATGATAATATATCGAAGAGCGTCGATAAATTAATTTGCGACCAAGATATTTCACAATTCATTGTGGGCCTATTCTGAATAGTCGCTTGCTTCGTTAACGAATACATTTCTCTATCATCTGAAGAAATATGACCAACCCGCCGAGCGAATTCTATCCCGCTCTGCCTCAACTGCCTGCCTCACGAGGTAGACGCTGCTAGCTGAGATACACGAGCATCCCTGAACTGACAGTGGAAGACACCCATGGAAATTGAATGAGGGAAGGGAGGTTAAGGTTTAGCGTCCCCTCAATCACTGTGTCATTAGAGATGGGGCGTAACTTTTAAATGAACTAATATGAGGATTGAAAGCTGCAGTGTGCTTATCTTAGGAAACATTCCGACACTCGTCTTAAGAGCATTTGGGAAGACACCGGAAACGTAAAATAGAATGACCCTGTTAGTTTTGTTAACCCTTTAAGTGTGCATGACGTTTGTATCAGCAATTGGGCGGCTCGTTCTCTGCGGGTTCGACAGGTACATCCCTCCGCAGGATTCTGTGTCTTGTGGCTAGTGAGACTGACGAGTTTCACGCAGGCAGGTGTTACAGTGCTGTTAGCTAATACTTTCTACACTAGATGGTATTTCTCGTCAGTTAAGATATCTACAAAACAATTACACGTCCCGTAAAACATTTCAGGATGTCGGTGTAGATAAATGACTACACACAGTATAACAGACGATACGATACGTGAAGGACAAACTCTGGAATGTTTATTAGATGTGGTGCCGTCAAGTTAGTTCGAAACACTATCGACAGGACAGCCACCGACCGTAATCGAATCGCCACATGCTAAAAGGGCCTAAGTAGTTCCAACCTTGTTCCAAGAAAACTAATAAAAACGTAATTATACTTAAACCATTTTATCTTTTCCCCTAGAAAAATATCAGTGATGCTTAATGTAGGTGTGAATACCAAATTTCGTTTCACATTGTTAAGAAACAAAAATTTTGCAAATAAAAAAGTTTTAACTTCGATGACAGGTTCTTTTTGCACTTCTCGGGGTTTCTTGCAGTAGTTACTGTTTTTTCCCTTAATAAATGCTTTCGACAGTGGCTTCAATAATAACCAATAATTACAAATGTATTACAATGCTGCACTAGTGCTGTATGTAAATGCGCAATAATACTGATAAAAAGGTGGATTTCCTTAGCTCTTGGAATACTTTTAAGGTAAGTTCCAACTGAAACACAATTCGTCTCGTAAGCTGCTGCCATCACGATTTGAAATTCATTATACCTATGACATCACTTTCTGTCGGAATAAATTTTTAGCCTTTTCTGGAATTTACTATGAGCGTTATTAGTTCGTGTAGCGTATTAAATCTGTTACGCTTTCTAAGTTATCTTTTAATTATGTTGAAATTTCTGTCACATGGAAGAAAGGGATATAGTGCTGAGTTTTCTCAAACCGATTACAGTCAGTCAATGCCAATAACTTTCTCGATACAAAACGGTTCTGTCTGTCCTCCAAAGTTGACGGAATATAAGTGCAATTCACTGACTGATGGAGGAAAGCTTTTACAGAAATTTATAGAGGAAAAGTGCAAAGTTCGTTAGGCCCTTGTTTCCACTCTTATGTCGTGAATGCAAAATGCAAATTATATGAGCTTCAACCGTATTTTGATGTATTCTGGGCAGGATTCTATGGAGCACGGGCATCTTTCACACATCCGTGCCCGAGGCAGGATTCGAACCTGCGACCGTAGCGGTCGCTCGGCTCCAGACTGTAGCGCCTAGAACCGCACGGCCACTCCGGCCGGCACAGGCATACTTATTCAAACATAGATATATGTAAACAGGCAGAATACAGCGCTGTGGTCGGCAACGCCTATATAAGACAAGTGTCTGGTGCAGTGGTTAGATCGGTTACTATTGCTACAATGGCAGGTTATCAAGATTTAAGTGAGTTTGAACGTGGTACTGTAGTCAGCGCACAAGCGATGGGTCCATGAAACGACGAAGTGTGGAGTTTGCCGTACGACCATTTCACGAGTGAACCGTGAATATCAGGAATCCAGTAAGTCATCAGACCTCCGACATCGCTGCGGCCGGAAAAAGATCCTGCGAGGACGGAACCAACAACGGCTGAAGAGAATCGTTCAACGTGACAGAAGTGTAACCCTTCCGCAAATTGCTGCAGATTTGAATGCTGGGCCATCAACAAGTGTCAGCGTGCAAATCATTCAACGAAACATCATTGATATGGGCTTTCGGAGCCGAAGGTCCACTCGTTTACCTTTGATGACAGCACGACACAAATCTTTGCGCCTCGTCTTGGCCCATCAACACCGACATTAGGCTGTTGATGCCTCGAAACATGTTGACTGGTCGGAGGGGTCTCGTTTCAAATTGTATCGAGCGGATGGACATGTACGGGTATGGAAACAGCCTCATAAATCCATGGACCCCGCACGTCAACAGGAGACTCTTCAAGCTGGTGCAGGCTCTGTAGTGGTGTGGGGCGTGGGCAGTTGGTGTGATACGAGACCCTTGATACGTCTCTGACAGGTGACACGTAGGTAAGCATCAAGTCTGATCGCCTGCATCCATTCATGTACATTGTACATTCCGAAGGACTTTGGTAATTTCACCAGGACAATGTGACACCTCACACGTCCAGAATTGCTACAGAGCGGCTCCAGGAACACTCTTCTGAGTTTAAACATTTCCGCTGGCCACCAAACTCCTCAGGCATGAACATTATTGAGCATATCTGAGATGCCTTGCAACGTGCTGTTCAGAAGGGATACCCACCCCTTCGTACTCTGACGGATTTATAGATAGCCCTGCAGCATTCACGGTGTCAATTCCCTCCAGCACTACTTCAAACATTAGTCGAGTCCATCCCACGTTGTGTTGCGGTACTTCTACGTACTCGAAGGGAGTCTACACGAAATTAGGCAGGTGTACCATTTTCTTTGGCTCTTTAGTGTAATAGCGAGTACAAGGTGCTCGTCTGTCCTTTTAGCTTCTCCTGTAAGCTTAGTCTAAAATTTTTGGCTCTTCTCTTGTGAACCATTAGCTCTTCAGTAGCACATTGCTTTGCAACATCCTCCCTGTGGTGTCACCGCCAGACACCACACTTGCTAGGTGGTAGCTTAAATCGGCCGCGGTCCATTTAGTACATGTCGGACCCGCGTGTCGCCACTGTGTAATCGCAGACCTAGCGCCACCGCCAAGGCAGGTCTCGTGATACGAGAGAGCACTCGCCCCAGTTGTACGAGAACCTAGCTACCGCCCAGTTGTACGAGAACCTAGCTACCGACCAGATGTACGAAGCCTTTCTCTCTCATTAGCCGAGAGACAGAATAGCCATCAGCTAAGTTAATGGCTACGAACTAGCAAGGCGCCATTAGCCATACAGTGATTGTACTTAAAGTCTCCTGTGTATAGTCAAGATCGATGTACCACAATGATATTAAAGATAAGCATTAATCAAGCTACGTACTTTTCTTCTTAGCATTAATTACGTAGCCTGTTCCAGTACTTCACGCCCGTCTGCGTTAGTCTAGCGTGCATTTTCAGCCATCTCAACTTCACGGTGTCGGCCCAGATACCGACACAACACTCCCCGTCGAAGGTTCGAGTCCTCCCTCGAGCATGGGTGTGTGTGTTTTACATAGCGTAAGTTAGTTTAAGTTAGATTAAGTAAGGTGTAGGCTTAGGGACCGATGACCTGAGTAGTTTGGTCTTAAATATCTTGCCAAAAATTTCCAAATTTCCTTTGCAACATCGTCACGTGAGGGCTTCTCATTTTCACCTTTAGCTCTTCGCATGTGCAGCAGCACTCTATTTGACGGCGCCTGATTTGAAAATCGAATTTTCGTTGAAAAATGTAGCTTAAGACGATGTTTCCCTGGTGATGTTTCTGCTTAAACAATGTACTTATCACTAAAATGTTGAGCCTGGGACCTAAATATTTTATACCCTTGTCAGCACAATGACTTTCTTTTACTGGAAAACTTTCAATGTGTTGGCAGACAGCTTCTCTGGTCCCTCCTGGAAGGACTATGTTGACATGACAAAATAGCTACAGTCACTGACTGAAGTCCTTAGAGCACATAACATAGCATCTTTCCTACCATGAGCAAGCATCCGACTGAGTGTCTTCTAGCTTTAAAAGATGAAGCTACCTTACAGCAGCACATAAACGGACTAACTCCATTTCGGATACTCCATGACTGAGGCCCTTGTAGCATGTGGAGATTAAATTGCTGAAAACAGGCAGAGAAGGCACTGCTATTGCTAGAATTTTCTTGTTGCCGGTCTGGAGTGAGAGTACAAGAGAGTGCTTCCCGTGGCAAGTGTCGCGAAACACTTTACAACAGCGTAGTGAAGTGGTACAAAATATCGTGGAGGATGGTTCTTTGTGCGACGCAAAACGTGCGGATCGATCAAGCGTGTCATAACAGAAATTGGGCCTAGTTAGGGACTTGATGTTGCCAGATCCCACACAAAGTCTCCCTGTCGATTCAGTGCAGACTTTAACGTCCCTCAGCCAACAGTGTGGAAAATACTTCGTAACCGATTAACAGTGAAACCGTACAAATTATAGCTGTGGCAGGGAAAAGCCATGGCGTCTGCAGCCACTTTTTCTTTCAGGAAAGATCAACAAGCAGAACACATGCAAATGAAGGACAGAGACCCATGTAAAAATCTCTCGGTGTACATGCCGCGTCAATTCAGGATAAAACTCCAAGCTTTTGACCGCAACCTCCATGGTCGTCGTCAGGGCTAAAACTGACTGTCGTAAACTAGCGATGCTCCCACTTTTATATGCAAAGGACGGCTTCTGATTGACTGGAATACGTCATAGCAACAGCGATATGGCGCGTAGTGAAGTGGTGCCCTCTACTTCCATAGACGTAGTTTCTATCCCGCGTTGCTTGCAGCGCACTGGATAAAGAAAAATCGCAGAGGAAAACTTCCCGCACTTTACCTCCTGATTCAAGGGATGGCGCTGCAAGCAACATGGGATAGAAACTACATCTATGGAAGTAGAAGGCACCACTTCACTACGTGCCATATCGCTGTTGCAATGACGTATTCCAGCCAATCAGAAGCCGTCCTTTGCATATAAAAGTGGGAGCCTCGCTAGTTTACGACAGTCATCTTTAGCCCTGACGACGACCATGGAGGTAGTGGTCGAAAGCTTGGAGTTTTATCCTGAATTGATGCGGCATGTACACCGAGAGATTTTTATACAAGAAATACGTCGCGAAAGACTTCGTATCCAGAGACCCATGTAATTGTGGAACACACCCGGTATTCCAAGAAAGTTTACGTGTTCTGTGCCGCGTCTAACAAGATAGACTATGAACCCTTCTTAACTGAGAGAACTGTCAGTGCTATCACCTATCACGACAAGCTGAAATTTAAACTGATAACAGGGATTTAATCTTTAAACAATACGGCGCATCTCCGCCTTCCCACACTAGATTATCTGGATGACGTGCTGCAGCCGCTGACCTGGCGCTGGTCTGGTACTTCTACAGTGGCCACCATAGTCGCCAGATTTGACAACTTACGATATTTTCTTGCGAGATTACACCAAGGACAGCGTTCATATTCCCCCGACTACCACATAACCTCGGAGAACTGCGCCACAGCATCGCAACAGATATTTTTACCGTCACTCGTGTTATGCTAGATAAGGTATGGACAGCATTAGATTACCGATTAGATGTGTCCCGTGTGGCGCAGGGAAACAGAACATCTATAAAAACTGTAAACATATCGTATTCTTTGTGACGTTGTTCTTGACCATTTATCTACACCAATATTTAGAAATGTTTTGTGATAATTACACTATATTCTCGGTCAGCTATAACGTTTTTATTGTTTGTATTGGTAAAGACACAAATTGTGGCAGTCAGAATCCTCACGAGAATAAAAAAATTGCTAGAATTGTTTTGGCGTTTGTTCATGATTCGACTGGAAAGAGTTATTGTATTTTCCTCGACAGACAAGATTTGGTTGACAAACTAACGAGTAATAATGGTGACTTTGTCGGTACAATGTCACAAAACAAAGAGAAGTCCCCCGACTTTATGAAAACCGAAAACCTGAAGTTGGACGTTTACGTTGCGGTGTACAGTAACAAGCAGCTGTTGATGAAATGGAAGGGCAGGAGAGAGATCTTGATGGACAGCACGTTGTATGACGGTACATTTCAATCAGTAAATTCAGAGAACAGCATTATGCAAAAGCCAAATGCTATCAAGAATAGGGGAAACGTGGACAGTAACGATTCCCAGTTGTAGAGCTACCAAAGGGCAAGGAGTACACAGGAAAAAATGTTGTCGAAAGATCTTTCGCCATTGGCCGGACGTAGAATATTTCATCGCTGACGATCTGTACAAAAACGTAGTGCCGGGAACAGTAGATTTTAATTGCTGATTATTTTCGGAAAACAATAAGCCGTATCATCTTCGTAACAACGGTCATCAATTAGGCACCCACCTCAAATAACAAAAGCTACTCGTATTACAGCCTGGAATTTTGCAAAACTTTGGCCAGCACGAAGTCGGAAAGGCCAACAATGAGACCTTGAGTTTTCACGAGAAGAGGCCCTCGAAAAGAGACGTGTTATTGGTGAGTAGAATGTAGAGTACGTGTCAGTGCGGTACCTTGTATAAAAATACTCCACGCAGAAAACGACTTGTAATTACGGGAGAATAAAATTTAATTCCCTTATTTAATTCGTTGTGTTCGCTTCTGAGGGAAAAAATCAACAAATAACTGGTTTAAGGAGTGAGCAAGCTACGTGGCGCAACTGCACCTGCCAGCATTATGGGACATTGCCCACCGAGAAAAGAGTGCACCAAAAATACAGACTTAAGCGGTTAGCTAACTGTAAGTTGAAATATGAGGTATTGACTCGTACGATAAAACTGCATAACTTTGAGACTGGCAATGTTCTTATATCAAGAACTTCCTTATATCCAGAACTTAAATCACATCTTGTTTTAAAAAGTTATAATCTCTCGGAATACACTGCACAACAGAAAAGGTCATGTTTTCGAAACCGCATAATTGTCTCCCATGGCGACGCATAAGTTTGAAATTTGGCTCAAAGATGCCTACAGTCTTCTTCTGTAACGATGAAAAAGCGTAGTGCCCTGCGACGTCACAATAGGGCTTGGCGATGATTCGAACAGTAAAGTGTCGTTAACACATGGGAAAAAAATATAACAGCTCAGAAGTTCATGTGGGCTGTACGGTAGGTTAATTATGTTGCATTGGCCCCAGATTTCACCACAATTCTGCTCAACACCACCGTAGACTTGTCACTCGATTAGAAGGTTGTCGCAGCCACTATTGACCACATTTCACCTCTTCTTTCGGCGGCTCTCTGAAGTAGTTCGGAACCGCGACACCCAGCGTTGTTATCACGCGGGTTTCTTAGAGGTGATCCAGGAAAATATTTCAGACCCATCGCCACTCAAAATCGACAACAAAAGGTCTCAGGGTGTCATAAAGCGAACGTTGATTTCCACTCATTTAGCGGTCGAAAACGATAGTTCACAATGCAAACAAGCAATTAGAAGACGTTCTTGACAACCTTTGATACTGCTAACACCCTCGGGCATTTCAATTCTTACCTAAGGACGTTGTGGGGCTGTAAACCCATCAAACGTGGTTGCGCGCCTTTGGAGTGCAGCGCGACCACAATTTTTGTTCCCTCACGCAGGTTGGAGTCACCAGTGACCGTTCAAAACCAACTGACGAAATTTTAACGTGATCCGAAGCAGCTAAGGGTACTCACGCTTTTTCAATCCTCCACCTGTTTTCCGTCCTCTTGGGCATAACCACGGGGGAGTGCAACATTAACATCTGCGTGAATAAAACAGCAAAGGGTCCCATTAAGAACCCCCCAGTTCGGCAAATCGGTGCCCCCATGCAACTTTATCGAACACATTACAAAGTTCCTGTCAGAAACTTCAATACCAGTTCAGCCTGGCGGACTACGTAGCGCCTGAAGGAAGGCAAATCGCACCCGAGAGGTGTCGGTGGGTCACCTAACCCTACTTTCCAGTACCCTTTACAATAGATGGCAACGTCTTGTGATGTTCGCCAATTCCCTACAATGGTCTGCAGCTCATCGTTTGTGCCAAAATGCCGCCCTCATAAGCGACGGTTCTTGTGAGCAAAGAAATGAGAATCGGAGGGAGTCAAGTCCGGGCTAAAGGGTGGGTGATCAATCACTTCCCTTCGAAAACGCTAGGAGTGTCTTCGTTGAATTTGCAATAGCCCGCCGAGAGTTGTCATGAGGAAGGAAACTGACGACAGTTACTTTAGAGGGCTGAACGGAATCAGGCGAAACCCCTCAGCCGGATTTCACACTTGGTGGTAGACGCAATTTTCTAGGCATCCTTATGTACTCACTGTGCACTCACAACTGAAAACCGCGACATGACATTATAGACAGGCATACTGGAAACACAGCGCAACACATCTGCAAAAGCATCACCGCAGTTTCACTGTGGTTTTAATCTCGTGACCGATCGAAAGTTGGAAAAGAAAAGTGCCCTGTAAAAGGAATTACGTATGCATTCATTTGAAATTTAACAGTATTTTTCAAGATAATTCCGATTTCTGTTAACGATTAACCTAAGAAAGTATGAGGTTTCTCGTTTTTTTAAAATGAACTACACAAGTTAAAGGCGAGAAGGTAAACTAACGAATATGAACTATACTGTGTGTGATATCGCAACAGATGCGAGACACGTGTGCCTCAATTAATTGAGGGTTGCCCCATTTTACTATCACGGACTCATTTTTAACGCATCTGCACTAATGCCTTATCAAATTTTCAAACATGCAGCAAAATAACGAAAAACAATATGTAACAAAATTCAGTTGTTTTCGTCGGTGGGTCAAAGTTTTAGTGTCTACGACGCCTGAAAGCGAGTAGGAACATATCATTGTTCCCACACTAACGGAAACGCGATAGCAACGTCTCTGTGACTGCAGATGTCATTCCCTGTAGCGAAAAGAAAATTACGTTTCTTCGTAACTCTTAATACTTATAACTTAGAGCATGCTTAAATTCGAACTTTGTTTCAATGATTCGCATGAAATATGATTTTAGTAGTATTAATTATTAAAAAAAACTTGCTATCAGCAAAATGCTTCCACGTTTTGTGATGATAAAAATATTGTCTGATCTTTAACCATATACGAGTATCAGTCCATGGGCGAATTATCTCGTCTGGACTGATGAACCAAGCCCACGTACTGAATGGCTACGCGGTGATGAAGTAACGGAGAAAGCCTGCGCTTCCCTGTGTAGGCAACCCGCATATTTGGTTTGACGGGTGGGTAGCATTCAGTATATTTCAACGGGCTGTGCGTGAAGTTAAAATTCATTTATGCTTTGTATATATCGACACTTGTAATATGAAGGTCAATGTGTAATGTACCCTCAAGCTTCTTACAGTACTCAATCGTATGAAATGAATCACAGTGCACGTGGTCTAGTAGTACGTAAGATATTTTGAGTAATTACATTTGACACACATTTGAGGCTATTTCACTAAAGTCTTCAGTGACATTGATACAAACTGTAGCTAAATATCCAAAATGAACACTACTTCATTAGACATTTTACTGTGCAGTTATTGGTGACAGTTGCAGACACTGAAAAAGCGAAAGTACTCAAACTTTTCGAGGATTTTATATTTTCTAAGAGAACACTGAAGTTCTGCATGAGATCTTCTGCCAGAACCTATGCTTAATATATTGAACTCCTATTTGAAGTTAGGATTTATTTAGAATGCAAAATTTGTACTTTATTGTCGTGTTTAACGTCTTGGGGTAAGCACATCAGATGAATTCCCAATTGCGAGTAATGACTACCATCAGCTCCATAATGGAATGACGATAGTGAAAATTTGTGCCGGACCGGGACTCCAACCCGTATTTCCCGCTTATCGGGAGTGGTCGCCTCACCATATTTTTTTCTTTTTTATGCCTCTGAACATTTTATTAGAAAAAGAAAAGGATATAGGAACGGGTACAATATTTTATTATATTTTATTTGTTGTTCGTTTTGTTCTTATGTTTTTAATTGTAATTTTTTTTGTTCTATTTTTATTTGTAATTCTTTTTTGTTCTATCGTTTTTTTCTTTTTTTTTTCGGGGGTGTCCACTGCAGCCAGACGACGGGATGTCCTGGTCGTCTTCTCGTTCAGCGAGGGTGAAACACCCTATAATTACCGTTGATGTCACTCATCAGTCCATCATGTGCAATATCTCAGTCTCTTCTCACACCCGGTACACCCTAATGGTCTGGGGGGCACGTAACAACGACCCCAAGAAATTCGCAAAGAGCGTAACATACGCCGCTTTGCGCCATAAAATCGTGTAGTTACTCGTTAAATAATGCCAGAAATCTAACAACCCCGCAACGCTCTAATTAAAAAAGTATGACAATGCCACACCTTAACCCACACCGTGGCGTTATGACGAGTAGCAGGGAAGTAAGCGACGTCAGGATGGATCAGTTCACTGGGCTCTACGGCCTGAGGCATCCATCGCAGCAACAATGCCAACATGCGCCGTTTGAGGAGCCAGCAGTCGGTAGCCGTACCACAAATGAAATTGTGCATGTCGGTGTCGACATCTGGGGCAGAGAGGATCCTCGGCAAGATGTATCGTGTGAAAATATTGTCGGGCGGGGAATTTTTCAGTTGTTATCACACACCACAGCGCCCTGACCGTGATGGGAACGGAAGGCGAGTGTATGTTACTCCACACCCACCTCTAGCCAACTGCCGGATGTCGGCGTTCACCTACATTAGCATGCAGCGTCCGTTGAAATTAGCGGTAGAAGTGCTTGGTTCTAGGATTTCGCGTGGTCGGCAAGACATCCAACAGATAACTCAAGTCGATCAGACAGGTGCGAATGTGACACAGTGCTGGAGTGATATGTCCAACAGGAATCGGCGGATGGAGGGATTGAGGCACCAACTCCTGAATCAGTGTACCAGGGAGGGTGGCCTTATCCGAATTACGTAGGCTATGCATCGTGTTGGTTATCACTGCACTACTCGTAGTCAGACCCAAACTTCTATATGTCGTCAACCATACGTCTGCGATCTGTACTCACACATCCCTTACGTGTATTCCCGTACAGATCATACATTTTGTTTCAAAGCCGAATGCCCGGTGTCAGCAGATAAATAGGATATTGCAGTGCCGGTATTATACTGACATATTTTCATTAATGTCAGTCCATTCTACAGCTGATGGTGGTCATCATTCGCAATTGTGAATTAACCTGATGTGTTTACTAACGGCTGTGGTCGCCGCAGTGAATCATCAGTCTGACACTGGCACAGCAATATCGTCTTAGAGAAAGTATCATTTACAAAAACTTTAATAGAAACGTTACATACAAAATACTTTGAGCTTGGAGGATTGTTGTTGTTGTTGTTGTTGTTGTGGTCTTCAGTCCTGAGACTGGTTTGATGCAGCTCTCCATGCTACCCTATCCTGTGCAAAATTCTTCATCTCCCAGTACCTACTGCAACCTACATCCTTCTGAATCTGCTTGGTGTATTCATCTCTTGGTCTCCCTCTACGATTTTTATCCTCCAAGCTGCCCTACAACACTAAATTGGTGATCCCTTGATGCCTCAGAACATGTCCAACCAACCGATCCATTCTTCTAGTCAAGTTGTGCCACAAACTTCTCTTCTCCCCAATCCTCTTCAACACCTCCTCATTAGTTATGTAATCTACCCATCTAATCTACAACTACATCTACATACATATTCCGCAAGCCACCTGACGGTGTGTGACGAAGGGTACCCTGAGTACCTCTATCGGTTCTCCCTTCTATTCCAGTCTCGTATTGTTCGTGAAAAGAAGGATTGTCTGTATGCTTCTGCGTGGGCTCTAATCTCTCTGATTTTATCCTCATGGTCTCTTCGCGAGATATACGTAGGAGGGAGCAATATACTGTTTGACTCCTCGGTGAAGGTATGTTCTCGAAACTTCAACAAAAGCCCGTACCGAGCTACTGAGCGTCTCTCCTGCAGAGTCTTCCACTGGAGTTTATCTATCATCTCCGTAACGCTTTCGCGATTACTAAATGATCCTGTAACGAAGCGCGCTGCTCTTCGTTGGATATTCTCTATCTCTTCTATCAACCCTATCTGGTAAGGATCCCACACCGCTGAGCAGTATTCAAGCAGTGGGCGAACAAGCGTACTGTAACCTATTTCCTTTGTTTTCGGATTGCATTTCCTTAGGATTCTTCCAATGAATCTCAGTCTGGCATCTGCTTTACCGACGATCAACTTTATATGATCATTCCATTTTAAATCACTCCTAATGCGTACTCCCAGATAATTTATGGAATTAACTGCTTCCAGTTGCTGACCTGCTATTTTGTAGCTAAATGATAAGCGATCTATCTTTCTATGTATTCGCAGCACATTACACTTGTCTACATTGAGATTCAATTGCCATTCCCTGCACCATGCATCAATTCGCTGCAGATCCTCCTGCATTTCAGTACAATTTTCCATTGTTACAACCTCTCGATACACCACAGCACCATCTGCAAAAAGCCTCAGTGAACTTCCGATGTCATCCACCAGGTCATTTATGTATATTGTGAACAGTAACGGTCCCATGACACTCCCCTGCGGCACGCCTGAAATCTTCAGCATTCTTCTGTAGCACCACATTTCGAAAGCTTCTATTCTCTTCTTGTCTAAACTATTTATCGTCCATGTTTCACTTCCCTACATGGCTACACTCCATACAAATACTTTCAGAAACGACTTCCTGACACTTAAATCTATACTCGATGTTAACAAATTTCTCTTCTTCAGAAACGATTTCCTTGCCGTTGCCAATCTACATTTTATATCCTCTCTACTTCGACCATCATCAGTTATTTTGCACCCCAAATAGCAAAACTCCTTTACTACTTTAAGTGTCTCATTTCCTAATCTAATACCCTCAGCATCACCCGACTTAATTCGACTACATTCCATTATCCTCGTTTTGCTTTTGTTGATGATCATCTTATATCCTCCTTTCAAGACACTGCCCATTCCATCCAACTGCTCTTCCAAGTTCTTTGCTGTGTCTGACAGAATTACAATGTCATCGGCGAACCTCAAAGTTTTTATTTCTTCTCCATGGATTTTAATACCTACTTCGAATTTTTCTTTTGTTTCCTTCACTGCTTGCTCAATATACAGATTGAATAACATCGGGGGAGGCTACAACCCTGTCTCACTCCCTTCCCAACCACTGCTTCCCTTTCATGCCCCTCGACTCTTATAACTGCCATTTGGTTTCTGTACAAATTGTAAATAGCCTTTCGCTCCCTATATTTTACTCTTGCCACCTTCCGAATTTGAAAGAGAGTATTCCAGTCAACATTGTCAAAAGCTTTCTCTAAGTCTACAAATGCTAGAAACGTAGGTTTGCCTTTCCTTAATCTAGCTTCTAAGATAAGTCGTAGGGTCAGTATTGCCTCACGTGTTCCAATATTTCTACGGAATCCAAACTGATCGGCTTCTACTAGTTTTTCCATCCGTATTGGAGGATATCGGACCGGATTTGTAGTTTGATTCAGGACTTACTTGCGGAGGGTACTCACCATGGCATACTGAATCGAACAAATTCGACAGATTAAAGGTAATGTCAGGAATATCCCGAGGGAATGTTGGTAGTGTTTGCAATATACACTGCAGAAAAAGATGCAACTCAACGACAAGGTTACTTTATTGACAAGTGAACTGATTGGTAGATCATCATTGTAGGAGCATATGATAACAAACTCAGACCGATTGAAACACACGTGCCACAGAAAAGTGTGCTTGAAGAGTGGCATCACTACACTGTGTACTCCCCTCTGCCGGCAACGCAGGCGTGTATTCTCATATGCTAACGATCATAAAGGTGCTGAATGGTATTCTGCGATAGATCACAGCAAGCATCTTTCAACTTCTGTTGCAATTCGACAGTGGTTCTTGCAGGCAGTGTACAAAGAGTATGTTCCCGCTTCATCGTGTTCCACACGTGTTCTATTGGTGAGGAATCTGATGGTCTTGCTGGCCAGGATATTAGTTTTACATCACGAAGAGTACGTCGTGTCGCAGCAGCCGTGTGCGCACGTGCATTGTCCTGCTGATAAAGCACATCACCTTCCTGTCGAAGAAATGGCGATAGCACGGAGATTACAGCCGGTGCGATGTAGAAGGAACTAGTTACTTTACACTGAAGAAACATCAAATGTGACGACGAGCTGTAACTGATGTCCCCTTCATCATGAAGCCTGGGGTGTGCTTCTGTGTCGTGGGCGAATGCACTCAGTGATAGGCAGCTTAACACGTCTGCGCCATACAAGCGCACGTCCGTAACTCGCACATCATGATCAACCGAACATCATCCAGGAACGAAACAGGACACACAGACAGAACCCACTCTCGTCGCTGATGACAACCGAGCGTCATTCCCCTCTCCAGTCATCTCTTTCACGACACCAGAGCAGCCAGGCTTGACGGTGTGGTATCAGTGGTAGCCTGGCGAGAGACAAACTTGATACGTGATACGTCATCACAGTACTGCTGCAAGCAGACGGTTTCCAATGCTCACTGATGACACAACAGGTGCATGCAACATTCGTCCCTAGATGATCTTAGGTGGACCATCACTGCTCAAACAACGTGTCAATCTTGACATGCGTTGGTACTACACAGACTTCCTGAACCTGGTCTAGATATCCTGGAATGTCCCAAAGATCATTGTTGAAAGCAACAGCGCACCGCCGACAGGTTGTGCCCAACATGTGCAGCAATCCGTCGATAAATCCATCCAGTTTCCCGCAGCCCCACAATGAGATCCCGTTGAAATGGCTGAAGCTGTTCAGCAGGAGCATGTACTCATCGACGGGGCATTGTTTCATCCTACAATGAATGTTACAAACACTCTTCACCTCGAAACTCAGCACATTTACATCCTGAATTGGACACGGTCCTGTGTTCCATGTGTACAAGTGATCTAGTGGTAATGTCTGAGGTTCCGTGAGGATATTCGTAGACGATACTGCAGTCTACAGAGAGGTTGCCCATCAGAAGAAGGAGGGAAGACAGCTGAAACAAAATGTAAACAAATGTCACATACTGCGATAAGTAACTGGAAAAAATCCATGCTTTTCGATTGCGCCTTTCGCGATAAATCAAGGAAAACAGTAACAACCGTAAAAGGCGTAGAAATAGCCATCTGGAGTGACCTAAAGTAGAATGACTATATAAACCAAAGTGTAGAAAAAGTATATGACAGCCTGAGATTCATTGGGAGAATCTATAGAAAATGTAATTCACCGCGAAAAAAGTGACTTACAGAACACTTGTTCGAACGACTCTTCAGTATTATTCATTTATCTTAGAATTACCAGGTGAATTAAACGAAAAGACAGAGAGAAACCAACGAAGACCTGTCTGTTTTGTCACGGAATCGCTTAGTCAGCCCGAGTGGCAGACGCTACACGAGAGGTGTTGTGCATCACTGCGAGGTTCGGTGCTGCAATTCTGACGGGAAAAGTCAGCAATATATTACTTCCTGCCACATATGTCTCGCGCAATGACTAGGACTAGTAAATCAGAGAAATTAAAGCTCATACGGCATACCAACCATTATTCTTCTCAATCGCCATTCTCGAATGGGATCGGAGAGGGGAAATTAAAGTGATACGAAAAGTACCCACCGTCACACACCGAGCGATGGCTTGCGAAGTAAGTATAAATATAGATGTAGGAAAGATCAGCCGCTAATGACTCTGACAGGAAACCGGGAACCAGCTGCCTCTGTCCTCATTCCGCCGCCGACGCCAAAAATTTTGGCATGTAAACACGGTCGTGCTCTTTCAATACAGAACATTCTAAATCCTTGTACCCCATCTCTCTTTGTAGTCAATCCTTCATACTCAACATCTCCCTCTCATTCCCAATGTCTATATATTACCCACTCCCACTGTCTCCTTTTCCTATCATTCATTTACCGTACATCCCACTTCCACTGTATCTTCTCTCACTTACACTGTCTCCTTCTGGCTTTCTTACCGACTGCCACTGCGCCACCGTAGCTAAGCAATTGAAAAATGTTCTGGGTCCAACTTATGTTTACGCCTATATCCAAGTGAGGTTTAACCTATTTGTTAAAGATTACCGATATGAGAGGGTCCAAACCCCCCAAAACCTATGCCTGGTCTCCTCTCATCTCTTTTTGTTTCAACTATCTCCTTTCTCTTTTGGTCCCACTGTTTCTGTCTCCTCCCATCTCTGTTACTCTTTTACTGACACTGTCTCTCATTGATCATCAGTATCTCCTCTATCTTTGACTCCCACTGCAATTGTTTGCATCCGTCTCTCTTTCTCTTTCACTACCACTTTCTCTCTCCCACAACCACTGTCTACTCTTTCTCTCTCTCTCTCTCTCTCTCTCTCTCTCTCTCTCTGCCTCCCTCCGAGACTGTCTCCGCTTTCTCCGACCGTTACTGTCTCTATTCTAATCTCTTTCAGCACAAAAAAGCGTGAATACGCTCGCATTTTTTGGTGAAAAAGGCGGAACGAGGATTGACGCAGCCGGTTCCGAACTTCTCTGGCAGAATCTTTCAACGAGAAACACAATCGCCTTTTTGTGGACAGGTAGGGGCATTTTCCGTTGTTCCCCTTCTTTCCCCTGATACACCTGGTCGTCCTACCGATATGAAACAAATTCTATAGGGCAGTAATGCCTTGGCTATTTATTTATATACTTTAACAGATTTAAATAATTTGACACATATAAAATAAATACGCATATACACTGAAGAGCCAAAGAAACAGGTACACCAGCCTAATATCGTGTGGGGCCTCCCTGAGCACGCAGAAGTGCCGCAACACGATATGGCATGGACTCGATTAATGTCTGAAGTAGTGCAGGAGGGAACTGATACAATGAATCCTGCAGGGCTCTCCATAAATCCGTAAGAGTACGAGGGGGTGGAGATCTCTTCTGAACAGCACGTTGCAAGATCTCAGGTATGCTCAATAATGTTCATGTCTGGGGAGTTTGGTGGGCAGCAGAAGTTTTTAAATTCAGAAGAGTGTTCCTGGAACCACTCTGCAGCAATTCTGGACTTGTAGTGTGTCACATTGTCCTGCTGGAATTTCCCAACTCCTTCGAAATGCACAATGTACATGAATGGAAGCAGGCGATCAGACAGGATGCTTATCTACGTGTCAGCTGTCAGAGTCGTATCTAGACATATCTAGGGTCCCATATCACGCCAACTGTGCACGCCCCACACCATTACAGAGCCCGCCCAGCTTGAACAGTCTCCTGTTGACGTGCAGGGTCCATGGATCCATGAGGTTGTCTCCATACCCGTACACGTCCATCCGTTCGATACAATTTGAAACGAGACTCGTCAGACCAGACATTACGTTTCCAGTCGTCAACAGTCCAATGTCGGTGATGACTGCCCAAGGCGAGGCGTAAAGCTTTTTGTCCCACTGTCATCAAGGGTAAACGAGTGGAAATTCGGCTCCGGAAGCCCATATTGGGGATGTTTCGTTGACTAGTTCGCACGCTGACACTTGATGGCCCAGAATTGAAATCTGCAGCAATTTCTGGAAGGGTTGCACTTCTGTCACGCTGAACGATTCTCTTCAGTCATTGTTAGTTCCGTTCTTGCTGAATCGTTTTTCCGGCCGCAGCGATGTAGCAGATTTGATGTTTTACCGGATTCGTGATATTCACGGCATGCTCGTAAAATGGTCGTGCGGAAAAATCCCCACTTCATCGTTACAAGGGCCCATCACTTGTGCGCCGACTATATCTTCACGTTCAAACTCATTTACATCTTAATAAACTGCCATTGTAGCAGCAGTAACCGATCTAACAACTCCGCCAAACACTTGTTGTGTTATATAGGCGTTGCCCACCGCAGCGCCGTATTCTGCCTGTCTACATATCTCTGTACTTGAATACGCACGTCGATACCAGTTTCATTGGCGCTTCAGTGTATAAGGTTAACACAAAATCGCTCGATTTCTATTTTTTCTAGATATTTTGCCCATCAATCGCAATTCATCGAAAACGACCGGTTTATGTTTTGTTTCTTAAAAGCGTAAAAATATTATTAGAAACATGTCATTGAATTTGAAGTCTTTCCAGTTTTACTTAATTTTTGATAATCATATCAATTTCTTTTCAAGCACATTAAGACTCTCATCAGTTTATTTTTTGTCACTGCAGTACCAGTTTGGGCGTAAATGTATAGGGGTGTGATTTGCGGTGAACAGAAATTAGAAAAGTGGACATTCCCACACTTGGTCCTTTTCGTAGCAAAAATCGTGGTTTTTCGGGATTTCCTCAGGATCTGCCAATGAACATGTGGTGCTTTGTAAGCTCCCTAAGGTCTTCCAATCCATATGTAGCATACAGCAAACCAGTGCTTAACAGTAATAGTTAAAAACAGTCTTGGTTGCAATTTTATTTTTTTATTTTTCAACGACGCGTTTCGCCTTATTTAGGCCTCTTCAGGTTATCTACATAGAAAACAGAGAAGAAATACATCTACTTAAGAATCGCGATCGCGTTGTGGAGACTTGGATAACCTATAATCATGTATAAACAGATCAAATTTTGAAGGTGCAAATACCTTAATTTGGTATTTCTTAGAAGAATCCTTTAGTCAGTGTAGCCAAAGGGCATCGTCGAATATATCAGGCCAACATCGCCTTCGTTAAACTCAGTAAAAACTAGAAATATAAAATATTAAAATCATTGCCTTTTGTAGATGGACGCGAGAGGCATCAAGATCTGCATAACGCGTTCCCGTTCACAGGAGCGAGTAACAGAGTAAGATGAGGGCTCTGGTAGTCTTAAATATACTAGAAATATAAGGCCTGTCTTTTACGCTTCTGCAACGCCAGGTTTGGTATATTAAAGCAATCTTACAAAAGCGGACGGGTTTGTTTCAGAAACAGTCATCACAGTTTATTCAGAAAAAACGTAATATTAAAAATCCATAACGTAATTTTAAACTATGATTTGTTGTTGTCTGTTATTTTATTATTTAACTCACTGATACCATTATCATACTGAGAGCTGAAGTATATTGCGCTAATAGTAAAAAAGGATATCTTAAGGATGCATGTTAAAAGTTCACCCAAACACACATGATTCACACACACAAGAATAGGATAAAAAGAATTTTGCCCACCACAATAAGTCAAAGGCTTAGAGGTTCATCCTTATCGCTATGACTCAATTATTGTGTATAGGAGTACTATAGAACAGTTCCCGAAAGAGGGCCAACTCGCTCTGTAGACTACCACCTCCACCGACCAAAGGCACAGCCCCGATTGCCAAAAGCACACTCTTCTGTAACAAACATCTCCCAGGTAGCCGGAAGAGACCAGAGGTGTCCTTCCACGACCATTTTAACTATTGTCGAATGACTATACAAAGGTCAACAATATCTTTGCCTTGAATGAGAAAGCTACGTTGGATACACTGTTACTGCCACAGTTGACATCGCGATGCTGTACTGCTACCATACAAAAGACAAATTCAATATACACACTCAGCCGGCCGCTGTGGCCGTGCGGTTCTAGGCGCTTCAGTCTGGAACCGCGTGACCGCTACGGTCGCAGGTTCGAATCCTGCCTCGGGCATGGATGTGTGTGATGTCCTTAGGTTGGTTAGGTTTAAGTAGTTCTAAGTTCTAGGGGACTGATGACCATAGATGTTAAGTCCCATAGTGCTCAGAGCCATTTAGAGCCATACACACTCACTCGCTCACTCACTCACTCACTCATTCGTACAGAAGATAAAGAGAGAAGGGAAATTTGAAAGCACAAAATTCAGGTAATATGCATAGGATTGGCTGCTTACTGGAATATTATCCCACACGGAGTAGCCACGCGGTGTGGGGCGCCTTGCCACGGTTCGTGCGGCTCTCCCCGTCGGAGGTTCGAGTCCTCCCTCGAGCATGGATGTGTGTGTTGTCCTTAGCATAAGTTAGATTAAGTAGCGTGTAAGCCTAGGGACCGATGACCGCAGCAGTTTGCTCCCATAGGAACTTAACATAAGTTTCCAAATGCCAAAAAAAATTTCTAAAATTTCCTGGAATACTATATTTTAATGTATCTCTATACCACTGTATGACAACAAACACGAAGCACAAAGCTAAATCACAAATTACTGAGTGCGAATAACACGAAATTAAGCTAAATAACATGAAACGAATCTAATTATGTATACAGAAAAGTTGATAAATTGAATTCCCTGTATTTTCTATTAGTTGCGCCACAGAGAAGAGAGATATCATCTGAGCAAGATCTTCCTTCGCAAAACCCATGTTGGGCATCTGACAATATAGTTTTAGCGATTGACTATAGTCATTTTATTAAAACTGAAGCACATAACTTATGTAAGCATTACGAAGGCTAAAACTTCTGCAGGTCTAACATTCGAGTTTATTTACTTTCTTATAAATTTAACATACCTGGGCTGTACTCCATTCCTCAGTTATACACTCCTGGAAATTGAAATAAGAACACCGTGAATTCATTGTCCCAGGAAGGGGAAACTTTATTGACACATTCCTGGGGTCAGATACATCACATGATCACACTGACAGAACCACAGGCACATAGACACAGGCAACAGAGCATGCACAATGTCGGCACTAGTACAGTGTATATCCACCTTTCGCAGCAATGCAGGCTGCTATTCTCCCATGGAGACGATCGTAGAGATGCTGGATGTAGTCCTGTGGAACGGCTTGCCATGCCATTTCCACCTGGCGCCTCAGTTGGACCAGCGTTCGTGCTGGACGTGCAGACCGCGTGAGATGACGCTTCATCCAGTCCCAAATATGCTCAATGGGGGACAGATCCGGAGATCTTGCTGGCCAGGGTAGTTGACTTACACCTTCTAGAGCACGTTGGGTGGCACGGGATACATGCGGACGTGCATTGTCCTGTTGGAACAGCAAGTTCCCTTGCCGGTCTAGGAATGGTAGAACGATGGGTTCGATGACGGTTTGGATGTACCGTGCACTATTCAGTGTCCCCTCGACGATCACCAGTGGTGTACGGCCAGTGTAGGAGATCGCTCCCCACACCATGATGCCGGGTGTTGGCCCTGTGTGCCTTGGTCGTATGCAGTCCTGATTGTGGCGCTCACCTGCACGGCGCCAAACATGCATACGACCATCATCGGCACCAAGGCAGAAGTGACTCTCATCGCTGAAGACGACACGTCTCCATTCGTCCCTCCATTCACGCCTGTCGCGACACCACTGGAGGCGGGCTGCACGATGTTGGGGCGTGAGCGGAAGACGGCCTAACGGTGTGCGGGACCGTAGCCCAGCTTCATGGAGACGGTTGCGAATGGTCCTCGCCGATACCCCAGGAGCAACAGTGTCCCTAATTTGCTGGGAAGTGGCGGTGCGGTCCCCTACGGCACTGCGTAGGACCCTACGGTCTTGGCGTGCATCCGTGCGTCGCTGCGGTCCGGTCCCAGGTCGACGGGCACGTGCACCTTCCGCCGACAACTGGCGACAACATCGATGTACTGTGGAGACCTCACGCCCCACGTCTTGAGCAATTCGGCGGTACGTCCACCCGGCCTCCCGCATGCCCACTATACGCCCTCGCTCAAAGTCCGGCAACTGCACATACGGTTCACGTCCACGCTGTCGCGGCATGCTACCAGTGTTAAAGACTGCGATGGAGCTCCGTATGCCACGGCAAACTGGCTGACACTGACGGCGGCGGTGCACAAATGCTGCGCAGCTAGCGCCATTCGACGGCCAACACTGCGGTTCCTGGTGTGTCCGCTGTGCCGTGCGTGTGATCATTGCTTATACAGCCCTCTCGCAGTGTCCGGAGCAAGTATGGTGGGTCTGACACACCGGTGTCAATGTGTTCTTTTTTCCATTTCCAGGAGTGTATAAAGGCTTTGCCAGCACGTTTTCATAAAAGCTAATATTCTTAATTTTACGATGTTTGGTTCACACTTTATAAGTAGTATATTAGTTTTATCATGCCCTTGAGTCTTCCTGTTTCTGCTAAAAGTTATTGCATACTATAGTTCCTCCAGCATTATTTATTATACGTCCCTATCCTCTTCAGACAGAACCATCTGAGTATCTTGCACATCTGTCCAGAGTGTTTTATACAATTAGTTTCCGGAATGTTCTTTTCCTCTTTGTTTAAATGTCTCATTATTTCTGTATGTTTGGTCTTGTCCTCCTCTTACATCATCATTATCCTCTTACACCTTCATTATGTGTAATATACTGTCCCCAATAATGGTTTTTAACTTGCCTGACTTGCCTTTCCACTACGGCTCATTTTCTTTTATAATCTAGCGTCATATTTACATCATCCGGTGAACTTAACATTTTTAAGTATGTGTGACTCATATCTTCAATTAGAGTATGTATTTCATCATCCCAGTATCACAGATCCCCTCGGAAGAAACTTTGCTTTCTTGTATGACGTGATTCTGTTGCTGCTTAACCACTGCCCAATTGCTGCTTTAAAATTATTCCATTCCTAGTAGATGTCACACACATTTGATTTTAATCTCAGGTGCTCCTTAAGTTTTTTTCTGATGCAATAACCGGATGCTCCCTTGTTGAAGTAAATGTCAATTAAATTTTATATCAGCATTAGTTTGTTTCTGTTTAAAAGCTTATGAAGAGACATCTGGATCTTTGAATACTCTTGTGTCTCGCACTAGAGGCTAAGCCGCCTTATTTGCTGCCAAGTAGTTGATAATCGTGGCAGAGCCTCTAGCTGACCAGGTGTATTTGTGGGCAGCTTATGCCTGAAGAAAGCGTTTTATTATACGTAAGTTATTATTTAATAAGAGCGCCTTCGGTCTATATCCAGTACTGCTTATTAAATTTTCCCATTTAGAACCAATATCATCTGCCACATAGATATTACCTAACCTTGTGTTTAAATCTCCTGCTATTATCAGATAATCATTTTTGTTTATCTTACATAGGTTTCTTTGCAAAACGTCGTAGAATTCTTCAGAGTCATCATCCCGCCCTCTTCTGGCGTGTATATTCCAATTACCTTGATATCTATGTTCTCACCACAATTATCGTTTCACTGATGAGGATGTAAGAATGTATTTTGTCATTTAACTCTTCTTCGACAGAATAGCAACTCCAGCACAGGCTCTTCCGTTTTGAGGGATTCTGTTGTGGATCATATCATATCTGTTTATTGTTGTGGAACCTCTTGATTTCTTCCTAGTTTCTGTTGTAATACCTAAGTCAGATCTTCGTGAATTTAGTGCCTTTTCAAGTTCTGTTAAAAAAAAAAAAAGGTTCAAATGGCTCTGAGCACTATGGGACAACTTCTGAGGTCATCAGTCCCCTAGAACTTAGAACTACTTAAACCTAACTAACCTAAGCACAGCACACACATCCATGCCCGAGGCAGGATTCGAACCTGCGACCGTAGCGGCCACGCGGCTCCAGACTGCAGCACCTAGAACCGCACGGCCACTCCGGCCGGCCAAGTTCTGTTACTTTAACTTTAAAACTGCGAACATTCCAAGTAATCAATCAGAATGGACTGTCTATTCCAGCTCTTTGATTCTTTTTAATACCAAGGTAGTCTTAAATTTGTCCGCCCAGCTTGCTTTTCTCTAAAAATTCTGAGTAGTATTATACTTACTTCCCCCATTATGGGATACTGCTTGTAGTCAGGGTAGCTATATAGTGGAGCTACCAGTACACCGGTTCCTCTTTTGGGTTTGTCTCCCTTAGATGGAAAAGGAAATGAAGTCCCATGCTTCTTGGCAGAGCGTGGGGGAACGATGCGGGAGACCCGCACCGCCGTACTAGGCAAGCTCCTAATGGAGATGGTTTGCCGTTGCCTTCCTCTGACCGTAACGGGGATTAATGGTGATTATGAAGACGACACAACAACACCCAGTCATCTGGGGGCAGGTGAAAATCTCTGACCCCACCGGGAATAGAACCGGGGACCCCAGGCTCGGGAATGGAGAACGCTACTGCGAGAACACGAGCGGCCTACGTCCTTAGATGGTCGCCTTCACTACCGCTGTGGAGCCATCTCTCCATATTTTGTAAGGTATCCTTCCCTGTTTTCCATCAAGTGTGTCCTCTATACGACGGTCGTCTTCCTTACACCTAAAAGCGCACCCCCCTCCCCCAAGCCATCTGTGTTGTGAACTGTTCTTCGTCTGACTTCTTTCCCAAGAGACAGCCAAGTTCGGTGGCCTTGCTGAAACTCCTGCCAGCGCACTTCGCTGTGTCATAGAGTGCAGAAACCTCCTCGCCACGCCGGCCTGGGTGGCCGAGCGGTTCTAGTCGCTACAGTCTGGAACCGCGCGACCGCTACGGTCGCAGGTTCGAATCCTGCCTCGGGCATGGCTGCGTGTGATGTCCTTAGGTTAATTAGGTTTAAGTAGTTCTAAGTTCTAGGGGAATGATGACCTCAAAAGATAAGTCCCATAGTGCTCAGAGCTATTTGAACCAACCCCCTCGCCACAATAAGGCGGCAGTCCTCGGCAAGGGCTAGACTAATACATATTATTCAGATACATTAAGAAACCAGTGAAAAGATGCTCCTATTGGAGCACAGAAATGCGCATATGTTCGTGTTTATTTAAAGCACTCTGACTGAAGAGTGGTTAACAGCTGCTCCATTCTACCTTCCCCCGTATCTTTAAAAATTTTCCCAAAAACTTTGGCATTCGAGCTGGTACCCCAATTTTGGGTCAAAGTCTGTTAAACAGACTTTTTTGTGCTCTGTAGGAGCATTTGTCCGTTGGTTACCTGCTACAGCAGGGCACGTCAATCATATGAAAATAACTTTATGGGTCAGTAAAATGTTGATAGTCTGCTTATATGAAACTGAAATAACGCAAAACTGTATAATTTTACACCACAGACAGCATTTTATATGCACAAAAATTTTGTGTGTTCTCCAGTACTACAACAACATAGGGTAATCAGAATCCTTCTGATAACGGAAGCAATTTGCAGCATATTTCTGAGTGCTAAGCCACTTTATAAACTATATTTTGCCTCAGAGCGGATTTTGCCTGCTCATTTTCCGTGTACAATTATGGTAACTTTGAATCTCTATTTCTCGGAAACGGATAAAGATATCAAGGAAATTTTCAACGAGATCTCAATCGTAGGAATATATCGTAGAAATTTTAGCCATTTGCTGTACATAGCTGTCTTGGAATCCGTGGCTCAGGTTTGTTACCCAGACACCACGGCTTTTGGGCTTGCTCAGGAACCGCTCATGAACTTAATGGTGCCTCCTAAGGCCTCGTAAGGCGTACCGTAGATCACATCTAATGCAAAAATAACCAACCGATTTGCTCCATTTGTCTGAGATGGAGAAAGTGTGTAATATCAGATTTTCACCCTGTACTGTAAGATATTTGTAGTAAGGCGATCCTTCCGTTGGGTGTACAAATGATCCCTACCTCAACGACCATCCTCAACTTTTGACCCCACCTTTCTATTACCAACAGAACGCGACGTACGTGATACCCGGGAAAATGCCGATTTTATGCGCGGTGTTTTGGAAAACGTTAGACAGTGCATGCTCTCGCGTGCGTAGAATTTTAATTTGATAGTGTTTTAAGCTGTATCATCTACATCTACATCTACATTTATACTCCGCAAGCCACCCAACGGTGTGTGGCGGAGGGTACATTATTTGCCACTGTCATTACCTCTCTTTTCTGTTCCAGTTGCGTATGGTTCGCGGGAAGAACGACTCTCTGAAAGCCTCCGTGCGCGCTCGAATCTCTCTAATTTTACATTCGTGATCTCCTCGGGAGGTATAGGAAGGGGGAAGCAATATATTCGATACCTCATCCAGAAATGCGCCCTCTCGAAACCTGGCAAGCAAGCTACACCGCGATGCAGAGCGCCTCTCTTGCAGAGTCTGCCACTTGACTTTGCTAAACATCGCCGTAACGCTATCACGGTTACCAAATAACCCTGTGACGAAACGCGCCGCTCTTCTTTGGATCTTCTCTATCTCCTCCGTCAACCCGATCTGGTACGGATCCCACACTGATGAGCAATACTCAAGTATAGGTCGAACGAGTGTTTTGTAAGCCTCCTCCTTTGTTGATGGACTACAATTTCTAAGGACTCTCCCAATGAATCTCAACCTGGTACCCGCCTTACCAACAATTAATTTTATATGATCATTCCACTTCAAATCGTTCCGCACGCATACTCCCAGATATTTTACAGAAGTAACTGCTACCAGTGTTTGTTCCGCTATCATATAATCATACAATAAAGGATCCTTCTTTCTATGTATTCGCAATACATTACATTTGTCTATGTGAAGGGTCAGTTGCCACTCCCTGCACCAAGTGCCTATCCGCTGCAGATCTTCCTGCATTTCGCTACAATTCTCTAATGCTGCAACTTCTCTGTATACTACAGCATCATCCGCGAAAAGCCGCATGGAACTTCCGACACTATCTACTAGGTCATTTATATATATTGTGAAAAGCAATGGTCCCATAACACTCCCCTGTGACACGCCAGAGGTTACCTTAACGTCTGTAGACGTCTCTCCATTGATAACAACATGCTGTGTTCTGTTTGCTAAAAACTCTTCAATCCAGCCACACAGCTGCTCTGATATTCCGTAGGCTCTTACTTTTGTTTATCAGGCGACAGTGCGGAACTGTATCGAACGCCTTCCGGAAGTCAGCCCGCATCTCGTGGTCGTGCGGTAGCGTTCTCGCTTCCCACGCCCGGGTTCCCGGGTTCGATTCCCGGCGGGGTCAGAGAATTTCTCTGCCTCGTGATGGCTGGGTGTTGTGTGATGTCCTTAGGTTAGTTAGGTTTAAGAAGTTCTAAGTTCTAGGGGACTGATGACCATAGATGTTAAGTCCCATAGTGCTCAGAGCCATTTGAACCATTTTTTGAACCGGAAGTCAAGGAAAATAGCATCTATCTGGGAGCCTGTATATAATATTTTCTGGGTCTCATGAACAAATAAAGCGAGTTGGGTCTCACACGATCGCTGTTTCCGGAATCCATGTTGATTCCTACAGAGTAGATTTCGTGTTTCCAAAAACGACATGATACTCGAGCAAAAAACATGTTCTAAAATTCTACAACAGATCGTCGTCAGAGATATAGGTCTATAGTTTTGCGCATCTGCTCGACGACCATTCTTGAAGACTGGGACTACCTGTGCTCTTTTCCAATCATTTGGAACCTTCAGTGCCTCTAGAGACTTGCGGTACACGGCTGTTAGAAGGGGGGCAAGTTCTTTCGCGTACTCTGTGTAGAATCGAATTGGTATCCCGTCAGGTCCAGTGGACTTTCCTCTGTTGAGTGATTCCAGATGCTTTTCTATTCCTTGGACACTTATTTCGATGTCAGCCATTTTTTCGTTTGTGCGAGGATTTAGAGAAGGAACTGCAGTGCGGTCTTCCTCTGTGAAACAGCTTTGGAAAAAGGTGTTCAGTATTTCAGCTTTACGCGTGTCATCCCCTGTTTCAATGCCATCATCATCCCGGAGTGTCTGGATATGCTGTTTCGAGCCACTTACTGATTTAACGTAAGACCAGAACTTCCTAGGATTTTCTGTCAAGTCGGTACATAGAATTTTACTTTCGAATTCACTGAACGCTTCACGCATAGCCCTCCTTACGCTAACTTTGACATCGTTTAGCTTCTGTTTGTCTGAGAGGTTTTGGCTGCGTTTAAACTTGCAGTGAAGCTCTCTTTGCTTTCGCAGTACAGTACAAAACAGATCTCGGTTCTCTGGTTTGCGTGTGTTGCAGAAACCGCAAGCATAAGCGCAGAACAAACAGTAGCAGTTTACGCTGAGGTGACGGACCTCCTTTTGTCCGGTGTAGTGCAGAAACTCGACGTGACATGGACTTAACACGTCGCTGAACTCCCGTGCAGAAGTATTGAGCCATGCTACCTGCATAGTCATGCATGCACAGTGACAGATGGTCTGAAGCGAGTTGAATCGAGTACGTAGTTCTAATTTTCAACTGCTAGAGGATAGTAGAGGACAGGACTAGACAGAAAGAACCATAATGTAATTAAGAATTTTGACCACCAGAGTACTGCACAGAGACATTCAAGAAACAGGTCAAGAGAATGTTTTTGTGAATTTTTCTGTTTATTTCTTGAAGGCTTTTTCGTTTATTTATGTTGTACAGTTTTCTATGTGCTTTTAGTAGTGTGAATGATGCGTGAATGTGGTCTAAAGTAAATATGTAGATCATTGTTGTACTAATTAATGCTGTACGAACTAGTGTGCGAAAGTTTTAAGACAATGTGAATGCAGACGCCGGGGTGTTTTGTATCATAATATGTTAAGTAAGTTTATGGTAAAAGGAAAGCTAATTCGAGTGCTAATGAAAATAGTTAAAAACTTAAAGTACAAACAAAATATCAGAATGTTAAATATTCACTACGGTCGCAGGTTCGAATCCTGCCTCGGGCAAGAATGTGTGTGATGTCCTTAGGTTAGTTAGGTTCTAAGTTCTAGGCGACTGATGACCTCAGATGTTAAGTCCCATAGTGCTCAGAGTCATTTGAACCACTTTTTGTTAAATATTTATTTCGGGAAAAAGTACAGTTAAAAAGTGTGTTAGTTGTTGATTGGTTAGTCATGAAAACCGCAGACTAGCGCGAAAGAATAATGTTTTTCTATTGCCCTTAAAGAAAACTGACCAATCAGAACGGAGTATTCTTCGAGCGTCTTGTCTCTTTGAGAGGTAGAATGCTTACAGGAGTCTAAGGGAGTCGGAGCCCAGCCTTTCAATGGTACGGTCGTGTGTAGTGTGAGCTCCGAAGGAAGTTGTAATTTTCCGGTTCTAGTTTCAAAAGCGTTTTGAAGAGAAGGGATATTTATTCCGATGTATTTTTTAGAAAGGACGTATTTTTAAATAATTTTGTGTATGAGAAACGACAGTAATTTCGCGTGGCATATTGAGCAGATCGGTGACTAAAAATCTGAGTGCGTTAGACATCTAAACTTAATAGCATGGCGAGCATTTTCATTTAAGAACAATCCGTGCTTAGTAGCTGTTCAGATTTCGGGAAATACTTTGCCATAAACTTGCTAACGTGAATGAAAGGGTTTGTGAATGACTTTGTTAAGATTAGCACGCGCTTGGCTGTGAACGTGTACATCTCAAGGTTCAGAATATACCGAAGTTTTGCCAGTATTTCCACCTTTCATTCAAAATTAACACCTTTCCCACGATTCTTAGAACAGTTACGTTGTATGCAGCCTGGTGCGAGTTGCAGCACTGTAGGTTTCTGCTCGGCTTTCCTACCGGCGATCTGCTGCAACGAATTCACAGGTAAGTGCAGGTAATGGACGAAAAGGAACCGCGCCGCCGCACGACTACCACTCTACATCTACATCTACATCTACATACATACTCCGCAATCCACCATACGGTGCGTGGCGGAGGGTACCTCGTAACACAACTAGCATCTTCTCTCCCTGTTCTACTCCCAAACAGAACGAGGGAAAAATGAGTGCCTATAGGCCTCTGTACGAGCCCTAATCTGTCTTATCTTATCTTTGTGGTCTTTCCGCGAAATATAAGTTGGCGGCAGTAAAATTGTACTGCAGTCAGCCTCAAATTCTGGTTCTCTAAATTTCCTCAGTAGCGATTCACGAAAAGAACGCCTCCTTTCCTCCAGAGACTCCCGTCCGAGTTTCTGAAGCATTTCGGTAACACTCGCGTGATGATCAAACCTACCAGTAACAAATCTAGCAGCTCGCCTCTGAATTGCTTCTGTGTCCTCCCTCAATCCGACCTGATGGGGATCCCAAACGCTCGAGCAGTACTCAAGAATAGGTCGTATTAGTGTTTTATAAGCGGTGTCCTTTACAGATGAACCACATCTTCCCAAAACTCTACCAATGGACCGAAGACGACTATCCGCCTTCCCCACAACTGCCATCACATGCTTGTCCCACTTCATATCGCTCTGCAATGTTACGCCCAAATATTTCATCGGCGTGACTGTGTCAAGCACTACACTACTAATGGAATATTCAAACCTTACGGGATTCTTTTTCCTATTCATCTGCATTAATTTACATTTGTCTATATTTAGAGTTAGCTGCCATTCTTTACATCAATCACAAATCCTGTCCAAGTCATCTTGTATCCTCCTACAGTCACTTATGTACGCAGTATTACTGTATAAGGGTATATCGCTTTTCCACAACTATTGTCACCTCGTGTAAACCTCTAATGCACATGCCTTTCGGATCATCGCGGTACGTGGCGTGGCCTTCCTCGATTCCTGGCGAAGCGCACTGCTGAGCACCGCCGGCAGCGGTACAGGCGGCGCGTGTGAAGCGCCAGGGGCCGATCTCTGCGTCAAGCCGTGGCGCCTGCAGGGCTCAGGGCGCAGGGCGGACTGCGAAATCTCAAAGGCTGCGCCCTGCGCCCTCCGCCCTTCGTCCTCCGGCCGCCGGCTGCCGTCCTAATCAGTTGACAAACAGCGGCCGCGCCTCGCAGAGCAGCGGACATGCATATTCATGGCCAGCCGGCCGCCCGTGTCTTCAGCACGGCGTCATACGGGACCTCCGCCCCCAATATAGCCCTCCACACACATCCTTTGCGCCCCCAAACCCAGTTCCCGGCTCACAGCTCCCTGCGTCCTGCACGCGGCCCTCGACATCCTCAGTCTCTGGCGGACGCTGATGACAGGTTCTGAACCTAAGAGAGCTGTATCGCAAATTCGAGAATAGTCAAAACCTAGCCGACAGACAAAAGCTAAACGAAGCAAAAGAGGGCAACGAGAGAAGCGTTCAATGGCGGTGAAAGTAAAACTTCGTCAACGGATCTAAGTAAAAACCCTAAGAGGTTTTTGAAGGACTCCTCACCCGGAATGCTTCCACAACATCACAAGTAGCTGTAAGTTTTTTATTTGAACAAGTAAACGTCGAAGATATACGGTCTGCTGTTACTGATGTAGTAAAACAAAAGAAAATAAACGTTCTCCAGAAATTCTTCTTAGTTAGGTGAAGGAAAATTTCTTCAAGAAAACGAAAATTGGTTTTTGAAAGTGTAGATTCCGTTAGCTTCAACAAAGGAAATTCGACCTTCAAAACAAAGTACACTACTGGCCGTTAAAATTGCTACACCAAGAAGAAATGCAGATGATAAACGGGTATTCATTGGACAAATATATTATACTAGAACTGACATGTGATTACATTTTCACGCAATTTGGGTGCATAGATCCTGATAAATCAGTACCCAGAACAACCACCTCTGGCCGTAATAACGGCCTTGATATGCCTGGGCATTGAGTCAAACAGAGCTTGGATGGCGTGTACAGGTACAGCTGCCCATGCAGCTTCAACACGGTATCATAGTTCATCGAGAGTAGCGACTGGCGTATTGTGACGAGCCAGTTGCTCGGCCACCATTGACCAGACGTTTTCAATTGGTCAGAGATCTGGAGAATGTGCTGCCGGGGCAGCAGTCGAACATTTTCTGTATTCAGAAAGGCCCGTCAGGACCTGCAACATGCGGTCGTGCATTATCCTGCTGAAATGTAGGGTTTCGCAAGTATCGAATGAAGGTAGAGCCACGGGTGGTAACACATCTGAAATGTAACGTCCACTGTTCAAAGTGCCGTCAATGCGAACAAGAGGAGACCGAGACGTGTAACCAATGGCACCCCATACCATCACGCTGGGTGATACGCCAGTATGGCGATGACGAATACACGCTTCCAATGTGCCTTCACTGCGATGTCGCCAAACACGGATGCGACCATCATGATGCTGTAAACAGAACCTGGATTCATCTGAAAAAATGACGTTTTGCCATTCGTGCACCCAGGTTCGTCGTTGAGTACTTCATCGCAGGCGCTCCTGTCTGTGATGCAGCGTCAAGGGTAACCGCAGCCGTGGTCTCCGAGCTGATAGTCCATGCTGCTGCAAACGTCGTCGAACTGTTCGTGCAGATGGTTCTTCTCTTGCGAACGTCTCCATCTGTTGGCTCAGAGATCGAAACGTGGCTGCACAATCCATTACAGCCATGCGGATAAGATGCCTGTCATCTCGACTGCTAGTGATACGAGGCCGTTGGGATCCAGCACGGCGTTCCGTATTACCCTCCTGAACCCACCGATTCCATATTCTGCTAACAGTCATTGGATCTCGACCAACGCGAGCAGCAATGTCGCGATACGATAAACCGCAATCGCGATAGGCTACAATCCAACCTTTATCAAAGTCGGAAACGTGATGGTACGCATTTCTCCTCCTTATACAATGTATCACAACAACGTTTCACCAGTCAACGCGAGTCAACTGCTGTTTGTGTATGAGAAATCGGTTGGAAACTTTCCTCATGTCAGCACGTTGTAGGTGTCACCACCGGCGCCAGCCTTGTGTGAATGCTCTGAAAAGCTAATCATTTGCATATCACAGCATCTTCTTCCTGTCAGTTAAATTTCGCGTCTGTAGCACCTCATCTTCGTGCTGTAGCAATTTTAATGGCCAGTAATGTACATATTCGTAGTTCTATCTAATGAACAGCACGATTTTTCCTCGGCGCAGAACACCAAGGATCATAGAACAGGTCGCGGAAGCGCAACCACCCGGGTGACGAAGGCGACGTCCAATACGAGGAGGTGTTCAAACGGTGATGATACATCAATCGTTGCTGGCGAAGACGAAACTGGCTCCAACCGGCTCCGCGCGGGCAGAAAAGCTAGCGCGGTGGGAGGTTACGATTTTCCTATCGGCTATCAAGAGTCGTAGCAAGAGCCGCAGGTCAGGAGCGAGCACTGTTGCTATCTTCTGTATCTCTCGCTGATTACCGGTAGGCCCTTTGGGGACTGAGCTGTTTACCGCGGAAATCAGTCTGAACGCAGGGGCTGAGCTGACGACAACCCGCTAAGTATAGATGCGTTGTGGGTTGGCGGCGTTAAAGGCGAAACTGACCGACATGTTAGTTTCAGTTTTACTTAATCGTCAAGTGTCTTGAAATCATCTTTTCATTCACTGGGTGACCATACTGGCACCGAAACGGAACATAACAGAGACAAGGCCGAAATAATGCATTCGACCTTCCGAAATTGTTTCAGCGCGGAAGATCGTAACACGGTCCCTTCTTTCAAACATCGTAAGAAACATCGAAATGCCAGACATTGAGATAACTGATCGCGGAATAGAAAAGCAACTACAGTAGCAATTTATCTTACAACAAACCTACCCAAGAGATTCCCTTCCATTTTGATTTTCTTTGATTATGTTCTAGTGCAGACCAAAATAAGACACATATTGTTTTATACGTGCCCATACGGCCATTAAGGGAATGGAACACTCCCTTAAAAATGAGTTTAATATTCTGTATGAACAGCGTAGAATTGGCAACAGATTTTTAAAAAAACTGAAATAGAAGTTTCCAATGTACGCTACAACAATACACACAGAATTGCCTAAAAAAAATTATTTTTTCGAAATTCTCTCTCCCTCCCCCCCCCCCCCCCCCCCCCCCACCGCCACACTATTTTGTTTTTCATTTCAACATTTGACTAATAGCAAAACGTATAGCGGAGTTAACAGTATATTCAGTCGTACACTATATGATTAAGTGATATTCCTAAGACGCATTTGTGAGAAGTAAACTAGAAATATCCTTATATAGCTGCACGCACCCGATATGTGTCCGATTCACCGCCAATTGTCGTGTTGTGTTGTATAGTAATTCTTTCCCAGATGTATTTAATTTTAGGGAATATGAAATGTCTTGTGTTGTATTTGTGTTTTCCTTTTTAAAAATGCTGTATGTTTTTATTTCAAGTTGTAGCCTTCCCATGTTTAACTTTGTTATATTTGAAACTGTTTGTACATTATTGTTCTAATAGTATTTTAAATCCGTAGAACAATGAGGAACCACTGATTTGTTCGGGACAAAAAAATGGTGAATGCACTTCGATTTTGCGCAGAAAGTAAACTCTTGTATTCCTAATTCTGCTCTACACTACAACATATTCAAAGTCGATGACAATCGAAGTGTATTCATTGAGTAAGTTTACTTGTTAGATCGCTGCAGCAATGAAATAAATGTACCTAGTACCGAAAAAAAAGATCATTCCTATTTTCAAGAAGATTCGTACTACAGATGCACATAATTGCAGGCCTATACCATCGACGTCAGTCTGTTGTAGAATTATGGGGGAGAACATGTTTAATGCTCAAGAATTATGTTTTGGTGAACGAAAATCTCCTCTATAAAAATAAATATACGACCGTTACTGTTTACGATAGCATAAATGACCTAGCGGAAAGTGGAGGAAGCACGTCATGACAGATGATGCAACTGTCTGTAAGAAAGTAACAACGCCATAAGACAACAAATTTGCAGAATAACCTGCAGAGGATTGCTAAACGGTGCAGACTCTGGTAGTTGACCTTGAACGTAAATAAATGTAACATACTGCGCATAAGTAGGAAAGGAAATCCACATCTGTGCAAGTACATTATTGATGACAAATTGCTGGAAACAATATCTACCGTAAAATATCTAGGAGAGGGGGAACTAGAGGCAGAACGAAATACATAATGTTTAATAACTTTTTTAAAATGAAGTCGCACAAGAAAACACTTCTTAAACAATAAAAAAATCACTTTGTAGTGCAACCTAACATAACTTACCTGAAAATCACGTAAAATTGAGTTTTAAGTATTTTCTACATTTTTCAAAGAAATGCTTACATATTTCCTGTTAGGCCTCATCCATGGGGCAGAAGCGAGAAGGGGATAAGGATACTTTTTGTGCAATTACTGCATAAAAGTTGAAATTATTGGCTACGTCAACTTATAAACGAGATCTAAAGTTGTTTAATGAACACTTTAGACTAAGAACTAAGGAATCTTCGAAAAATCGTTAACAATGAGAAAATATTTTAATATCATTTTCAAAAATGTGTAATTGCTTTTATTGCTTATACCAAAGTACAGTTACTGTTGCTGTTTCTTTATTGAAAACGATCGCTCGCACACCAGATGTGTTTTCTGACTTGCGAACAAAGAACATAGGATGCCTATTAATAAAGCATATATATACGCTTTATTAATAGGCATACATTAATAGGCATCCTATGTCCTCTGTTCGCATATATATATTTCAGGTATGCTGCCAAGTCGTCGTTTTGTTCTGTAGTGAAACCTTCTATCAAATTTTTCGTCTGATTTGTGAACTTGGTAGTTGGGTTATTCTAAGCTTCCCAACATTGATTTCAGTACTCTAAACTCCCATTTAGTCTACATCTACATTATTATTCTGCAATTCACGAAAAAATGCCTGCAGAGGGTTCATCGAACCACATATAAGCTATTTCTCTACCGTTCTACTCTCTAATGGTGCACGGGAAAAACGAGCACTTAAGTCTTTCTGTGCGAGCTCTGATTTCTCTTATTTTATCGTGATGACCATTTCTACCTATGTAGGCGGGCGCCAACAGTATGTTCTCGCAATCGAAGGATAAACTTGAGGATGGAAATTCCACGAGAAGGTTGTAACCTCCCCGTGAAAATAAGAAAGTGAAAAGAATTGAATAGAATTGCAAATAATGCCAAATGTTAGCTTCCCACAGTAATAAAACTCAATGATAATAAAAATGTGCAAAAATGTTAAGACCCCACAAAATTAACGTTAAGGTGAACCTAATAAATTTTATAAGGGCAGCTGAGCTGACCTTAGGCCCTGTGCAATAATTAATCTGATAAATTGATTCTGGGAGGAAAAGCATAGGAAATATAGTTTCAATTGGAATGATTCTTTTCTTAAAAACGATTGCTTTGAAAACAAAATTATTATTGGGGCATTTCTTGAACAAATTAATTACAATTAACAGATATTATTGGCTGAGCACAATGCTGCTTCATTACCTTAGATAACAATATACCTCGTCCCGAACCTTGACCAGAGATCTAAAGGGCGCACGGCGCCGATCCATGCCGACGCCCGCTCAGTACTACCGTCCACTCGCTACTACAGTCGGCTGACTACTAACGACTCATTGCAGCTCGCAACTTCCTACTCGCTCTGCCGACTCCACACACACTACTTCCGATCGAGTCCAACTCGCAACTGAACTCTCGCGCAGTCAAGCGCAGACTAGACACGATAAATAACTCTCTGGTCAGAGGTTCTGTCATGCCTCGCCATCGCTGGTACTGAATACATACGCGTTTCAAGGTCCTGCCTCAACGAAAACCCCCTTTGTTTTAGTGACTGCCACTCCAATGCACGTATCATGTCCGTGGAACTCTCTCACCTATTTCGCTATAAGACAAAACGAGATGCACTTCTTTGAACCTCTTCGATTTCCTCCGTCAATCCCATGTGACGCTAATTCTACACCGCAACAGCAATACTCCAAAAGAGGACGGACAAGCATGGTGAACGCAGTCTCTTTAGGAGACCTGTTGCATTTTCTAAGTGTTCCATCAATAAATCGCTGTCTTTGATTTCTTTTCCAGCAATATTACCTATGCGATCAATTCAATTTAAATTATACGGAGCTGTAAACTCTAAGTATTTGTAGCCTTTAGACTTGTGTGATTTATCATGTAAACGAAATTTAGAGGATTTATTTTAGTATTCGTATGGATGACTTCACACCTTTTTCAGAAGATAAAGCTGCTGAAACCGCCATTTCCATTGAATTAACATCCGCCTTCTGTCTGTCCTTCTAATGTAAGTTCCCACCATGTTGAAAAGCATTCTGCCCAGTGCCGTTCGCCCCAAGAAAACATTTCAGGCTAACAACTTTTATGTAGCACAATAACAGTCGATTTAAACGAATTGTGTAACTTACGTACAGCGAATAACATGCACTTTAAAATAACATTTCATTTAAGGTCATACAATTATGATTAATCGGATTGTCTTGCATTTAAATTTATCAAAAGCTAGAAAACTACAATTGGAAACGTGAAGGGCAACCGCCCCCTTGCAAGTCGCACTCCAAACCAAGTCAAAATAGCTGTCGCGCCTTCCCTTCCATTCAAAATGGAAATGAGCGTATGGCATCGTCAGCCGGGAGGCAACAACTGGTGATGTTCGGCCGCCAAGTGCAAGTCTTATTTCAGTCGACACCACAGTGGGTGACTTGCGCGCCGGTGATGAGGATGAAATGATAATGAGGACAACACAACACCCAGTCCTGCAGCGGAGAAAATCTCCAACCTGGCCGGGAATCGAACCAGGGCCTGCTTCCATGGGAAGCGAGCACGTTACTACCCAGCTAAGCACGTGGACCCTCCCTTTCAGAGATAGTTACATATCACTAGAATATGTTGCAGCATTTTCCAGTCTAGAAAGCTACACTATTCCGTTGTACCCCTCTGTCTCACTATGCCCCGTGTTCTCCTACCTATCCAGAGAGATCGTAAGTAGAATGACCACATAAAACAAATAAGAGGAAAAGCAGATGCCAGACAGATTCATAAGAAGAATCTTAAGGAAATGTAAGTTATCCACGAAGGAAGTGCCTTACAGCGCGGTTGTCTGAGCGGTTCTTTCGTTCATCAGTCTGGGAGCGTTACCAAGTAGACCTGATAGAAGAGACAGCCAATGAACAGCGGCACGTTTCGTCAATAGGTCGCTCAGTTGCCGCGAGAGCGATACAGAGATGCTCAGCAAACTCCAAACTGCAGTTCCAGACGCTACAAGGCGGCGCTGTTCATCACGGCGAGGTTTGCTATTGACATTTAGAGTGAACACTTTCCGGGAGTAATCGGACAACATGTTACTTCCTCCTACATACAGCCCACAAAATGATCACTACGAGAAGAATCGTCAAATTAGAGCTAATACACCACCTTACCGACGATCTCACGGGCCATTCGCAAGTGGAACGGGGAAAGGGGATTAGTTAGCTCAAGCTTCACTTAGCATTAGGTACAGAAATGTGTGGCTTATAAGATGCTGCTCGATCGTTGTACTTCACTATTTTTAACTCGCCATACATAATCATTGTACTAGCTGGAATGTAGCTAGAACCTTAGATCCCACGACTTATTCCTTCCACTGATTTCATGCGATTTTTTACAACCACCGTCCGCAATGCTCGACGGTCACTGACCGTCAGTATATGAGATCTACCTGATCATGCTTTAGCTGTGGTTGTTTCCCCACGTTTCCATTTCAAAACCACATCACCAATACTCGACTTCGGCAGCTTTCTCATGATGTATTGCTCAGGTGACGTCCAATGACCAGTCCACGTTCCAAGTTTCTTAGCTCTGCTGACTTATCCACTCTGCTGTCACTGCTTCTCTGCTCACAACAAACTCTTCTCCACCTCCTTTTACACTGGCTTCCCCGAGTTTGTGACATCTAGTGGTCAATTCTGTATTACACAGGGGTGTTCGGATACTTTTGATAGAATGTACCTGCAGCAGTGTGAACATAGCTGTTGAAATCTTTGAAAAGGAGAGTGCCCTCAGAATACTCATCATGATGATTTAGGGGAAAGGGCAATAACTGGGCAACGATAACGCTGAAATAAACATCCTGTATATTCACGACAGCTTTAATGAATGGCGCCAAGTCATGATACGAGAAACAACCCCCAAAAGACCCCAGAACCACCTACGACCTCAATTACACCCCATACACACTGGGTTAAAGAAGACACACGAACATCGGAGCATTCGATGCCTTTGGCCAATCGAGAAAAGGCAAATTCACGGGCTTGTAGAGATACACGAAACGCCTGCAATTACCTAGTGTCCAATTTCTGCTTGTCTGGACCACTAAAGATGTGCCGTTTCATGTTCCGTGGTGAGTAATGGGCTTTTGCGAGGTCCACTGTATGCAGTTCCTTTCTACGGGTTCACTAGGAAACCAATTGAGATGGGCGTGCATTCGCTGACAACAGCAACTCCTTTTGGGTTTGAAATAGACTACCATTGGCAAATCGTGACACTCTTCTTTGGATTCTGTCGATTAGAATATTTTTACGACCTGTGTTCTTTCACCCCGTTATACTGCTGCGAGTGGTACACCGTCCGTTGCAGACACTTTTGACAGTTCACTTTGATGCAGAAGCAAATTGGCCAACTTCATTCACGTTCAGTGACGCCTAGGTCCAAGCAAGATAGCTGTTTTCTTTCATTATGTCACGTCTCCACGTCGATCCATCTTACTGCACCAATTCCATGCGACAGACTGGTACATAAATATCACTATCAAGAGTTTTGTCAGCATTGGAAGGTCACATGACCACTTGGTACCTGATCTGCACCTTCCAAAGCGCTTCAAAGTGACTTTTTCTTCTTAGGTCTTCAACCATCAGGTTGATTAGCTGCAGTTCGCCATGCATTTCTGTCTCCGGCCTTCCTCTTGAGAGTGGTATCCTCCATGATCTGGTTGATGTAGTATAGTCTCGGTCTGCGTCTTGCATTTTCCCCTTCTATTATCTCTTCAACGATACTCTTAATAATAGTATCATGTCTCAGCAGATGGCCGACACATGCGTGACTTCTGTGTTCGACTAACTTCAGGAGACAAGGCTTCTCTTGCTCCACTCTGTGGAGCTTCTCTTCTTATAATATTTTGTCTACCCAGGAAATCTGGAGCATTCTGTGCCACATCTCTAAGGCCGTTATTTTATGTTTCCCAGCTTCTTCGAGTGTCTACGTTTCATGTAAAGCAGCACACTCCCAACGAACATCTTCGTGAAGTTTTTCCTGAGACGTTTGTTTATGCTACTGAATGTGAAAAGATTTCTTCTCTTGTTAAAAGCAGCTTTTTCCTGATGTATTCGGCTTGCAGTATCATTCCTTGAGCTTCCATCTAATTTTACTCCCTAGATTGGGAAAGGATTCGACGGGCTCCAGTCTCTCATTGTTAAGTGTGCATTGGGTCACGATGTTTCGTCTGCTCACAACTAAGACAGTTGTTTCACCTTTATTAATTTTCATAGCATAGGAGGCGCTGAGGGTGTTTTCCATCTGGGACACCATCGCTTCTAATTACTCTGCGTCTTCACTTAACGCTGCGATGTCATCAGCATATCTCAGCATGTTTATTTTCTTACCGTGAATGTTAATTCCTCTTATAGCCCCTAGTTTCTCCTTAGCTACATCTATTGCTCGCCAAATGTATCCATTGAACAAGACAAGACGGAGTGAACAGCCCTTCCGTACACTCTACTTAACAGCAGTTTCTTCTTGATCTCTCCACGCCTTATCACAGCGGCCTCTTCCCTATACAAGCTCTGCATTAGCCTTCTGTCCTTATACTTTATGTCAATCTCTCTCGGCGTCTTAAGGAGTCGCTACACTACCCTGTCAAGTGCCATTTCTAGGTCGATAAAGGCGACATATGTGTCTTGATCGTTCTTTAGTCTTTTCTCAGGAATAAATCGTAAGCTGAGTATTGATTCCCGTGTGTCTACACCTCTTCTAAAGCCAGACTGGTCGTCCGTGCTCATGGCATCTATTCTGCCCACTATCCGTCTTAGAATGGTTGAGGTCTTGATCTTCCAGGCGTGTGTAACCAAACTGACGGTCCTATATTCTGCTCGTTTAAAGTGATAACTATTTATTTTTCCTATGCGGACGTTGTGTGTTTTAGCTGCATAGAGTTAAAAATATTAGCACAAGATAAGGAACTTGCGTTCAAAAATCTAAAATGCTGCACTATGTTCAAAGTTGCTGGAAAGTAAGATGTAGGGAAAGATAGGTAATGCACTGTATGTACAAGAACCAAGATGTAGTCGGTCACACATACTGTTCAGTCTATACGTAGAAGACACAATAATGGAAATAAAAGAGAAGTAGAAGAATGGCATTAAAAAAGAGGATGAAAAGACAACAGTAATAACATTCGCTAATGGCATTGCCACCCTCGAAGAAAGCGAAGAAGGATTACAGGATCTGTGGAATGGAATGAACAGCCTGATGAGCACACGCTGTGGATTGAGGGTAAACCGAAGAAAGACGAAAGTAATTAGAAGCAGCAGTAATTAAATTAGTGGTGAACTAAATAATAAACTTGGGAGCTTCGAAGTGGGCGAAAGAAGGAACTCTGCTACCGTGGAAGCAAAATAACACGTGAGAGACGCAGTAAGAAGGACGTAGAAAGCGGACTAGCACAGACAGAGAGTACATTCGTGGACTAAGTGACTCTCTTAGTATCAAATATAGGACTCAAACACAGGAAGAAATTTCTGGGACTGTACCTTTGAAGCACGCCACCATGGACTGTAGGAAAGCCAGAAAAAAAGAAAATCGAAAGATTTTAAGTGTGGTGCTTCAGAAGGCTGTTAAAAATTAGTTATTCTGATAAGAAACAAAGAGTTTCTCCCCAGAATCAGCGAGGAGAGGAAAATGTGGGAAAAATTAACAAGAAGAAGAGATTGGATTACAGGACATGCGTTAAGGCATCAGGAAATAGCTTCCATGGTTCTACAGGGGCAAAACCTATAGCGGAAGATGGAGATCTGACCCATCCAATCGAGGACATTGGGTTCAAATGTCAGTCTAACATGGAGAGGTTGATGCAGGAGAGGAGGACGTGCCGGTACTCCGTATCAAATATAATTAAGGGATAAGAGAACAATAGAAATGTGCAGGACAACGTCAGATCAGTCTAAAGACCTGGACGTTTTGCAAATTCACAACAGGAAACAAGCGACCCTTCTGTACAAAATAATCCCAACGTATCACGCGAGTAATTCCTAGTTTGAGAAATGTATTTCGCGGAGCAGAAATATTTCACGGAAGGCGCCATGAATCACGGCGAAGTCCTCCGCAGGGGTCTTATTCAGGAGGCAGCAAGTGGAGGGCAGCGGCCCTTCCTCCGCCCTTCGCAGTGCGTCGCACCCAGCCAGGACAGCAATTCCTCAAGACAGCGCGGACTTGTCCCACTGCAACTGGAGGAGGATACAAACGCACCACCTCCACGGGCTTACATATCCGCGGAGAGAAAACGTTTCAGTCACCTCAAGTCTGCTAAGTTCAAAATATGGAATTTGTAATATATGCTGAACAGCACGTAAAATGCCTTTAAACTTTACTGTACTGTACCTATACCGTCTAAAAAAACTCGTCTGTCTGTAAAGGTCCACTCTTTTCTCGCTGGCCGGAGTGGCCGAGCGGTTCTCGGCGCTACAGTCTGGAAGCGCGAGACCGCTACGGTCGCAGGTTCGAATCCTGCCTCGGGCATGGACGTGTGTGATATCCTTAGGTTAGTTAGGTTTAAGTAGTTTTAAGTTCTAGGGGACTGATGACCTCAGAAGTTAAGTCCCATAGAGCTCAGAGCCATTTGAACCAATTTGAACTGTTTTCTCCCAGAATACGCCCTGCCGAGCGAGACTAGGCCGTAAGTAAAACATTTCTGATAGAGACAGGAGTCCGCGTTTATAATTTCGTCTCTCGGGCTGCATTCCCGAGAGCGGACACGTATGTCGGCCTGTTGTAATAAGAAACGCCATTAGTCCGACCAGGTGATACGTTTCATTGATCTACGATCCGATCTCGGTAATTCCATGATCACTGCAGTCTTAACTGAGGATATTTTTGGGTCAACAGCGCATCACGTAGGGATCGTCTGCAGAATCTCACTTTCAACTGTAGACGCTGAACGATGTGGTGTGAAACACTTGTGTCTGCATTATCATTGTCATATTGCGACAGAACGCCACCTATTCTCCTTAACAAAGCCATAATGCCCGCGACCTCTACGTTCTGTTATGAGTGATGGACAACCTTGTGGTTTCACCGTCCTCCAACCTCCATGAGATCCATAGCGATGTAGACAACGGCGCCTGGGTAGATACCAGGAATGCATTTGACTCCGTCCCGCACTTTCGTTTAGCGAAAAAAAATACGAGGTTAACATGTGTCGGACCAGATTTGCGACTGCAAACAAGACTTCCTTACAGACAGATTTCAGCAAGTCGTTCTTAACGAACCCAATCGACAGATGTAAAAGGTAATTTCCGGAATGCCCCAAGGAAATGTGATAAGACCGTTACTGTTTACAATGTATATAAATGATCTAGTAAAAAGCGGTGGAAGCTCTTTAAAACTGTTCGCAGGTAATACGGTTATCTATAAAAGTAAATAGCCAGAGAATAATATTGACTTCCAGAAGGGCCTGCAGAGGATTGATGAATGGTGCAGACTCTGGCTGTTGACCCTCAAGTAAATAAATATAACGTATTGCACATGCATAGAAAATGTAATCCACTACTGTACAACTACACTACTTATAACGAATTGCTGGACACAGTATCTATGATAAAATATCTAGGAGTAATAATCCGGAGGGACCATAAGTGGAATGACCATATGAAACAAATAATAGGAAAATCAAATGCCAGATTGAAATTTACAGGAAGGATCTTAAGGAAGGAAGTAGCTTACAAGGCACTTGTTCGCCCGATTCTTGAGCATTATTCACCACTCTGGAATCCTTAGGAGGCAGAACTGATAGAAGAAATAGAAAAGATCTAACGAAGAGCGGCGCGTTTCGTCATAAGATCGTTTGATCCCCTCGAGAGAGTTACAGAGATGTTCAACAACCTCCTGTGGCAGACGCTACAAGAGATTCGTTGTGCAAGACAGCGAAGTTTACTATTGAAATTTCGGGAGGGCACTTTCCGGGAAGAGTATAACACATCTCGCGACATGATTATGACGAGAAAATTCGTGAAGTTAGGGCTAACGGAGAGGCTTTCCGACAATCATTCTTTCCACGCGTAATTCGCGAGTGGAACTGGGAAGGGATGCAGGGGGATCAGTTACTGGTGCCAGAAGCACCCTCCGCCACACACAGTTTGGTGGATTGCGTAGTATGATGTAGATGTTGATTTCATTTTATCCTGCCAAAATATCCTTGTCTCATTCCCGTCTCAGCCTGCCATGTGGAGCACGTCCTGTCCAACTGCACCAGATCCCAACCACAAGTAAACCAGATCCTCCAAAATGAATTTTCAATCTGTTGCGAAGTGTGTGCTGGTTCGAGACTTTCTCGTAGATTAAAACCGTGTATCGTACCAGAAACGAATCTGGAACTTTTGCCTTTTGCTGGCAAGAGCTACACTGACTGAACTCTCCAAAGCCCGCATCTCGTGGTCGTGCGGTAGCGTTCTCGCTTCCCACGCCCGGGTTCCCGGGTTCGATTCCCGGCGGGGTCAGGGATTTTCTCTGCCTCGTGATGGCTGGGTGTTGTGTGATGTCCTTAGGTTAAGTAGGTTTAACTAGTTCGAAGTTCTAGGGGACTGATGACCATAGCTGTTAAGTCCCATAGTGCTCAGAGCCATTTGAACTCTCCAAACACGACCCACGACCCGCCCTCACAGCATCACTTTTTCCACTTCCTAATCTCCTACCTTCCAAACTTCACAGAAGCCTGCTCTGTTCCCTCTTGGGGCCAAACCACAAATGTTTGCAGATGACACATTTGTGGTTTGGCTCCATGGTAGAAAGGCTTTGGACGAATTCATTGATCGTCTAAATAAAATTAATCCAAAAATCCGGTTCACCACAGAAATGGAAAATGATAATAGAATGTCTTTCTTTGATGTTTTAGTTATGAGACGATCCAATGGAAGTTTGGAACATAAAATTTTTTGGAAAATATCACATATCGACAGGTATTTGCATAAAAATTGCAATCACCATGCACAACAAAAGAGAGGTGTCATTAAAAGTCTTGTCGATAGAGCCGAGCGGATATGCACATCGCAACACCTGGACGCTGAAATAAAACATTTGAGGCAGGCCTTCGAGAAAAATGGCTAGTCAGGGAAAGAGGAAAAGAGAACTTTGCGACCAAGGAACAGAAGACCAAAGGACTAGCATGAACCACAAAGACGGAAAAATATAGTTTCTCTCCCTTTTATTAAAAAAGTAACGGATCAAATCAGTAAGATTTTACAGTAACATGACATCAGACCGGTCTTTAGACCAACAAAGAAAATAAGTCAAATACTCCGATCTGTGAAGGATAATCGCCCTCGTTTCTCGCCATATGCTGTATACAAAATTCCGTGTACGTGTGGTAAAGTTTATATTGGAACTACCAAGAGTAGCGTATATGCAAAAGTCTCTCCCGACTAGGAAAAATAGAGAAATCAGTTATAATAGAGCATGCGCTTCAGTCAGCAAACCACGAAGTGAAATTTTCTGAAACAAAAATTTTATCTACAATATCAAATTATTATCCGCGACTATGTATAGAAGGCATTGAAATTTATAAGCGCCAGAATAATTTTAATAGAAAACAGGAGGCCATGAATCTTAGCGACATATGGAAAGTAGCTCTGCTGAATCGCTAGACAATTTTATCTTTGACTAGACGACAATCGATAGTTAAGTTTTATTTCTGACAAGGATTGTTTCTACTCATCACGTGTTACTTCGACCACGCCCCTTTCCTACTGTATATATGTCGCTGTCGGACGTCCGACCAGTCAGTCGGCAAGACTCAGCGGAGGAGCGCCTCTGAATATGCCCAGCGCAGTCCTGGACGAAACGTCATGAACGAAAGAGTTTCTTGGACCACGACCTCACATCCCGAAAGGCTTACCAGGAGCTACATCGTCAGGAGTGCTCCAAGGAAGTGTGACGGGATCGCTGTTATTTGTCTGTATACATAAATGAATTGGCGGGGAAAGTGGGTGGCAATCTGCGATTTTTTGCTGATGATGCTGTGGTGTACGGTAGGGTGTCGAACCTGAGTGATAGTAGAAGGATACTAAGCGACTTAGACAAACTTTCTGGTTGCTTTGATAAATGTCAACTAGCTCTATACGTAGAAAAATATACGTTAACGCGGATAACTAGGAAGAACAAACCTGTAATGTTCAGCTACAGTATTACAAGTGTCCTGCTTGGCACAGTCAAGTCGTTTAAACATCTTGGCGTAACGCTGCAGAGCGATATGAAATGGAGCTGTGAGAACTGTGGTAAGGAACGTGAATGGTCGACTTCGGTTTATTGGGAGAGTTTTGGGAAAGGAGACCGTTTATATGATCCTAGCGCGGCCTGTTCTTGAGTACTACTCGAGTGTTTGGGATCCGTACCAGGTCGTTTTGAAGGGGATATCGAAGCAGTCCAGAGGCGGGCTGCTAGATTTGTTACTAGTAGATTCGAACAACACGTAAGTGTTACTAAGATGCGCCGGCCGGGGTGGCCAAGCGGTTCTAGGCACTACATTCTGGTACCGCGAGACCGCTACGGTTTCAGGTTCGAATCCTGCCTCGGGCATGGATGTGTGTGGTGTCCTTAGGTTAGTTAGATTTAAATAGTTATAAGTTGTAGGGGACTGATGACCTCAGAAGTTAAGTCCCATAGTGCTCAGAGCCATTTGAACCATTTTACTAAGATGCTCCGTCAACTCAAATGGGAATCACTGGATGGGAGGCGACGTCCTTTTCGAGAAACACAATTGATAAAATTTAGAGAACTGGCATTTGAAGTTGACTCCCACAAGGTTCTACTGCCACCACCGTACATTGCACACAAGTACCACGAAGATACGAGAAATTAGGGCTCACACGAAGACATATAGATAGTCGTTTTCCCATCTGTCTATTTGCGAGTGGAACAGGAAAGGAAATGACTATAGTGGTACAGGGTACCCCCCCGCCACACAGCTTACGGTGACTTGCGGAGTATCTATGTAGATGTAGATTAGAATGGTCATGACCTCTCAACAGGGACATGAGACGCTATTGATGCTGTTCCGTCCATCGGACGGTGCTATTAGAAATGAGTAGGCTATATGTCGGCTCAGGGTTTCACCATCTCGGCACTTTCATCTTCATACGACTCAAATGAGACAGTGAACTATACACACACCTATCACAATCAGATAAAACTCAACAGATAAAATGAATACACAACTCCAACATTCAGGAAGGAGCAGTGCTGTTGTGCTTGAAGGAAAGAACAAATCCTTCCCGAATCACGCCGCTGAACGTACCCATCAGGGTCTCACAGCCATCCATACGTTAAGCAATCAATAATGATTCAACGCGAGAAATTCATTTAATTTTCTCCATCCCTTGCAAATCTTGACATAATTTATCATTGAGGACAATTATAGCACACAGCGTACAAAATAAAGTGTCGGACATCCCTATAGGAGGCACAATGGGTCGAAACTAGGGGAAAAGTTCCTATAGTAATATAAGGTGCATCTGAAAAGTTGGTGAATGGTCTCAGAAAACAAAGGTACAAAAAATTTCTTTACTGGCCTCCAAAGTAATCACAATTAGATTAAATAGACTTCTGCCATCGGCTGTGTCAGCAAACGCTTCTTGTGAAATTGCTCGAAACACCATGGTCACAGGTTGGTGGGCATCCGCGATGTCTGCGAGCTCAGCTTTCTCACTCAGCGCAAGGTGACTCTTCAGTAGCCTCCTTATTCTCTAGATATGACGCCGGCGGACATACTTTTGTCTCCACATCTTAAATTACCTCTGGAAGGCTTACGCTTCGCAAACATGCGCTTGACGACTGTGCTTCGAGCGACTCCACAATAAGTCTTCGCTGACTGTTTGCAGCAGCCTTACAACCGATGTCAGAAGTGTGTTGTAGCTAATGATGATTACCTTATAGGCCAATAACTCTTGTTTGCTTTATTTTCTGAGGCTATCCGCTAAGTTTTTCTACCGTTTCTTGTGTGTCCAGAAACCAATACCTGTTGAGATATGGGCCAATCGATGCTCTCGTTCCCATCTGCCTGTTATGTGGAAGTATACGCTATAGGCAATGTTGCATTTGGTTTGCTGACACATCCATCAGGCTTTCTTTGGAGTGAATCATGCGCTCTTCCGAGCACTCTTGGCTCCGCTGAGATTACATCATTTGGATTGGTCACTCGTTTCTATATCGTCTGCTCATTTACCAACGGATTGGGCATACAACCTTTAAATTTTCACATAGCCAGAAATCCAATGGATTCTCATCCAGCGAATGGCGAGGCCACGCCACTGCACCTCCTCAACTATTCCTATCGCCCATGAAACGTTATAGTTTTAGTTTACAGCTGCACGATCCAAAGAAAATGGGATGGTGCCCAATCAGGCGTAAAACATATCCATTGTCTTTCTACAAGGGCATCTTTTCAATGCTTTTTTATTAGATCACGTCTATTTGGTACAAAATTTTGCAATTTATTTTAAACTAACTTCCCAATGAGCAAGATATATGAAATTTTAAACATAACTCAGAAATGGCTGAAAATCAAATATTATGTCGGTTTCTTATCGTCTGTTCCATAGGGGTGGGAGTGAAAAAGGTCGTTAACGCCTGACATCTCGACTGCCCTGCGAGACCAGCGTTTTGTGTTGCTAGTATCGGAATGCACTCCAGGTCCAGTGTGAGTGGATGGGGGCAGCTGAGCAGGGAGAGGAGGGAAGAGGAAATCGATGTCAGTTTACTGTCTGTCTCTATGCATGGTACAGATTTTACAGTGAGCGTTATACTAACTTCCTGATGAGCTAGAAACTTGAAATTTAAGCGCAGCTTAGAACTGCCTGATACTGCAGCATTACTTCGTTTAGTTGTTTGCTGTATGGCGGAGAATGTTTGCTGGCGTCATTACCTGATGAGCTAAGGACTAGAAACTTTCAACCTTTCAACACAACTCAGAACTGGATAACAATGCAGTATCACTTAATTTTATCCATTGCCTTTCTTCCATGACTGCATTATTTTCGTAAAATAACCAAAAAATGCCTTCAGTCACAATCATGATTTTATTTCAAATGCACGATGTATTTCGAGCCTTGGAAACTCATCTGCTGGTACTCTGACCATATACATCAATTTTTTTCCAAATTTAGGCTAATTCTGACCCTCTCACTTTCTTGTCTGGTGTATGTGCCACTGCCGTTTCCATTTTTTCCATATTCCAGCCTCACATGGTTCGCAGGAAGAACGATAGCTGATAAGCTTCTGTGTAAGCCCAAAGCACTGTACGTTTTGCCTCTTCGCAAGATTTACATAGAAGGAAGCAAACATATTGGTTCAAACAGAAGAAAAGAAACTAAAACAACCTGTTAAAAACCATTCAAAAGCCATGATGCCACAAAATAGTTTTATTCAAGACAACCGGTTTCAACAGTCATGGATTTCATCTTCAAGTCGAAAGCATTTTTTTTTTTTTTTTGTAGTAAAACATGTTCATTTTATGCTGAATCTGTGTCCTGAGTTTTATCCACTTGACATCTTTTGTATGAAGTTCAGTGTAAAATGAACATGTTTTACTACTAAAAACATGTTGAAGACTTGAAGATGTCACCTGCGACTGTTCTGAGCGGTTGTCTTGAACAAAAAATATTTTGTTCGATCTTGGCTTTTGGATGGTTTTTAACAATTAAAACAGATTGCCCTTCAGTACTCTCAAAACGAGAAAATGTAAGAACATAACCTAAAATTTTCCACATGTCTCTGCTGTAATCTCATCAAGATATTTGGAGTCGCTCGACAAGTTTCACGCACACAAGCCTAAAAATCACAAATCAATTATTTGAATAAAAATGAATGTTTAATATACCACGTTTTTAAATCACACTAAAAGGTATAAAATAATTGTTTCTAGTTCCACACACGTTCGTAGCCCCATACAGCCCCATTTGTGATTGCGAATTTTTATTACCTATGTAAAACTTGTAAGATTTAAAACGAAAGAGATGGGGTGCACGTAGTACATAACTGATGCACGAATAATTCACCTCTTTACTGTTACCTATTGTATGCGCCTCACGTTTTCCTTTTGAATCTTACAAGTAATGTCATAGCTACTAAAAATTCGCAATAATAAATTTTCAGGACTATCTGTGTGGAGTTATGACTCAGTATGGTGTGTGTTGTGTGTGTAGTGGTCTTCAGTCCTGAGACTGGTTTGATGCAGCTCTCCAGGCTACTCTATCCTGTGCAAGCTTCTTCATCTCCCAGTACCTACTGCAGCCTACATCCTTCTGAATCTGCTTAGTGTATTCATCTCTTGGTCTCCCTCTTCGATTTCTACCCTCCACCCTGCCCTCCAAAACTAAACTGGTGGTCCCTCGATGTCTCAGAACATGTCCTGCCAACCGATCCCTTCTTCTAGTCATGTTATGCCACAATCTCCTCTTCTCCCAAATTCTATTCAATACCTCCTCATTAATTATGTGATCTACCCATCTAATATTCAGCATTCTTCTGTAGCACCACATTTCGAAAGCTTCTATTCTCTTCTTGTCTAAACTATTTATCGTCCACGTTTCACTTCCATACGTGGCTACACTCCATACAAATACTTTCAGAAACGACTTCCCGACACTTAAATCTATACTCGATGTTAACAAATTTCTCTTCTTCAGAAACGCTTTCCTTGCCATTGCCAGTCTACATTTTATACCCTCTCTACTTCGACCATCATCAGTTATTTTGCTCCCCAAATAGCAAAACTCCTTCCCTACTGTAAGTGTCTCATTTCCTAATCTAATTCCCTCAGCATCACCCGACTTAATTCGATTACATTCCATTATCCTCGTTTTGCTTTTGTTGATGTTCGTCTTATACCCTCCTTTCAAGACACTGTCCATTCCGTTCAACTGCTCTTCCAGGTTCTTTGCTGTCTCTGACAGAATTATAGTGTGACCGACGAACCTCAAAGTTTTTATTTCTTCTTCATGGATTTTAATACCTACTCCGAACTTTTCTTTTGTTTCCTTTACTGCTTGCTCAATATATAGATTTAATAACATAGGGGATAGGCTACAACCCTGTCTCACTCCCTTCCCAACCACTGCTTCCCTTTCATACCCCTCGACTCTTACAACTGCCATCTGCTTTCTGTACAAATTGTAAATAGCCTTTCGCTCCCTGTATTTAACCCCTGCCACCTTCAGAATTTGAAAGAGAGAATTCCAATCAACATTGTCAAAAGCTTTCTCTAAGTCTACAAATGCTAGAAACGTAGGTTTGCCTTTCCTTAATCTTTCTTCTAAGATATGTCGTAGGGTAAGTATTGCCTGATGTGTTCCAACATTTCTACGGAATCCAAACTGATCTCCCCCGAGGTCGGCTTCTATCAGCTTTTTCTATTCGTCTGTAAAGATTTAAAAACGCGGTACAGGGTGGTTATAATTAAAGTGTAGCTATTCACACAGGTCCAGTGTGGGCTGTAATTATCCTATGGTCGTCGAACTTTATGGATATGCTAATGCGTTAATGCAGAATTGATTTTCACTGGAAAAATTTTCGTTCCAACGTGCAGATCTGCCATTCTGAATGCAAAAAACAGTTGTAGAAATGTTTCCATATGAAATGGATTAGGAACGAGGTTTGATCAGGAAAGGTCAAACAAGTGGCAAAGCATAATATTGACTATATTATTAAACGCCTCTTATACAAATGGTTCAACGTGAGCAACGTAGATAGCGACGAGATGCTGCATCCTTAAAACGATGTGATCCGCAGTTGCTGTGTACTGGCCTTCAAATAAAGTAGACACCGCAGGCGACCCTGGTAAATGGGTTCTTTTAGACATCACTAGAGGCAAATGTCACACGAAATCAGATCAGGTGCTCTTACAGATCATGCATCTGGAAAACCTCTGAAGATAACATGTTCGTGGAAGGTTGCATTAAACAGGTCTTTCAGTAGATGAACGACATGAAACATGTTGCCCCATCTTGCATGAAAACAGTGGTCTCCGGACAGATGCGCTGTTCCAAACGAGGAATCACATGATGTATAAGGAGGTCTCGAACACGTGTAGGCATCACGGTACACCTGACAGGTCCTCTTCAAAGGAGAACGGACCGAGAATAAAGGTGCTTGCGAATCCTCACCATACAGTCACATACGGCGAGAGCAATGGTTCTTCACGCACGACACGCGGTTTAACGGTACAGCAGATTCTGCAGTTCTGTGTATTCGTTGCAGCCTGCAGTGTAGAAAGTGCTGGTCACTCCATAGAACTAAAGAATATTCCCTGGGTACATGTCATCAACGTCGATCTGTGCCAGAAACTGAAGGGCAAATCATGAGGTTTCAGTTGCTGCACCGTTTGGATCTTATACCGGTACCAACGTAAAGTAGACCGCAAAAATTTCGGTACTTTTTTCCATGGGGTGGGTAATTCTCGTGACACTGGATGAGCACTAGCACTGGGGCATGTGCTGCAGTATCTGTTACAGCAACAGCAACCTCATCAGTAACTTCCACCGGGATAGGACGACTTCGTCTTCCAACTTACGCATGCTTACGAGTTTCATTACCGCCTTCTTTAAACCGATTAATGACATTAGCCCTCTCCTAATACATGTCAGTCGACAATACACTCTCGATGAAGTACTGTAATTGCTGCCGTTCACAAAGAACAATTTCGCTAACAGAGCACGATCTCTCTTCTCGATAGCCATACTGTTCACACATGTTACGGCTTGCCAAATGACATTGCGGATGTCATAGCGTCATTCAAATGGTGTACAGCGCCAGAGTTACACCTGGCGGCCAAAATTGGAACTAATTTTTTTCCAGTGCAAATCAGTTTCGTGTTAACGCATTAGCATATCTATGAAGTTTCGCAGCCATATGAGAATTATATCCCACATTGGGCCTCTGTGAGTAGTTGCACTTTAATTATAGCTACCCAGTATACAAAAAATTCATTTTTATTTAATTATTCCGTGTATTACCATAGAAATGTAGGAGCAAACACACGTAGGAAAGCACATTGGCCCGACTGTGGCGGCCGATTCAGAGCGAGAATTTCGCTACCTACGCGATCACCTTCCGCCTTCTCTCTCCTCTCCCTCTCATCATACCGCCCCTCCCCTTTCCAGCAGTACGACCAAGTCCTGTACCACTGCTCTCGCTGCTACCGATCCATACACTTTCCTCTCGTCGGGAAGCCGTTAACGATCGGAATCACAAGCACATGCAAACTGTGACAAATTAAGAATTCGCCGGGACTGCTTCCTTATGCTTCTTTTAAAGAACTCCTTTCCTTCCCTCTTTCCTACCACCCCTCCCCCCCTCCCCTTCCGCCACCCCATTCCAGAGATTTTCGAGGGAAGAGATCTCCCCTCTTTCCTTGCCGTCCCTCTCTTTACTTTGCTGTATATATATATAGATATTCTTTTTTTCTCTATTTTTTTCGAAAAATTGAGATAAAACGGGCGGAGGGTCGGTTAAGAAAGTACGTAGTAACGCGGGAATTTATTTTGAGAGAAAGAGGTGGGTGGAGGTAAAAGTAAAGAGGCGAGGGTAGTAGAAAAAAAGAAAGAAGTGGTGGGCGGGGAGTTCTGTAAGGAGCGGAGAAGCAGAGTAAGGGGAAAGGGGAGAGGCCCGCAGATTGGAGCGGTCCGTATTCAAATGGCGCCGTTCATTAGGCGGCCCGCGGCCCTAATGAAGACCGCGATCGCAAACCGCGTTAGCAGCCGTCGCCGCCTCGACTTTCCGCCTGATTAGAGCGCCCGCTGTTGTTTGCCCGCGGCTCGTCCGTCCCTGTCGCTGTCGCTGCTTCAGTCGCCGTCGTGGGCCCTCGCTCTCCGTCCGAGGTCTAGCGGTGAGCGAGTCTTCCTGCAGCTCGGTAGGCTACGGGAGGCGGACACAAACTTGAAAACCCCCTCTGTGCCACAACGGCTAAAGCCGCTGAAACTCTTACAGTTGAAATTCTGATGGACGAATCAGGCGCTGGAGTAATAAAACATCGTGTATTTCGGATCCTCTGTTTTTCTCAACAATATAAATTAATCTGAGCTCAGATTTTTATGAACGATACAAGTAAAAGAACAACAAGTATTGACTGTCTTAATGCCACTTAAAACTGGTGGCACTTTTATAATTTAAATTCCGATGGATGTAGCAGACTTTCAAGTAATCAAGCACCGTCTACCACAGGGTTCAATTTTAGGCCCCCTGTTATTTCTTACTTGTATACTTATATCATTTTAAAGAATTTTTTATAGTTATGATCGCATACAGACTGTTTTTTATTAATCATTTCAACAGGTAACACCGTCATCTTTAGCTCTTTAAAAACTTTTTTGGTTGTGCATAATGTTCCATTGTGTGCTCATTACTTGTGTCATGTTAACATTTTTGTGGAAAGTATATTACACATTCCAGACAGTTTATCAAAAATAAAATTACACACAGTTCTGCCACAAGTAAAAATATACACAGCTAAATTAGATTAAGGAAAGGCAAACCTACGTTTCTAGCATTTGTAGACTTAGAGAAAGCTTTTGACAATGTTGACTGGAATACTCTCTTTCAAATTCTGAAAGTGGCAGGGGTAAAATACAGGGAACGAAAGGCTATTTACAATTTGTACAGAAACCAGATGCCAGTTACAGAGTTGTAGCCTATCCCCGATGTTATACAATCCGTATATTGAGCAAGTAGTAAAGGAAATAAAAAAAAATTCGGAGTAGGAATCAAAATACACGGAGAAGAAATAAAAGCTTCGAGGTTCGCCGATGACATTGTAATTCTGTCAGAGACAGCAAGAGACCTGGAAGAGCAGCTGAACGGAATAGACAGTGTCTTGAAACGAGGATAAAGGATGAACATCAACAAAAGCAAAACGAGGATAATGGAATGTAGTCGAATTTAATCGGGTGATGCTAAGGGAATTACATTAGGAAATGAGACGCTTAAAGCAGTAAATGAGTTTTGCTATTTGAGGAGCAAAATAACTCATGATTGTCGAAGTAGAGAGAACATAAAATATAGGCTGACAATGGCAAGGAAAGCATTTCTGAAGAAGAGAAATTTGTTAACATCGAGTATAGATCTAAGTGTCGGGAAGTCGTTTCTGAATTTATTTGTATGAAGTGTAGTCATGTATGGAAGTGAAACGTGAACGATAAATAGTTTAGACAAGAAGAGAATAGAAGCTTTCGAAATGTGGTGCTACAGAAAAATGCTGAAGATTGGATTGGTAGATCACATAACTAATGAGGAGGTATTGAATAGAATTGGAAAGAAGAGAAATTTGTGGCACAATTTGAGTAGAAGAAGGGATCGGTTGGTAGGACATATTCTGAGGCATCAAGGGATCACCAATTTAGTATTGGAGGGCAGCGTGGAGGGTAAAAATCGTAGAGGCAGACCAAGAGATGAATAAAATAAACATATTCAGAAGGATGTAGGTTGCAGTAGGTGCTGGGGGATGAAGAAGCTTGCACAGGATAGAGTAGCCTGGAGAGCTGCATCAAACCAGTCTCTGGACTGAAGACCAGAACAACAACAAAATATACCACGTGGAACTTGGCATGTCTGCAAATGTTGCACTCCTTTGATGCGTGTAAGCTGTTAAAATTCACAATATATAGTAAAACTGTACATTTATGTCTATGTTCACATTTACAAGTGAAGCAGTTTTTGAAACCTTGCCACTTGAGATACATAGTGCAGCTGCATGTACTACGCATAAAACGTTTTTAAAGATCTGATGATGGCAATCTTACTTGTTGAAACTCGTCAATAAAAAAACAGTTTTGAACGCGATCTCGGCTATTAAAAGCTTCTTTAAAATACATGCAGATCGCTCCTTCTCATTTCTTGTTATGAGAACCTTCAGTACATACGTTATCTTCAACTGACATTTTTGCAGATGCTACAAGCACAGGAATAAAAAGTAGTACCCATTCTCTTACCATACCTAATCTACAGCTACATCTGTGGCCTGAAAGCCACGTTACATTATGTGTCGGAGCGTACATTTATTACTATTATATCAGAACGATTAAAACTTCTGCCTCCGTTTGTGACTGAAATTTGAATGGTCAAGTCAGACGTTGAACTAATCTTACATCATGTATCACAGGGTCATACTCTCGTTTTATTGTTTCTTATTTATAGAAATATTTGCGAATGATTCAAATGTAGCAATATAACGTAGTACCCACCCTCTTACTATATGTACATGTACATTACATCAGCACTCTGAAAGCCACATTATGGTGTATGGCGAAGGTTACTTCCTTTACTGCTACAATGGAGAGGATAAAACTGCTGTTTCTCTTACGGCTGAAATTAGGACGACGAAGACAGACGTTGAAATAATCACACATTGTATTCCACAGGGTTCTATTTTAAGTCATCTTAATTACAGAAATTACGTTACACAGACATTTTTGCAAATCATACAACTACAGGTATAAAAAGTAGTACCAGTTCTCTTACTATATTAACCTGTACATCTGTACTCTGAAAACCACGTCATAGAGCGTGGCGAAGGGTTCTTTTATGACCACTGGTAATTCCTCTTCAGCCCTTTCCTGTTCCGTTCATGAATGGTTACGTAAGCTTCCATACTAAATGTGAGCTCCAATTTCTATCATTTTTATGATTCTCTCAATATAGTCATTTAGTGGGTCGTATAAGGCAGCAATGTGTTCTCTGACTTTTCTTGGAATGTACACTACCAGAATTTTTATAGTGCGCATTTGTGTGTGGTACAACGTTTTTGTAATGGTATCTCCCACTGAAATTCTTGAGCATCTCTGTGGTGCTTTCGTAATTACTAAGCTAATTCGTATCGAAGTAGGCCGCTTTACTTTGTATGTTCTCTCTCTTCTATACTAGTCTTACCTATTATGTGTCTTTGAAGAACCACAATCAAGGATCGGTCAAATAATTTTCTCAGTATTCTTCCAATAAATCTTGCCCACAACTACGTTTAAGTGCTCATTCCACTTTGTCACTCCAGACAGTCATTTCTAGACATTCTGAGGTTGTTACTCTGTCTGGTGATTTATAGTAAATGATGTAACGGAAAACAATAACTGAAAACATTATATGATAGTTCAAGGCAAATAGATTATTTCATGTATGCACTGTGGTTATCCTTGGCAAAATCTAGGCAGTGAAATAAATAGAAACATTAAGTGAATTATGCTTGACGCAACATGACATCAGAATTAAACAGGAAACGCTTCCCCCATGTTCTGAAAAAATATTTTTATTTGACCACGAACCAGCTTTCGGGTTCTTAGGATATCCTTAGGTGACAACCAGCTGTAGCAAACACAGATAACATCACATATGACTTATGTAGATATTGTTTATGTAGAAGATACAAAAGAAACAAAATGGTGGCGTGTAGAGCGTTTACGGTGGGAAGTATTACATTTCTATGTCATGCAGAAATAGTTACAAAGCTTTATTTTTAATTTTTAATTGAAAGTAACTATTTCTCCCTGATATAAAAATGTAATACTTTCCTTTGTAAACACTCTACATGTCTTTATCTTCCTTATTTTGTATGTTCTGTATAAGTAATATCTGGTAATTCGCATGTTCTTTTATCTGTTTGCGACATTCAATTGCCACCTGACGATGGCCTAAGAAGCCAAAGCCGGTTCGAGATCAGTTACATACAAATTTGCAGAACATTATCGAAGTGTTTCCTAGTTAATATTGGAAATGGAAACCATGAAGTTAAATTTCTCTTCTGTCCCTTTACAGCATTTTTACTTCGCCAACGTACATTTCAAAGTGAAAGCTTAAGGCTTGATGAATGTTGTAAGGAACTTCACTTCTGTTTCCTGTAAATTTTATTGATTTCCTCTGTGTAAGACATCACATAAAAATAATTCTCACATTTTGTTTATACTATTATATTAACATACACAGTTTTCTATGATGTCATCTTTTTAAGTTTTAAGAGCTAAGATGGATCAAAAAATTAATTGGGAAACTCATATCCCATAATATTAATGTAAGACTGTTGTTCAGTTACATTTATTTCCCGTCATATTTCTGCTGTAAGTTAAGTATTTACAAATTAAAAATAATTATAGTGCGCTTTGCATGTTTCCAGTCACTAATGGGTCACAGATTCACTTTTTGGGAAAACTCAAAAGCGACAAATATTTCAAAATACATAAACGCATTATAAGGATTATATTTTGTGCCAATTCTACAACATCTTCAGAGATGTCTTAGAAAAATTTTGTATTTTGAGAAATGGTTCGAAATATGAAGTTGATTTCATAACAATAATGATTATTTCACGAGTAGGTGGAGAAGGCTAAGCAGAATTGAATATAAGGAAGTGCTAAACAAACGTAAATTATTAAGTTCTAAGTTGATTTTCATAAGTCACACCTCCGCGTTCAAGACACTTTGTAATTCTCTTGCCATCACGTGTAACTCATCTGAAGTCGTCTTGGGGTTCTCTTATAGGCCATCGCTATTCATAATCCAAAATACCATTTCTTCTCTTGTGTTTACTCTCTCTTCGTAGACTTCGCTTTTCAATCACCTCCACAGGCCAAAATCTTTAGGAGTAAGGTCTAGAGACCTTGGTGGCCAAGAAACAGGTCTAATTTTACCGATTCATCTCTTGGGGAATGTCAGCTTTAGATGTTGTGTCACCTGACGACTAGAATATGCAGGAGCTCCGTCATATTCTGAGATCATATCAATTCTTGTAACCAAAGGATCCTGTTCAGATAATGCTGGAAGCTCGTTTGTTTTCCAGAAGTTCTAGGTAACGGGGCCCTATAAGACGAAGCGAGCACGCCCAACCAACTTTTTGCTTTAGCACCACTCTACACATTTACATAGTAAAGTGTCTCCACAAAGGTATGAGGGTTTCCGCCAGGCCACCGATGTGAGTTTGAAGTGTTATTGATATTTTCGGGTGTTAGAGTGACTTCATCAGTAAACAGCAATTAAAGTAACATCAGTAAATCAGTAATTACTGAGTAATCTCATTGATACAATGAGATCACTCAGTAATTAGCAGTTAGTCACCGATAAAATTCCGATCGTTTACCGCCATATCCTTATCGTAGTTGTTGATCCACTATAAATGATATGGGTAGAGGCTATGCACACGTAATGTCAGGCATATTCTTGTATATGGAACACCTAAAGGTGTATAAATTCAGCGTCAGCTTGTTGAAGGACTAAGTTCTACCAACTGAATAATGCCTTCAGCCTCACTCTCTTCGTTTGCGCGTCCCGATGAGATATGACTGTTGGGCAGTGCACCACACCCACAACGTTCGTCAAACCACAAGAGGCTGCTAACACATTTGCGGTGGCATTCGACCAGGAAGCAGCCGGTTCGAACCCTGGTATTGGATGATTTTTCACAGCCGGTACTTGTTACGAGGTGAGTAGAGGTGTCGGTATAAAGTTTCTCATCCCTTTGAGCACCAGTGATTTCTGTCTGAAGTTCCCATGCCTTTTGCATGATCCCAGGGATACTATTGCAAGACAAAGACATCCAGCGGTACACTGAGGTACTTCTACGAATGTAGTGCGTTGCAGCAGCCACTTAACAGCGTTCAAAGCAACAATCGGCGTGCAGATTGTGCTAGATGATTGTAAGAGGCTGTAGGATGTGGTTTTTTATAGTAATCATACTGAGGAGATCATTGACGGAGAAAGTTTGTATATCTAAAGCTCTTGTAACGTAAATTTGAGTTTTTACTACCGCTTTTATAAGTGGTTTCGAAATGAAATCACTGCAGCTGTACGTACCTGTGGTATACATCTATTAAATTTTAAGCCCATTTTTTCTTGTTATTTAGCACTATAATTTGTTGTGGACATTATGTATTTAGGAAAAATGCGAAACTGTTTTCAAAAACACCTCATGAAATGATGGATGATCCAAAACTGTGCGTCCCAGTGCTTCCAAAGTGAAACCACCTCCTCACAACAATTGATTCTTTATTTTTTGCCAATTACTTCTTGTATGATGATGATCAGTTTTGCGAAAAGTTTTAAAATTAAGTTTTAAAATTAAGTGATGGTGATGAGATCCCATACTCCGAGGAGCGTAGGGAACGATGCGGGAGACCCGCACCGCCGGCTAGGCAAGGTCCTAGCGGAGGTGGTTTGCCATTGCCTTCCTCCGACCGTAATAGGGATGAATGATGATGATGAAGACAACACAAACACCCAGTCATCTCGACGCAGTTTAAAGTCCCTGATCCCGCCGGGAATCGAACCCGGGACCCCGTGCGCTAGAAGCGAGAACGCTACCGCAAGACCACGAGCTGCGGTCAGAATTAAGTGTAATTAAGTAATTACCATAAAATTGAGTTTTAAAGTTAAGATATGTGTATATGTCTTTGCACCAAATTTCTATTAAATACCAAAACCTCTCCGCACTGTCTCATGAAGAGAGGGCATGTGACACTGTAGAAGATGATCGGTCCATCCCCTCGCTGCTATTCGATCTAGAGGAGTAGGCTACCCAGTGAGTCCAAAGTCTCGAAAGACTCCGCTAATAGAGAAAATATTTTCTTGAAGTGTTCTGCAGAATGTCCCCTCCCATCCCTCCCTATCCGCCTGAGTACAACGGACAGGTCGTTCATTTAAACACGTGAAAAGACCTTCTTTGAATGTAGTTCAACTTGCGCTTCACGTTGGTCTGAATGCCGGTTATTTCGCCAAAACGTTGATATTTCATGTGAATTTCTGTACTTTGTCGCTTTGTGAAAGTTTCCTACTAATTACATCAACTCTCGTCACCCGTGATGATGTTTCCCAGAAACGAAATGTCCAACTTTGTCATTTCAATCGAGTCACGGCAGCGTGCAGCGTTCCACAAGGCGGTTTTTTTTTTTTTTTCGGGAGTTCTAAGTGTGCAGGACAATCTTTGAACACACTTTTCTCTTCTTCAAAATATTCTGCAGAATGTCTTGAACACTTAATTTAAAAATGTTCAGTTCGTTGCTCCACTGCGATTTATGTCACTACAATGTTGACACTACGGTCACAGGCCGGACGGTTCTAGGCGCTACTGTCTGGAACCGCGCGACCGCTACGGTCTTAGGTTCGAATCCTGCCTCGAGTACGTGATGTCCTTAGGTTAGTTAGGTTTAAGTAGTTCTAAGTTCTAGGGGACTGATGACCTCAGAAGTTAAGTCCCATGATGCTCATAGCCATTTTTAGACACCACGGAAACACTTCCACTATTTGGCACAGTCTGCTCATAACTGACTGGTCGAATGTACATTTGTTGTCAGTTCAAGCTGCCACCACAATTATTGCTCTGACATCACTTACACGCCAGCAATCAAATCAGTCTCGGATTTTTTTAGGATTGATAGTGTATGTGCTGACATTGCGTTTCACAATTCTATCAGTATCATAGGACACAAATATGACCACACTATACATATACTCATTTCGTCACCTACACTCAGCAGATAGGCTTAAGACACGGCTCTCACAGAGCTAGGAAAGAGGCCAATTCTAGCGCTGGAAGAAAACTCTCCCGCACTAGACAGCGTCTCTCAAGCAACGATGTCATGCCTCCTGCATCCAGAAGCCTGTTGCCCCACTTCCAGATTTCCCCAGCTCCAAGCAAACCCAGAAACTACTTAAACATCTTGACTCAGCAATTACTCGCTTTTGTCTGATTTACGAACAAGCTCTTCATTCTTCCCCTTCTACCGCTAACGGCATTTCTTTGGAAACTACTACTAGACTGATCTTGCAATATTATTTCCAACTGAACTGTACTGGGAGAGTATTTGACAACTTTGGAAAATCTCTAGCAGACTTGGGCTACCATATTCAGCATGTATTATGCGTCTTCCCAACAGCTCACTGTGCGTGGATAATGGAAAAACAACCCATCACGTTCTAGCTAGCAGACGATCGAAACTCAGCCATCATAGAAACTCCATTGGATCCCAACTTTTGCACCGCAAACACTCAGTATTACGTCCGAATGACATAGCCCTCTACTGGGTCAGATCCCTCCGCAATTCAGAAACTAAACGGATAATTGCTCATCTGAAACTTCGATTCACAGAAAGAGAAACGATATGCTACAGCCTACAGCTTTCCGTTGCAGCATAACGTGTATGGAAAGAGTAGGATGTATTTCATATGAATAAAGCTTCATAAGCTCATGTAGTTTACTTGAGGGACGACCAAGCTAGGCGGTGCGGTGGTAAGACCCTGAACTCATATACGGGAGAACGGCAGTTCAGTTTCACGTCCGATGATAATGGCTTACTTTTTCTGTGGTTTCCCTAAATCGCAGAAGGCTAATGCCATGATGGTTCCTTTGAAAGCAAAAGGCCCATTTCCTCCCTCATCCTTCCCTAACACCAGTTTGAGCCCCATCCCTAATTCTTCGTTTTTCCTCCTTTAAGAGACACTTCTTTTCCTGTAAAAAATGGTTCAAATGGCTCTGAGCACTATGGGACTTAACATCTGAGGTCGTCAGTCACCTAGAACTTAGAACCATTTAAACCTACCTAACATAAGGACATTACACACATCCTGGCCCGAGGCAGGATTCGAACCTGCTACCGTAGCTATCGCGGGGTTCCGGACTGAAGCGCCTAGAACCACTCGGCCACCGCGGCCGGCTCTTTTCCTGCAGGAATGTCATAATGTTCCATTTTATAAAATTGACAGACTCTGTGGAAGCAGGGAGAGAGGGAGGGAATGAGTGAGAAGGTTGAGGAAATGAGGGAGGGGAGAGAAGAGGACGGTTAAGACACAAAGGAAATAAAGACGTTAACCTCCAGTGGGTACTGATTCATAGCAATGTGGCAAGTTGAAAATTTGTGCCAGACCAGAATTCGAATAGGCAGATGCGTTGACCACTACGCCATTGGGACAAAGTGATCACCACATACCCATGGGCTACCTTAGCATACCTCCCATCAGACCCAAATTCTCAACTTACACCACACATTACTGATGTAGTCCCCTCATTACTTGCGTCATCTCACCTATTTCGATGTTTGAGTTCATACTGTACATGTCCGAAAGAACAGACACCACACATACAATTACTCCGATTATGGCCAATGAGTCCATCAGTGCACATGCACACCATGGCCGAACTCTCGCGGGAATCGGCACATAATGAGGCTAATGAGCAGGGTCACTACATCAGTACGATGAGGTACAAGTTAAGAATTTGGGACTAACGGTGGGCGTTCTAGGGTAGTCCGTGTCGTTGTGGCAGCCACTGTGTCTTGATGGTGTAGTGACCAACACATCTGCCTAGTTAAGTTCGAATCATGGTCTGGCACAAATTTTCAATTTGCCCCATTAATATAAATCAATGTCCACTGGCAGCTAATGTCTTTAATTCCTTTCTGTATTAATTCACAGTGGTTAGGGGATCAAAATGACATATCTGAAAGAACTGACTGGTAGAGATAGCTAGAATCATGAATAAAGAGATGCTGTAGTTGAAACAAAATGAACTTGGTCTCAATATTTATGCTTGACACAAAGGAATCAAAGAATTATGTTAAACAGCTCTTGCAGCTCTCACTATGAAACTTCTTCCGCGTAACGAGAAATTACCACTGGTGCCCCACAGGGATCAATTCTGCAACCAGTCCTTTTCTTGCCATATATGAATGACCTTCCATCTGACACTGATAAAGCTGATGATAAGAGCATCACAATCAAATCCACCAAAGCTGTGAGATGTGAGACGCTGTGGAAGCCAGTACGAACGGTTTCTGCCCCCATACGTGGAGGCGGCGCCCTGCGTAGGCGGCACGACGCTGCTCGGCACAGATCCGCGCGCTGGGCCGCCTGTTTGATGAAGTTTTTCATTTGTCGGAGCGCTGCGGAGGCGCCGCCGCCAGAGTACAGAAGGCCTCGCCGCGCCGCACAGCCCAGAGGCGGGCGGGCGGCCATTAGACTTCCAGATGAGGCAAGACGCCTCCGCCTGCCCCCCCGCCGCCCCCGCCGCCGCCATGTAGCCGCCCCATCTCGCTCACCGCACACGCGCCCTGCCGCTACTGCCTTATGAGTTCTTTAGCGGCACGACGTCGCGTCACTAGTGTACCCCAGTGAGAGGTGTTACCGATGCAGGATCCGGGGGTATTGGGGCGCCAGGCAGTCGCGTGTATCCCCTCCTCCCATCCAATACGGTTTCTACGAGGGGAATTGAAATTTTCATTTAAATTTACATATATACCGATATGTTATTCAAGGGGAGAGGGATGCTTCGTCAGAATCACTAGCGCAAACGCACGTGCTGAAAAGAACCCTTTTACAACCTAATTTAATACTGAGCGTAGTGGTGTCAAAGGTTAATGATTAAGTGGTTCACTTCATATTTAACTAACTGAAAGCGCGGTGTTAGTAAGTTCGAGCACCTCTCATGACGAATCGTCTGTAAAGCAGGGACAGATTACTAATGTTGCTCCACAGGGTTCAGTTTTGGGACCACTGCTTTTCTAAGATGTATCATCATCAATAACAACACAGTTTGGTGGAAACTAAATGTGTAAATACTGATTGTTTAAAAGTCTTGTATGTGTATACTGATCATAACTTGAATTGAAAATCATGTATAATAGATCTTTTATAAAAAATTGCGTTCAGTAATATTTTCTCTGCGTTTAATTGCTAAGTTTGGTAATAATAGCGTCAGAAAATTAGTCTACTTTGGATACTCCCATCCGCTGACGTCATCTGTATTTCCTGGAGTATTTACTTACATAGATGCATAGTTCTCATTTCACAGAGATGTGCTGTACAGTGTCAATCCTTAAAGTTCATATAGGCAACTGTTTAAAACATCAGTCGTATTAACAACAGCCTGACACAATAATAAGTCACAATTTGAAAATAACAGCATTAGCAAAAATAGCATTTGGTACAAAAATAGCCTCCACTATAAACAACTTAACGCTACTCTTCCACAGATAGAAGTCAAGTATGCAGCGCTAAACATATTTGTCTACATCCCTTGTTAATCAAAGGTTCTCGTGCATAATGAAACTTTTAGATTAATTTCTTGTCTAGCATATGGATCATCTTGGTGTAGAGTCCGCAAATGTAGTAATCGTTTTGATGGAAATGTCTGCATAAGTTGTAGGTTGCTTTTTATTTTAAATCATAGCCGCTTTCAGCCCACAAGGCCATTATCCAGTATTACCTAAATAGCAGCGAAAAACAAAGTACAGCACAATTAGACAAATAGCAGATAATGCAGCAATGAGCATCATTAAAAACAAATCAAATATTTAAATGTTCAAAACACCTCGTTCTCACGCTTCACAAGAGCAACAAGTTAAAAATATTGTACCGTGAAGTCACTATCTATTGAAATGGATGTATGCCATGTAAATTAAAGAACGTTGAAGAACAACGTGTCAATAAACATACTGAAAACCCCTTAATAAAATAGATTTTATATGAAGTTAGTTACAATCTAAGAAATCGATCTATGTCACGTCAGTTTACTTGTAAGTTGCCCTGAGAGGACGCAGGACGATTGCTGAGAGGTGGTACTTAAATAAGGGAGAGGTGAGTTACCTGTAGGGTCTGTAGGGGCAGGTAGGTACGCAGAAAGTGCCAAGTGATGATACTAAAGCCGATAAAACGCTTTAAAAGTTAAGTAAAATACGAAACAAATTGGAATTTAAAAGACTGACATGGATGCATTCTAAAAATACACACAAAAAGTATCATTACTGTTGTGTCGAACGAAAATACACTCGATGATACGGCGGCGGATTATTTACTCTTCTCCAGGAGGGGACCGAGTGGAAATTACACCATATAAAATATTATTACAATAGTAATAATAATATTTACTTCGTACACTCCATTTCCATGAGTTTGTCATGCGTCTCTGGATATTAACACATCACTTGATACAGACAATTTACAAGTCTATTCTCTTAAAGTCTTTTTGATATAACGTTCACAAATACTTCTGACTACGACAAAGAATACACTGGCGTTCTAATCTAGGATGATGATGTCGCCTTGGTCGCTGGTTGCGAACTAGAGAGAGTTGTTCTGCGCTCGGCCCTAACTAGCGGATGTGAAGGTGGCTACGCTGCTGTCGATCATTCGTCGATGCAGCTTGCAGTGACTACCATTGCTTGTGGTTGCGTTGGGAGGCATCAATCTTGCTTTGGCTGTTCGGACGACACCACCTTTCAGCTCCCTCCCCAACCATCTGAACAGTCACCGTGTAGGAAGGTGGCGAGTGTAAGTGGGGGGGGAAGGAGGACTGAATGCGGATGCATACGAGGAGATTTATTTAAATTTATTTATTTACACGTCAAGTTCCGTAGGACCAAATTGAGGAGCAAATCTCCAAGGTCATGGAACGTGTCGTTACAACATAAAAGTAATAACAGATAAAAAAAGTCCATAAACCCGAAAAAATCTGTTCATAAGTTTAAGTAAACGCAATCAACAATACAATAAGAATCAGCTTAATTTTTCAAGGAACACCTCGACAGAATAGAACGAGTGACCCATGAGGAAACTCTTCAGTTTCGATTTGCAAGCGCGTGGATTACTATTAGATTTTTGAATTCGAGTGGTAGCTTATTGAAAATGGATGCAGCAGTATACTGTACACCTTTTTGCACAAGAGTTAAGGCAGTCCGATGCAAATGCAGGTTTGATTTCTGCCGAGAATTAACCGACTGAAATCTGCTTATTCTTGGGAATAAGCTAATATTGTTAACAAGAAATGACAGTAAGGAATTTATATATTTAGAGGCCAACGTCAAAATACACAGGCTCGTGAACAGGGGTCGACAAGAGGTTCGTGAACTTGCATCATTTATTGCATGAACCACCCGTTTCTGAGACAAAAAAAAAACTTTTAGAATGGGAAGAGTTACCCCAAAATATATCGAATGAAAGTAATCAAAGTAGACTAATTTTCGTGTCGAACGATCACTCACTTCTGATACCGTTCGAATAGTAAAAATGACAGTATTAAGTCTTTGAACAAGATCCTGAACGTGGGCTTTCCACGACAGCTTACTATCTATCAGAACAACTACAAATTTGAACTGTTTAGTTTCACTAATCATATGCCCGTTTTGTGAAATTAAAACGTCAGGTTTTGTTGAATTGTGTTAGAAACTGTAAAAACTGAGTCTTTCTGTCATTTAGAGTTAGTTTATTTTCTACAGCCATGAACTCAGGTCATGCACTGCGCTATTTGAAACCGAGTCAGTGTTGCACACAACATCCTTTACTACCAGGCAAGTGTCATCAGCAAACAGAAATATTTTAAAGTTACCCGTAATACTAGAGGTCATATCATTTATATCAATAAGGAACAGGAATGATCCCAACACTGATCCCTGGGGCACCCTCCCCTCCCCCCACCCTGGAGATACTGAGTATAACTGTAGCTGATGGCAGCTTCCTACCCGCACACAGGTATCCACCTTGCAAATGACTGGGAACACCGGCCGAAAAACCTGTCACAAGGTGCACGTCTTCATCCAGAGATGCAGACACTATGTTTCGGCGATCAGTAAGTGGATCCTCCGGGGCTGCGCGTCGGTCACATCAGCATCAGCGGCGGTGGGGTGCCGACCTCCACGGCCGCCATTGTGGATGGTGCCAGCCGCAACTGGCAGAGACGCAGGGACCACTGCTGGTGTGAACCCCAGCATGCTGCGACTATGGTCAAAATCCTGCCACAGAATCTCTGAAAAATTCGGAGGTGCGCTGTAGCTGGTTGTGGTGACACCAATGCAGCGCAGAGGAACCTTGTGCGACGAAAGATCAACATCCACTGAGCTTTGGTATGACACCGTGCTCCCAACACTGTTTCTTGCCAACGCTTGAAAGAAGACTTCATCTTGCAGCTGAGACTCTGACTGACCTATTGGAACGAATCGTTCCCTCAGTGGCCACAGAAGATCCATCAGAGTAAAGTGTCTACAACTGTGCAGTAACTGCCGGCCGCGGTGGTCTAGCGGTTCTAGGCGCGCAGTCCGGAACCGCGCGGCTGCTACGGTCGCAGGTTCGAATCCTGCCTCAGGCATGGATGTGTGTGATGTCCTTAGGTTAGTTAGGTTTAAGTAGTTCTAAGTTCTAGGGGACTGATGACCACAGATGTTAAGTCCCACAGTGCTCAGAGCCATTTGAACCATTTGTGCAGTAACTGCTGGCGACTTCCTGCCACAAGTAGTTGGAGGACAAACAGAAGACAAAGACGATCCCGTACTCGTATTAGAGGTGAATGTCGTGGAGACAAAAAAGGGAAATTTACTGCATGCATCTACACCCAACTACCATTGTGTGTTCCAGAACATATCGATGTGTTGGCATGATTCGGATAAAGGTGGCCACTTAAAGTGTTGTGATGGAGCCGACTGACGCCGCGCACAAACACTGCAGCGAGCAGTCAATTGCTCAATCTCCGTGTCCATGCCCTGTCAAGTATAGTGACGTCTGGCGAGTTGCTTCATGCAAACTACTCCCCATTAACCTTTATGTAGTAACGACAAAACTAAAGGCTGTAGAGAGTGGGGAACCACAGCACACAGATTGTCACTCTCTTCTGCAACAGCAGAACGCCCGACCACACGGATGGTGCATGACGATGCGAAAAATAGCAACACGTCACTGGGTGGGGAATTTCTTTCAAATCACGGAGTCCCCCAAAGCGCACTTATTGCAAAACAACTTGAAGAGTTGGGTCAGAAGTAGTTGCTACAGCTACAGGCCGAAATCGATAGGAAAATTCTGAAGACCTTCAAATTCCTGAGTATCGATTTTAAAACATGATTCCTCAGATGAATCAAACACTGTGTCAATACCAACCGGTAACTTAAACGACAAGTCAGCGTTCAAAAGCTGTTCAGTGGGGCTGTACAACAACTCGTACTGATAATTAGACAATATCAGAGCCCAATGTTGAAATTCTTGCGCTGTGTGAGGTGGAACAGGCTTGGAACGATTAAACAATGCAACTAAACGCCAATGACCAGTAATCAAATAGCGCTTCTGACTGTACAAATTTTGAAGGAACTTGGTAACATCATAGATAACGGCAAACACCTCTTCTTCGAGCTGACTGTCATTACAATGAGCTTCTTTAAGAGTGTACGAGGCGAAAACAATAAGTCTATCAGGAGAACCAGTTCTACGAGAGAGCACAGCTCTCCAATTCCATAAGAAGATGCACCCACAGTTAACACTTAGCTGGATCAAAAACCAGTTCTACGGGAGAGCACAGCTCCAATTCCATAAGAAGATGCACCTAGAGTTACCACTTAGCTGGATCAAAATGAATCAGACAACTACGACTTAATAACGTGTCATCTAGTCGCTGAAATCCGTCCTGACAATCACGTGATCACACAAACAAATGGCTCTAAGCACTATGGGACTTAACATCTGAGGTCATCAGTCCCCTTCACTTAGAATTACTTAAACCTAATTAACCTAAGGATGTCACACACACCCATGCACGAGGCAGGATTCGAACCTGCGACCGTAGCAGCAGCGCGGTTCCGGGCTGAAGCGTCTAGAACCGCTAGGCAGATCACACAAAATGAACATTTTTCCAGTGCAGCCAGTTCAGTGGAGCATCAACCTGTGCAGTGTTTTTAATGTATTTGATATAGCGGTTAAGCTTCCCCTGTGACAGCTTCCAGCTCCTTAAAGTTATGGGGTGTCTACAGATCTTTTATTACAGACAAATGCAAAGTAGCAGGACTATTCCCTGTGTGTGTGTATTAAGTGATCTAAATAATCAAGTTCATTTTGGAAGAAGGAGCACTTTTCCTTATTGCACATTAAGCCTGTCACAGAAAAAACTTGAAACAAGAACTAAGATTTGCCAAGTCTTAAGCAGACATATGACCCACAAACATAATATTGTCCTAGGGAATTATGTTGCTAATTGTTCCATGAACGGCTGAATAATAACACGAGCTGAAGTAGTTCCGAACTGTAGTCTCTGAAACTGAAAGAAACCTTAGGGAGGACATATCATGAAATATTGATTGGACTGCTCGTCCAGCGGTAACTGTAGGTATGCCCCATAAATCAATCAAGGAAAAGAATTTTTCCCAACAGTGTCAATTTCCTCCCGTCGTGGGAGAGGAAAGGAATTCACGATCGTTTGTTGGTTACCTGCTGCTTTAAAACCAACATGCAGACAATAAACCATCTGATGGCTTCTTTAGAATGGCCAAGAGTGATGCCCATTGACTTGCAGAACTGAATGCATTGTTGCCATTTTTCGGGGTGCACTCAGCCTCGTGATGCCAACTGAGGAGCTACTCGACCGAATAGTAGCGGCTCCGGTCAAAGAAAACCATCATAACGATCGGGAGAGCGGTGTGCTGACCACACGCCCCTCCTATCTGCATCCTCATCTGAGGATGACACGGCGGTCAGATGGTCCCGATGAGCCACTTGTGGCCTGAAAACGGAGTGTTTTTATATACTGGAGTTACCTGCACTTTTCTCCAGTCACTTGGGACTTCGTGCTGGGAGAGGGAATCACAATAAATACAGGTTAGTTAAAGGGCAATTCCACAGAATACTCTTGGCAAAACTGAACTGGCGTTGCATAAGGACCTGGTGATTTATTTGCTTCCAAATCTTCCAGTTGTTTCTCTACGCCAGGGGTGCTCATCACTATATCGTCCATATAGGAGTCAGTCTGATGATTAAATGACGGTAAGTTCGTATGATTCTACGGTGTGAACAATTTCGTGAACGTGGAGTTTAAAATTTCGGTTTTCGTTTTGCTATCTTCAACCGCTACATCAGACTGGCCAACAAAGGAGTGAATGGAAGCCTCAAACCCGCTTAGCTATTTTCATAGGACCAGAACTTTCTCTGGTTCTCTGCCAGATCTTTTGTCAAGGTGTGGCGTTGGTAGTTGTTGTGTGCTTCGCGCATAGATCTTTCCACAGAGGCACGAATCTCTTTTAATCTTCGCTCTCCGTCATTTGTGCGTTCTCTTTTGAACCAAGAGTGCAACAGCCTCTGCTTCCTCAGCATCTTCCAAATTTCTTTATTAAACCATTGTGGATCTTTTCCATCCTTTATCCACTTACTAGGCACATAACACTGCAGGCCAAGAGTTACAGTCTGCTTAAATTTTGCCCAAAGTCCCTCTACGTCCATCTTATAGGAACAGAGTGATGTCGGTTCACTGTCTTTGTCTAACTGAGATGCAAACAACTGCTTATCTGCTCTATCTAGCAGAAACACTCTCCCAGGTACCCTGACATTTATTAAGTTTCGTAACCATAGTCAGTACATTATGATCGCTAATCCTCATTTCTGTGCTAACATTGTCAATAAGATCTGCCCTACTCGTAGCTACAAAGTCTAAGATATTTCGATCGCGTGTGGGCTGCCAAGCTAGCTGCTCAAGACATTTTCAGAAAAATTATTCGCATGACAATGTATCTGTAACTTCTCCCCCTCCCCACTCCCCTCTCCGCCCACCACTCCCTTCCGCAATGAATCCATAAACATCCCAGTCTATACTCGGTAGGTTAAAGTCGCCTCCAACTAGTATTGAATGACCTGGGTATTTACACACTAAAGACAATAGACTTTCTTTGAATAACTCTAGAACTGTCACACCGGAATCGGGTGGCCGGTAAAAGCATTCACCTGTTATATGCGACCAGATAAGTTCACAGCCGCACTCAACTTCAATCTCAATAACGACAACATTTTTGTTAACTGCAATAAACATTCCTCCTCTTATGGCCTACAATCTGTCTTTGCAATGTACGTTCCACGACTCGCTAAATATCTCAGAACTCTCCATTGGTTTCGGTCAGCTCTCGCTCCCAAGAATAATTTGAGCACGAGAACTTTACTGGAGGACAGTAAATTTGGGCATTTTATTAAGAATATTTCGACAGTTTACTGATAAAATTTTGACAGTCGAAGGGTCTTTACTCTGAATGTGGTTAGTCTAACTTCCCTTACTGCTTATCGACTGGCGAACGTTCATCAAAGCATCTTAAACTGCAGCCTAGCTCACAAAATCTTCATGTGCACTCCACAAGTACTCTGCTACCCGAGTAGCTGCTTCCTTTGCGTAGTGCACCCCTCCCCCCTTTACCTATCAAAGGGAGTCTTACAAATCCTGACACGATAACGGAGGTTTGTAAACCTGCAGAAAAGATAGAGTGGACGAAGCCTTTCGTTGAGAGCCTCCATTCGGCTCCAAACCAAAAGACCCCGATCATCTCTCGGAACAGAGCTACAAATTGTGACCTCTGCTTGCACCACGCACACGAGGCCAGCAGTCTTCACCACCTCCGCCAGCCGCATGTACGAACTGAGAGTGGTCTCAGAATCCAAGCGACAGGCGTCGTTGATGCCGACGTGAGCCACTACTTGCAGACGACTGCACCCTGCACACGATCAACAGGCCCAGGTATGGCCGCCTCCACATCTCGGATGAGGCCCTCCGGCAGACATACCGAGAGCACATTGGCTTTCTTTCCAACCCTGGAGGCTATCGACCTAAAGGGCCCCATAACGAGCCTAACGGTGGAGCTCCCAATAACTAGAAAATCCCTCCGCCAGAGTGACTGCTCGGACCTTGCTGAAGCAACTGCCACCTGTCCACTCACAGAGTGAATGGGCGAAATCAGGTGGCTAGTCTCCACATTGCCTCCCAGCCTCGAGCGGCACGAAGGCGCTACCACCCGCCACTCTCCCTGCTCTGAGGGCGGATTCACCGCCTCAGGTATACTTGGAGGTGCATCGAAAGCAGAGCCCGCGGGCAAAACAAGCGACACCTGCGTCGAGCCGGATTCTCCGCCACCGCTACGCCCCGACGCAGCAGCCTGAAAGTGATTGACAGTAGCCAAAAGCGCATTCACTCCTCCTGCATCCGCGAATAGCATGTACACATCCTAACCATCCCAGAAAGACTAACTGAAGAATAAAACTACAAAAGCAGACAATCCTAGATATGCAACTAGGCGCTACAGTCTAGAACCGCGCGACCGCTAGGGTCGCAGGTTCGAATCCTGCCTCGGGCACGGATGTGTGTGATGTCGTTAGGTTTAAGTAGTTCTAAGTTCTAGGGGACTGATGACCTCAGAAGTTCTATAGTGCTCAGAGTCATTTGACCCATTTTGAGATATGCAACTTGCTACACTCCTGAAGTGTCACCAAAGGACGCTGATACGTCAATGAACTAGGTTGCTGGCTGTTGAGTGAGCCACCATTGCTCTACATGCTGAATGAATTCATCATTACAAAACCGCGAATTGAACCTCTTAAACAGAAAAACGTGCACGAAATTTAAGAAATATACTACGAGGAAAACTAAGAAAAAATAAACACTTAACTTGCTGCTCTGTAAATGAAAATCAGCCGAGAGCCAATAGGCCTCCACAAGACAAACTCCAAAGCTAAAAAGCATAAGAAATCATTTCTCCTCTGACTCTCTGGGTCCTCCTCTGACTCATGTTACTCTGTCTCTTTTCTTCGCTCCCTGTCTGCTTGTCTTCTCTCGTTTTGAGGTTGCCCTTACTCCGTCATTTTATCCCTTGTCTCCAATTCTACCCTCCAGAGAGCTGGATCTCGTGCCGTATCATTGGTAGGCCTAATTTGCTATCTTCCCCTTTGAATGATCGACGCGGTGTAAAAGGGTGACATAATTTTTGACCTTGTGAGTCGAAAAGTGCTTGTGCGGCAGCTGCCGTGTAACATGAGAACTCCTACGCTATTCTCATGCTGACTCCTTGCTGTGGCACCGCTCATCATTGGCTGCCGGCTCCTCAGCTATTTTCAGTTCGAATTTTCTGCTTACTGTATGTACTGGAGAATACACATCAAGACTGTGGTTCTGACAACTGCTTATTCAAGAAATTAACATTCTCAAAATTGCTGAAACGTGAAAACGAAAGTTACTGCACATCCCATGTTAGTGCATAAATACGTTTCACTATTCGAAATTCCTTACAGAAATTGGCAGGTACTTGAAGTTGAAATTATTTTCACTCTTGCATATGTAATACAAGCTTCCCTTTCTATGCCGACAAGTTCCCAGTCACTGCGGATAGTTACCCCATGGGATGGGGAATCGTTCGCAATCGCATCTTTGTGATATTTCGTGGTACGGTGGTAGTTAGTAGTGGTGGTGCCGAGTTGAGATATGTAGAACAATATTTAGGTAACATCTTTATTACCAATATACACTGGAGCGCTAAAAAACTGGTACAGGCATACGTATTCAAATACAGAAATATGTAAAAGGCAGAATACGGCGCTGCGGTCGACAGCGCCTATCTAAGACAACAAGTGTCTGGCGCAGTTCTTCGATCGGTTATCGTTCCTACACTGACAGGTCATCAAGATTTAAGTGAGTTTGAACGCAGTCTTACAGTCGGTGCACGAGAAATGGGACACAGTACCTCCGAAATAACGATAAAGTGGGGATTATCCCGTAAGATCACTTCACGAGTGTACTCTGAATATCAAAAATCCGGTAAAACATCAAATCTCCGACGCCGCTGCGGCCGGAAAAAGATCCTGCAAGAACGGGACCAACGACCACTGAAGAAAATCGTTCAACGTGACAGAAGTGCAAACCTTCCACAAATTGCTGCAGATTTCAATGCTGGGCCATCAACAAGTGTCAGCGTGAGAACCATTCAACGAATCATCATCGATATGGGCTTTCGGATCCGAAGGCCCACTCGTGTATCCTTGATGACTGCACGACACAAGGCTTTACGCTTCTCCTGAGAACGTCAACAACGACATTGCCCTGTTGATAACTGGGAACATGTCGCCTGGTCGGACGAGTCTCGTTTCAAACTGTATCGGGAGGATAGACAATACGGGTATGGAGAGAACCTCATGAAACCACGAATCCTGCGTGTCAGCAGGGGACTGTTCAAGTTGGTGAAGGCTCCGTAATGCTGTGGGGCGTTTGCAGTTGGAGTGACGTGGGACCCCTGATACGTCTAGATCGACTCTGAAATCTGACACGTACGCAAGCATCCTGTCTCATCACCTGCATCCACTCATGTCCATTTTGCGTTCCGACGGACTTGGGCAATTCCAGCAGGACAATGCGACACCGCACAAGTCCAGAATTGCTGCATTCTGGCTCCAGGAACACTCTTCCGAGCTTAAACACTTCCGCTGGCCACCAAACTCGCCACACATGAACATTATTGAGCATTTCTGGGATGCCTTGCAACGTGCTGTACAGGAGAGATCTCCACCTCGTCATACTCTTACGGATTTACGGACTGCTATGCGGGATTCATGGTGTCAGTTCCCTGCAGCACTATTTCAGACATTAGTCGGGTCCATGTCGCGTCGTGTTGCGGCACTTCTGCATGCTCTCAGGGTCCCTACACGATATTAGGCAGGCGTACCAGTTTCTTTGGCACTTCAGTGTAAAATCTCATCGGATAGATCAAAATCAAGAGGCGGACCACCAGTTCACGTTTACAATTCAGTAACACAACTTATCGTGACCAGTGCACTGCCATTAAAAAAGAAAATACAGGAGAGCAACACTTCGACAGAAATTTACAAAATTTAACTCTCCAACCATCAATCCCACAAGGATCTCAGGTCTATGACGCCATTTACATTTCTTTTAGAACAGTTTCATAACGTGCATTCGCGCGGGTACATTATCCATTAACTCACAGTCTTAGCATACCCCATAATCTTCGTTGCTCCAGGCGCTCAGGTATTTATGATTTCAAGTCCTTAAAAAATCAGCTTCAACCAGTAATCACCAGAGTTTTGAGGAAACATTTGTAGACTGAGGCTGCCCCCCAAAACTAGCAATAGCCTAAACAAAAGCAATAAAGGCGGCTACTGATTGTCACAGATGCTCTTGGCGAAAACCACAGGAACTTCCATTTATTCCTCAACACGAGCTAAAATACGGCCTACGACTAGGCAGTCAATACTGAATAGAAAAACTTTTTTTTTTAGTCATCAGTCTTCTATCAGTCTTCTGACTGCTTTGACGCATCCCCCAACTAATTCCGCTCTTGTGCCAAACTTGTCATCTTAGAGGTAGCACTTGCAACCTATGTCCTCAATTATTTGCTGAATGAATCCCTATCTATGCCTTCTGCTACAGTTTTTACCCTCTATAGCTCCCTCTAGAACCATAGACATCATTTCCTGATGTAATATATTTCTTTCCTGCGGAGAACCTCCTCTATCAGTACTTTATCATCGCACCTAATTTCCAACATTCTTATGTAGCACCACATCTCAGACGCTTCTATCCGCAACTGTTCCGATTTTCCCACACTCCATGTTTCACTGCCATAAAATGCTGTGCCCAAACGTACATTCTCAGAAGTCTCTTCCTCAAGGCCTATGTTTGATACTAATTGTCTTCTCTTGGCCAGGAATGCCCCCTCTGCCATTGCTAGTCAGCTTTTAATGTCCTTCTTGGTCCCTCCGTCAAGGATTATTTTGCTGCCTAGGTAGCAGAGTTCCTTAACTTCATCTACTTCGTGATCTCCAGTTCTGCTGTTAAGTTTCTCGCTGTTCTCATTTCTGCTACTTCTCATTACATTCGTCTTTCTTTGATTTACTCTCAACGCATATTCTGTACTGTTCATTCCATTCAATAGAATCTGTAATTCTCCTTCACTTTCACTGAGGATAGCAATGTCATCAGCGAATCTTAATACTGATATCCTTTTACCTTGAATTTTAATCCCACTCTTGAATCTTTCTTTTATTTCCATCATAACTTCTTCGACATGTAGACTGAGCTGCGAAGGCGAGAGATTACGTTCCTGTCTTACACCCTTTTTAATCCGTGCACTTCGTTCTCGGTCTTCTTCTTTCGTTGTTCGCTCTTGGTTGTAGTACATATTGTATATTATCCGTCTTTCCCTATAGAATACCCCAATTTCCTCAGGCTTACGAACATTTTCCACAATTTTACGCTGTCGAATCCTTTTCCTAGGCCGACAAATCCCATGTACGTTCCTTGATTTTTCTTCAGTTCTGCGTCATTATCAGCCGCAACGTCATAACTGTCTCCCTGGTGCCTTTACGTCTGCTAAAGCCAACCTCATCGTCGTCTAACAGGACCTCAATTTTCTTTTACATTCTTCTGTATATTATTCTTGTCAGCAACTTGGATGCATGAGCTGTTAAGCTGATTGTACGACAATTCTCGCACTTGTCGGCTCTTAAAATCTTGGGAATTGTGTAGTTGAAGTTTTTCTGAATGTCTGATGATATATCGGCAGTGTCATACGTTCTACATGCGAACGTAAATAATCGTTCTGTTGCCACTTTCCGCAATGATTTTAGAAATTCTGATGGAGTGTTACATATCCCTACTGCCTTATTTGATCTTAAGTCTCTCAAAGCTCTTCTAAATTCTGATTCTACGTATTAGTGAATTCCCTATCTCTTGCCTGTCGACTTCTGTTTCGTCTTCTATCGCGTCATCAGATAATTCCTCCCCCTCATCGAGGCCCTCATTGTGCTGTTTCCACCTATACTCTCTCTCCTCATCATTTAACAACTGAATGCCCATTGCATTCTTAAAGTTACCGCCCTTGTTTTTAATTTCACCGAAGGTTGTTTTGACTTTTATCTATGTTGAGTCAGTCCTCCCAACAATCATTTCATTTGCGATTTCTTCACATTGTTCATCTAGCCATTTCGCCTTAGCTTCCCTGCAATTCCTGTTCCGCGCCATACAACAGGTTAAGTTTCTAGGTAGCCAGGTATAAAACGGTTAAGCCAGTATCGACCCTAGGTGATACGGTGGCTGTGAATGCCGCTGACGAATCCAATTTCGTGTCAGATCGACGCACTAAACCCACTCTTCTGCCGGTGTAATGACAGATGATGGCTCGACAGGGAAGACGACGCTAGGAAAGCTGCACCGTAGTAGCCAGCCCCAGAGGCAGCCTCCCCCCCCCCCCCCCCCGGCCACCTCCATAACTGTGGCCAGTGTAAGTGCTTCTCCAGCAGAGCACGCAGAGCACTCCAGCCTCGTTCGGCGGGTGTCAAACGACTCGGTGATGTGACAGAATTGAACCTTCCCAGTTAAACTTCGTTTACTGTTTATTACATATAAATTGATTTAGAGTAATAAAAGTAGAGACATTACAACTGTCTTACATATAGTTGAAAATTGTCAAAATAATAATTTTTGCTTAAAGTGCACACTACTCCCCCACTTTGCCCTACGTTTATGCACTGTGTCGACTGCTCTAAGTCTGGCGTATTACCGCAGCTCTAACGTCTTCTGTAGGGCAGCTAGGTATTGGCGTTCACCTTGTAAGCTACTGGTACAGTGGATGAGGAAGGCCCTTGAAGAGTCCTGAAGGGTAGCTGAGGTGGCGTTCACTGTATGCCCCGCGCGGGTAGAGACAATAATAATAAAAGGGCCCAAGTTTGGGGAGGAGGGGGAGGGCGAGGGCCTGGAGTGGGTAGGTGAAGGAGGGGGAGGGGTGGTGCGCTCCGCGGTTCGTCTGCGGCCGCGGGCACGGGTCCTCTGTGTCTGGCTGCTGGCTGGCGGTCATCAAATATTCATGATCGAGTTTGCGGCGGCGGCGGCGGCGGCGGCAGCGCCCGCCTCAATTACGCTAATTGCCGCAGCGGGCCGGTGGCGGCGGTGTTTGCCGGATCAAGATATGGCAATACTCTGCCCGCGCTGATTGTGTTTGATTGGGAAGCCTCTCGTTAGCAGAGTCGATAAAGCCGGCAGTCCGTAACGAGCACCGACGACTTCTTCTCGGCTCGAGGACGTCGCCAGCGGCGATGCGGGGCTGGTCTGAAGACCATACTGCGCAAGTAGCGACACGGAGCAGTCCGAGCATATCTCGCTCTCACTAACCTGTACAGGCGAAATTGACTGGTACTCGCTTGTTACTAGGAACTTGAGGGTCGTTACATTGATGGTCATAAAATATTGACATGGCTTAATTCTCGAGATCGTTGTATCTGAAAAAATGAAACTCCGTAAGAAAATGAGCTAAGTAGAATGGACTGACACCTGAATTTTCAGGAGTTTACCGTCAGTCACAGGATGCAATTAGTGACACGTTACAGTGTTTAGTGTTCCAAGAACATAGGCCTTGGGAGCACTGCTGCTAGAGTCCCTCAGCAGTACAGCAGTGCGAGATGAGTTCGTTAGTGCCCAGGGCAGCGGAGCGACGTCGTGAAGACAGTCCAGCGGCAGTGGCAGCGAGAATATGATGATGATGATGATTAGTGTTTTAGGGCGCACAACAACGAGGTTACCAGCGCCCGTTCCCAAAATAAATGTTGACGAGTGCAGCGAAGATCTTTTGAACAAGGATCAATTTAGAGCCGGTCTTTGCGAGAATTGTAAATGCTCAAATTTCAACATTGGACACAGTACATCAAAACAGGTAGATAAAACTAAAAATAAAATACCAGTTCAAAACAGGTAAAAATAATTAGCTGTGGCTGGGTGACCACTTACAAATAATGGGTGACCAAACCACTTCACAGCACATTAAGATCTCAATCCCAATATTTTGGGAAGAAGTCCAGACATCACACAAAAACGTAAAACTCTAGCCACACTCGCCTCATTATTAATTAAAAGAGAGGGCAGGTCTGGTGGGAAACTGAAATCTCCCCTCAAACCCGAATATAAAACGCACGCAGATCGGATGGTGCAAGAAGTGCAGGACGCACTCCTGCTCTTGCAAAAGCAGTGTAAGGATGTAATTTTCTGCTGGGTTCCAGGGCACATAGGAATTCCTGGAAATGAACTTGCAGACGCGGCTGCCAAAGAGGCTTGCTCCATCCCACCTCCTGCTCGCTGTTCCGTCCCCCTGCAGGCAATAACATTATTCGTGACTCGGAAGGTCATGCGTTGGTGGGAGGCTCAGTCGCTGGAAGTGAGGGATAATAAGTTGCGAGCGGTGAAGGATTCTGTCCGACTGTGGTTTACCTCCTTCCGACAACGACGAGCTGAGGAAGTTGCCCTTACATGACTTCGAATAGGACATTGTCCATTGACACATAGTTTTCTGTTACGTCCTGAGGAGCCACCAACGGGTCAGACATCTGAGACACAGCTGTCGATACGACATATTTTAACTGAGGCAGCGAGAAGACGGCGGTGAAGCGTTATGTGGTTGTGTGTGCATGGGGAGGCTGCCCAAAGATATTTGACTTCCACCGGCCCTGCAATGAATACTGTCACATTCATAGTCCCCTGGACAGGCGACTTGTATAGTCAGCAATAATGTAACATAGCTACTGCCGCTCGTGGCTCAGCCGCTAAACTTACGATGTCCCACTCTCATCGATGCATCTTCATCCATCAGTGGTAAAGATAACAGAACATTAATTCTAATCCCACTTCAACCGTCATGGCTTACGGGACGACAACTTGGAACATGTCTTCATTTAGCTTCTCAACGCCATGGAATTATTTGTTAGGAAGTTTCACAAATTCTTATAACCTTCTTCTTCTTCTTCTTCTTCTTCTTCTTCCTGTTCTTCTTCGTCTTCCTGTTTCATCCGTGCCTTATTTCCCAGGTCTCTTCGGATTCACCCTCCTAGCATAATTACGCCATCCTGAACGTAATTGTGTCATTTCAGGGTAGAGTGACATCGCTTTTGTCATGTCGTTCTTAAGGGACCTAATGTACGTATTCGGTGGGCGATCAGGGCCTCTTTACGGTTCTTTTACGTCAGAACTCTTTATATCACATAGTTAGGTACACGCCTTATAACATGCCCGGACCTGTGCAAGTAATTCTCTTGAAACTTATACGCTATGTTTGCTAAGACCACGACATATGGAAAATAATAAATCAATGCTACAGGCGCTGCTGCAAGTTCCCTCTTTGATGATATTTCATGCCCTAACCTAGGCCGTTTGTAATAGTGTATCATGATTTTACAATATTATGCGGCTTACAACGCAGCAGAATTATAATTAGAGCGACTCTGACAACTTAAGCCAACGGATATACACCTTCTAATCACCGGAACATATCCAAACAAGAGTAAGCTATATTGCGTAAGTCTTTGGCCATAGTTGGATTAAAATTCCTTATTTTAGGGGAAGTACATTTCAAAACATGCTCTCAGAAGAAGCAAATTTTACATAAATGCCTTCAACATAAATGCACAACAACATTACTGTATACCAATGTAAGAAGCGGGGTACGTGTGTATTTGACAAATTTCTATTCAATGGAGGTAACATTCGTCGTGCAAAAAGCTTTGAAGATGATACTACGGACTTCAGCGGAAGTAAATGCACTACTGGCCATTAAAATTGCTACACCACGAAGATGACGTGCTACAGACGCGAAATTTAACCGACAGGAAGAAGATGCTGTGATATGCAAATAATTAGATTTTCAGAGAATTCACACAAGGTTGGCGCTGGTGGCGACACTTACAACGTGTTGACGTGAGGATTGTAGCCTATCGCGATTGCGGTTTATCGTATCGTGACACTGCTCCTCGCGTTGGTCGAGATCCAATGACTGGTTAGCAGAATATGGAATCGGTGCGTTCAGGAGGGTAATACGGAACGCCGTGCTGGATCCCAACGGCCTCGTCTCACAAGCAGTCGAGATGACAGGCATCTTATCTGCATGGCTGTAACGGATCGTGCAGCCACGTCTCGATCCCTGAGTCAACAAATGGGGACGTTTGCAAGACAACAACCATCTGCACAAACAGTTCGATGACGTTTGCAGCAGCATGGACTATCCGCTCGGAGACCATGGCTGCGGTAACCTTTAACGCTGCATCACAAACAGGAACGCCTGCGATGGTGTACTCAACGACGAACCTGGGTGCATGAATGGCAAAAAGGTCACCTCTTGTTCACTTTGACGGCACTTTGAACAGTGGACGTTACATTTCAGATGTGTTACGACCTGTGGCTCTACCCTTCATTCGATCCCTGCGAAACCCTGCATTTCAGCAGGATAATGCACGACCGAACGTGGCAGGTCCTGTACGGGCCTTTCTGGATACAGATAATGTTCGACTGCTGCCCTGGCCAGCACATTCTCCAGATCTCTCACCAGTTGAAAACGTCTGGTCAATGGTGGCGGAGCAACTGGCTCGTCACAATACGCCAGTCACTACTCTTGATGAACTGTGGTAACGTGTTGAAGCTGCATGGGCAGCTATACCTGTACACGCCGTCCAAGCTCTGTTTGACTCAATGCCCAGGCGTATCAAGGCCGTTATTACGCCCAGAGGTGGTTGTTCTGGGTACTGATTTCTCAGGATCTACACACCCAAATTGCGTGAAAATGTAATCACATGTAAATTCTAGTATAATATATTTGTCCAATGAATACCCGTTTATTATCTGCATTTCTTCTTGGTGTAGCAATTTTATTGGCCAGTAGTGTAATTCAGGTATTGCGCAAGCCTACCGTCAGAGCTTTACGGTATCTTTTCGGTTTAAAATGGTTTACAACATTTTAATACCTGTAGATGCGGATGCAGATCGATGGCTTACTGATGTGCTTTCTGTTGAAGGTTCACTTTAAAAGCAGTCTGAGGCCACTGCGGCGGGGCCCACGAGGAATACGGGACCCGGCAACGAACTCTTGACGTCACGTTAGACGGTGTGTCCGCCACAACTAGCGAACGCTGACCTCCGCGCAGGGCGCACGGGAAATCACTACGTCAATGAAGAAGTACTTACTGCCAAGAGCTTACATGTGCAGTAGAGAATTATTAAACTCGTCTGAAAAAGTTGCTCGCTCCCCGCCAGAGATGGCTGCTGGCACTCGTAACACCTGAAGTGTAACTGGCTGACCTATGCACGGCGGCCTTTCCTTCTCGTGGGCCTCGCCAGCGGAGCAGAGACGAATTGGAGACCATTCTAGCTGCGATAGGGCCGTTGAGCTGAAACTGTTAAACACGGAGCTTCGCAGTATACAGGGTGTTACAAAAAGATACGGCCAAACTTTCAGGAAACATTCCTCACACACAAATAAAGAAAAGATGTTATGTGGACATGTGTTCGGAAACGCTTAATATCCACGTTAGAGCTCATTTTAGTTTCGTCAGTATGTACTGTACTTCCTCGATTCACCGGCAGTTGGCCCAATTGAAGGAAGGTAATGTTGACTTCGGTGCTTGTGTTGACATGCGACTCATTGCTCTACAGTACTAGCATCAAGCACATCAGTACGTAGCATCAACAGGTTAGCGTTCCACAAGGACGTGGTTTTGCAGTCAGTGCAATGTTTACAAATGCGGAGTTGGCAGATGCCCATTTGATGTATGGATTAGCAAGGGGCAATAGAGGTGGTGCGGTACGTTTGTATCGAGACAGATTTCCAGAACGAAGGTGTCCCGACAGGAAGACGTTCGAAGCAATTGATCGACGTCTTAGGGAGCACGGAACATTCCAGCCTATGACTCGCGGCTGGGGAAGACCTAGAACGACGAGGACACCTGCAATGGACGAGGCAATTCTTCGTGCTGTTGACGATAACCCTAATGTCAGCGTCAGAGACGTTGCTGCTGTACAAGGTAACGTTGACCACGTCACTGTATGTAGAGTGCTACGGGAGAACCAGTTGTTTCCGTACCATGTACAGCGTGTGCAGGCACTGTCAGCAGCTGGTTGGCCTCCACGGGTACTCTTCTTGGAATGGTTCATCCAACAAATGTACGTTATGTTGCTGTGTGTTTCCATTCAGTGATTAATGTGATTTGAAGAGAAGTAATAAAATGAGCTATAACATGGAAAGTAAGCGTTTCCGGACACATGTCCAAATAACATCTTTTCTTCATTTGTGAGTGAGGAATGTTTCCTGAGAGTTTGGCCGTACCTTTTTGTAACACCCTGTATAGTCATTACATGTTTCCATTGTGACCCTGCATCGTTAGTTACGATTGCAGCGGGTACGGGATCATCGACACTGAATCGTGGATCGGCGGAAACGTGTCGCCTGGTAGGTTGACTCACGGTAGTTGTCAGACCAGATCGATGGTCGTGTATGGACACGCCGGCATCCACGCGAACAGCTGCTTGAAACATGCACCACGCCACGGACGTAGGTCGTTGGAGACAGTAGTGTGCTTCGGGGCACATGGAACCTGCGGTAGTAATCAAAGACGACGAATCAGCTGAGTACATCAATGATCTGCATACAGGAGAAGTTTTGAGAGTGCTGGTACTTCTGATAAGCTTCAAACCAAAAGACGAGAGCTTGGTGTATGTAACTAATGCCGTGGAATGATTTAAAATCACTTTGCGGAGCATCTGCATCCTTTCCGTGCCGGAGTCCTGCTCCATTGTAATTGAGGAGCATGATGGTGACCTCTCGTTGACGTCTTGGCCGCCTAATTCGTTTGATCTGACCCCGATTGAAGCATCAAGGACTTACCGGATGCCAGTTTCGCGCCCATAAGACACCGGCCCGTAACTTAGGGAATTGGGAGACCCATGAGCAGGTGTAGGACTTGTCGAATCTATGCCATGCAGAATCGCTACTGTATCGCGTTCGAAAAGTGGACCTACGCGATCACGTAGTCATAATATTTCAGTTCATCAGTGTAGGATTGGAATAGAAAACATGTGTGTGTGGTATAACTGGGAAAGTACACATGAGTAGCAGGAATAATAAGACCTTCCAGTATCTCTTCCTTTCTAGTGTTTACAACGCACCTGTAAACGCTAGAGGAATTTGCTGAGCCATTAATGTGAGGAAAGAAATATAAAGTTTTTACGTTGACACTCTTTTGTTATCTTTAACAACAATTATTTTTACTATTTTTATTATTCCAAACTCACAGACCTTTTTTCACAACGTAATCATTACTGATCTCTTCCGGAGGGGATGTAATGCGATCTGTTAAGGAAACAGTACCAGTCGCGCGTATTCAGTTCCTATCTACGATGATGTTTGGTTTGTGGGGTGCTCAACTGCGCGGTCATCAGCGCCCGTACAAAGTCCCAATTTTTACGCAGTCCATTTTCTTTTCATGTTCCAATCTAGTCTCTCTCACAGATGATGATGATGATGAAATGATGAGGACAACACAAACATCCAGTCCCCGGGCAGAGAAAATCCCCAACCCCGCCGGGGATCGAACCCGGGACCCCATGATAGTTCCCATCTACGATTGTGACTGCATGTAGGAAGGTTCAAAGTGCACTAGGAATATTTGATGGAGTGGACGAAATTAATTTATTACGTGCTTCGAGAAAGGCGACTCGAGCCCAGTGGCTTTTCAGTGTGTACGGAAATATTCTCTGCAGAGAGCACAAATAATTTGCAAATTACATTTTTTCTTTCATTTGTGAGACCAAAGATGATGTAAATAATTACCTTTATTTTATCAACCTTTGGATATCGCCTGTGACCATAGCAAGCAGATGCATGTAGGTGTCACGGCAAGCAGCTGTGCATGAGGATTCATGAAAGCTTCATGTTGACAATATACGATGGATACGGCCCAAGAAAAATACACCATACTCACTCGTCGACATTTTCCAAGTAACTCTGCCAGGTAGGTCTAATGGAAGTACAGTGCTTTCAGGGTCACGACCGCCTCTCACTCGGCCAGCACTGGCAGTTATCCAAAATTTTGCGAGCGATATGCTTTTGATTAGACGTAGCAACTTAAAAATATCTTTATAATGTGACCATTTTAACTGTGAATTGATTAGTTTTATGTTCTTTCGATTTGTCGTTCGTGAGCTCGGAAAAGTACGAGAGATCTACAAGTGTGGATTTTTAAACTCCGTCTTCTACAAAATGCAATATAGTTCCTTTTTTATATTTACCCAAACATGTCACCATACTCATCGAGAGACGCTCACTTTTTCATTTTTTCATTTTCTTTTTGGCCTCTGCGGCACTGATTTTGAATATTGGTGCGAGTTTTCGTGGTGTGTCTGCTGGGTTGTGAATTAGAGGACGGTGATTTACATTTGCATAAATTCTGTATGACTAGTCACTTAAGCCGGCCGAAGTGGCCGTGCGGTTAAAGGCACTGCAGTCTGGAACCGCAAGACCGCTACGGTCGCAGGTTCGAATCCTGCCTCGGGCATGGATGTTTGTGATGTCCTTAGGTTAGTTAGGTTTAACTAGTTCTAAGTTCTAGGGGACTAATGACCTCAGCAGTTGAGTCCCGTAGTGCTCCGAGCCAGCCAACTAGTCACTTCTTCGCACCGTATTTATGTGGATGCTGGCGATACTCACAGAAGCAACGTGACAGTATTACTCTTCTTTCCTCTTAGTAGTGTATGAGTTGTTTAAATGCATCCTGATATTTATTGTCGTCGTTGACTGTGCAGTGTAGGTTTGTATTTGTATTGTTAACTGTTGTCATGAAAATAACGGAAAGAAATAGGGTACAACCGTTGTTGATGTACAGTAGACAAATTGTATAGCTCACTGGTGCAAATATTGACCTACGCAAAGCCTTGAGAACTGTCCGATGCAGCACATGAGCCTTTTATACCTGTAATGAAGTTACTCATCTGGACGTTCTCTCTTACAGCCTTGCTTCGATCACTGCAGTCGTCCTTACTGTGGCTATGTGTTCTTGGAGAGGGAAGGGGGACTTTGGTTAGGGCCGAATGATGAAGTCACATACTCCCACGTTTTGTTGACGCTTGGACAATTCACAGCTCAACCCCTCCTAAACGCACTAACTTCAGCACTGTGTATCGTCCTGCTGACGAAAGGTCTGGGACTCTGAAGTACCTACCTGGTTGTTTACCATTGCGAAATGCGCACGCCAAACGCTCTATTACAGAGGTGATAAGGGGATAACGAGGGCGGCAACATTAAGAGTGCAATGGGAATTCCACTGTTACCGTAGAGGAGGGAAAGAGTACCGATACGGCCACTATGAGGGGGTGGACTTGTCTGATGACGTGATAGAAGAAACAGTTGGTAAGGAAGACACAAGGAATCCAGTACTAGAGTCAGACTTTAAAAGAACTCTGGTAGACTTGATATGAAAGAAGGTAGAAGAGGTAGATAACACAGCATCGAAATTTCTAAAATATTTGGGGCAAGTGGCAACCAAACAACTATTGAAGATGCTACGTAGAATATATGGGACTATCGACATACCTTCGAACTTACGTAAAAGTATCATCTTTTCATTACCGGAGATAGCAAGAGCAGGTAAGTGCAAAACCATCACACAGACAGCTTATCAGCTCACGCACCCAAGCTGCTAACAAAAATAATATACAGAAGAATGGAAAAAAATTGAGGCTGTGTTAGATGACTATCAGTTTGGCTTTAGGAAAGTAAAGGGACCTCAGAGGTTGATCTTGCACTTGACAATGGAAACAAGACTGAAGAAAAATCAACACACATGCATAGGATTTTCGGCCTGGAAAAAGCGTTCGACAATGTGAAATGATGTAACACGTTCGAAATACGAGTAAGCAATGGGGAACGACGGGTAATGTACAGTATGTACAAAAACAAAAGGGGACAGTAGGATTGAAAGATCAAGAACGAAATGCTCGAATTAAAAAGAGTCAGACAGAGATGTCCTCTTTCGCCCCCCGCTGTTCAAGCTATACACCGAAGAAACAATGATGGAAATGAAAGAAAGGACAAAAAGTAGGTTTAAAATTCAGTCTGAGGCGGTATCCACTATAAGATTCACAATTTACATTGCTATCCACAGTGAAGGTGAAGTAGATTTACAAGATCTGTTGAAAAGAATTAACAGTAATGAGAACAGAATATGAATTGAGAATAAACCAGAGACAGATGAAAGTCATGAGAAGTAGCAGAAACGAAAATAACGAGAAAATTAACATCCGAATCTGTGATGACAAAGTACACGAAGTTAAGGAATTCTATTACCTTGGAAGCAAAATAACCCATGACTCACGAAGCAAGAAAGACAGAAAACGTATACTAGTACGAGCAAAGAAGGCATTCCTAGCCAAAAGAAGTATGCTAGTATCAAACACAGGCCTTAATTTGAGGAAGAAATTTCTGAGCATGTGCTTTTGGAGTACAGTATTGTATGGTAGTGAATTATGGACTGTGGGACAAACAGTACGGAAGAGAATCGTAGCGTCTGAGATGTGGTACTACAGAACAGGGTTGATAATTAGGTGAGCTGACAAGGTAAGGAGTAAGGAGGTTCTTCTCATAATTGGTGAAGAAAGGAACGTATGGAAAACACAGCGAAATTGAAAGGACAGGAGGACAGGACATATGTTAAGATGCCAGGGAACAGCTTCCATGGTACTAGAGGGTGCTGTAGAGGCTCAAAACTGTAGAGGAAAACAGATATTGGAATATATCCAGCAAATAATTGAGGATATAGGGTACAAGTGCTACTCTAGTACGAAAAGGTTGGTATAGGAGTGGAACTTGTGGCGGGCCGCATCGAACTAATCAGAAGATCGCTGACTCGGAAAAAAAGAAAAAGAAAAAAAGAGCGATATTGATATCGAGTGCTTTAAATGGGAAAGAATTTCTTGCAATAGGCTGGTTACAGCAGAACAATCACTTAAAAGGAAAGTGAATTTACTCGGAGGCACAGTATCTTGATAATACTATAAATAACAGTAAAAGCACTTCCCCAAACACATTTCTGCCTGGCAGAGAGCATCATATCGATCTCACTAATGCCGATATGTACACCCTCAGACACACTTCTTTTAGAACTACGAAGAGGGCGTAAAATTTTGTACCGGAAAATTTAAAGGTACTAAGCGCATGAGCCTGTATTCTACCACGCAGATATCACATATTAGCACACACCAAAACCAATCTTTTCTTGTACGTAACTAATTGTAATTCACGACTTGCAAAATCTCACTAAAAATCTGAGCACTTACAGAGCAACGATACTAATCGCGACCATGCAGTCATCAGAGTTTTATATACCATCGTCGAAAGGACACACTCAAGGAGCGCTAGCACATTAGTGACTTACTTGAGGAGAATGGCAGGTTACTGTTCTGCGCCACCATCTTGAACGCCAATCGATGGCTCTAAATCAGCTGCTGGATTTCTTCAAGCACGCCTTAGCACGTCTCAGCACAACTGGCAGTAACAAAAGAACACGATAGTAGAGCATCATCTCTCGTGTTCTCGGCAGCGTAAACACCAAAATAAACTTTTCTATCAGGCACGTTGTTTTTCTGCTGTTCCATTGCAACGTCTTCTCTAAAACCAGATAGCACCCCTATATGTAGCCTCGGTTAAGAGTTCATCTACCACGACTGTGAATGAATCTTTGTCCACAAAACACATCTGGAACTTAATAAAGTTCGTTCAGGCACCTTGGCATCCCAACTGTTCTCTAACTCTTAACAGAGTGCTCCAAGAATTAAAAGCCTTGCTCACGATTTTGCATTTGTTCCCTGATCAGGATAATGGACGGGTGTCCTCGCTGAGAAGCTACGCAGTAACATTGGTAGGCACACTGGGCCGGCCGCTGTGGCCAAGCGGTTTTTGGCGCTTCAGTCCGGAACTGCGCTGCTGCTATGGTCGCAGGTTCGAATCCTGCCTCAAGTATGGATGTGTGTGATGTCCTAGGTTAGTTAGGTTTAATTAGTTCTAAGTCTAGGGGACTGATGACCACAGATGTTAAGTCCCATAGTGCTCAGAGCCATTTGAACCATTTGAGCACACTGGGATCGCATTCGCGAGGTTGAAATCCAGATTTAGGTTTTCCGTGATTTCCCTAAATTACGCAGGCAAATGTTGGAATGGTTTCTATGGAAAGGAAACGGTCGATTTCCTCCTCATCCTTGAAACAGTGCCGGCCGGAGTGGCCGTGCGGTTCTAGGCGCTACAGTCTGGAACCGAGCGACCGCTACGGTCGCAGGTTCGAATCCTGCCTCGGGCATGGATGTGTGTGATGTCCTTAGGTTAGTTAGGTTTAATTAGTTCTAAGTTCTAGGCGACTGATGACCTCAGAAGTTAAGTCGCATAGTGCTCAGAGCCATTTGAACCATTTGAACCTTGAAACACTCCGAGTTTATGCTGCGTCTCTAACGACCTCGATGTCGGCGGGACATTAAACCCTAATCTTCCTTCTTCCACAATAGGACTTGGACACAACGTCCTTAGTTATTTGCCGAGCATATTTCAATCTCTGCCTTCCCCTGCAGTTTTTACCCTCTACAACTCTCGCATGTACCATGGAAGCAATTACTTGATGTCAAAAGATATTTCCTGCTGTGAAAAGGTGAAATCACGTTCCCAAATGTGTGGCATGAAAACGAGCACGCACTGCTCTAGTCCATGTCCGGACCCTGCCTGCATCATCGACATCATCTCCTACGATAGGCGTGATTCGACTTTATCTTCACAATGGCAATAGACTAGGTTAGGCGTTATGATAGGGTAAGGATCGAGGACGGAAGGAGGTAGCACAGTCTTAATTAAATATATACCGTTCTGATAAAGAACCACAAATACAATAACACTGAAGTTGACACGACTCAACAAGGTAAAACGGCATAGAAATAAATAGCAAAAGAGTCTGGAAACGACGTAGTTATCACTGGACCGTTGAACAATTCTCGGTCAATCTAGAAAATTATACACGTAAGTAACCAGAGGATACCTACAAAGTGAAGAAATGAAACATATAATTGGGGGCGAGCGAGAGAGATATAGTAACACGATGGACATGACAGTAAAATGAGGCAGATTGCCTCAGCAGCAGCATAGACGCAACGGTAGTTCGGATGAGATCATAATTAGGAGTTCATCGCTATCTCAATTCTGTATATTACTTTCTTCATTCTTCAGTTTACTCTCAATCCACAGTGTGTGCTCATTTCACTCTTCATTACATTCACAGATCCTTCATTTCTGCCTCAAGTTCACTGAGAACTGCAATACCACCATCGAAACTTGTCATTGATACATTGCCGCCGGCCGCTGTGGTCCAGCGGTTCTAGGCACTTCAGTCCGGAACCGCGCGCCTGCTACGATCGCAGGTTCGAATCCTGCCTCGGGCATGGATGTGTGTCATGTTCTTAGGTTAGTTAGGTTTAAGTAGTTCTCTGTCAAGGGGACTGATGACCTCAGATGTTAAATCCCATAGTGCTTAGAGCCATTTGAACCATTTGAATCACTGATACATTGTCAACCAGAATTTTCACCCCACTCCAGAACCTTTCTTTCATTGCTGTCATTTCATATTAGATGTATTGACTGAACAACAGGGGCGAAAGACAGCGCCCTGTCTTACACCCTTTTTAATTCGATCATATCGCTCTTGGTCATCACTCTTATTTTTCCGTCTTGGTTCTTGTACATAGCGTAAAGAGTAATTATAAAGTCCAAGAAACATTAAAAAAAAAGAAGAAAAAAACAGGTCTTCTCCTTGTCCATCCCTCGTCGCACGGCACATTTAATCAGCAGTCCACTTCTGGCCACACCCGAGCCAGCACCTCTAAACTGAAGATAAGAACAACTACTGTAATGCGGTCTCTCAAGACTTCGATGTTCTGTGGCAGAGGTTGAACAGAAACACTATCTTTGATGTAAGCCTACCAGAAAAAAAATTAGAAGACTGCAAATCTTCCAACTGTAGTGCCCATTCGTTACCGCCAGGTCAGCAACCACATAACGGACTATCCAGCGAGGTAGCAATTTGTTATTCAGGTAAAATCGAATACAATTGTGGAAATGTAGAGCGGTGCAATCTTGTTGAAAGATGAAATTCCTGCTGTCTGTATTAAATTTTAGTAAGAGCCACAGTTCTAAGACACCGAGAATAGGGATGCTCGATTGGTCCGAACGTTTTGCATCGCACAAACAACCATCCTCCTCGATTTTCTTCTGTCAGTTCACTGTGCTGTTGTCAATTGGTGCTGTCATGTCAAACCTGCCACGGAAAATTCTTTGCACAGTCCCTGCCAACTGGCGAAGGGAAAATTCTAGCCGGCCGCGGTGACCAAGCGGTTAAAGGCGCTACAGTCTGGAACCGCACGACCGCTACAGTCGCAGGTTCAAATCCTGCCTCGGGCATGGATGTGTGTGCTGTCCTTAGGTTAGTTAGGTTTAAGTAGTTCTAAGTTCTAGGCGACTGATGACCTCAGAAGTTAAGTCCCATTGTGCTCAGAGCCATTTTTGAAAATTTATGGTGGTTCCACTTGGTCACTCCAAAAGAAATGCACAATACTTTTTTTTTAAAATCCATCTTTCATTCTACATGTCTGAAAGTTTTACAGTGTGTAGATACATCCTTTAGTAACAATATTTTCATTTCTCCACATAATTTCCATCCCTGTCAACTGCCTTACGCCATCTTGGAACCAGCGCCTGTATACCCGCACGGTAAAATTCTGGACCAACCTGTTGGAGCCGCTGTTTGGCAGCGTGCACAAGGGAGTCATCATCTTCAAATCTTGTTCCACGAAGAGAGTCTTTCAGTTTCCCAAAGAAATGATAGTCACATGGAGCCAGGTCAGGACTGTAAGGCGGTTGTTTCAGTGCTGTCCATCAGAGTTTTGTGATCGCTTCCATGGTTTTTTGACTGACATGTGGTGGCCGTGCATTGTCGTGCAACACCAAAACATCCTGCTTTTGCCGATGTGGTCGAACACGACTCAGTCGAGCTTGAAGATTCTTCACAGTCGTCACATATGCATCAGAATTTATGGTGGTTCCACTTGGCATGATGTCCACAAGCAAGAGTTCTTCGGAATCGAAAAACACTGTAGCCATAACTTTTCCAGCAGAAGGTGTGGTTTTGAATTTCTTTTTTTCTTGGGTGAATTTGCATGATGCCACTCCATTGATTGCCTCTTCGTCTCTGGTGAAAAATGATGGACCCATGTTTCATCACCTGTCACATTTCTTCCAAGAAATTCATTTCCATCATTCTCATACTGTTCGAAAAGTTCGCTGCACACCGTTTTTCTTGTTTCTTTGTGAGCCACTCTCAACATCCTGGGAACCCACCTGGCACAAACCTTTTTTAACGACAGCATTTTCAGTCTTCTGCCAACACTTCCTTCCCCTATCCCAACGTAGCGTGACAATTCGTACACTGTGATGCATCTGTCAGCAGTCACCAATTCGTTAGCTCTGTGCACATGGTCTGGAGTGTGTGCATTACGAGGCCTGCCGCTGCGAGGACAATCCTCAATATTGCCGTGCCCGCTTTCATCAAGCAGCCTGCTTGCCCACCGACTAACTGTACTGCGAGCGACAGCAGCATCTCCATACACGTTTTTCAACCTCTTGTGGATGTTTCCCACTGTCTCTTTTTCACAGCACAGGAATTCTATGACAGCACGTTGGTTCTGACGATCGTCAAGTGTAGCAGCCATCTTGAAGACATGCTGTGACAGCGCCACTCACAGCAACAGTTTGAACTAAGTTTGAAAACAAGCGGGAAGGATGCATCTACACACTGTAAGACTTTCACACATTGTAATGGTTCTTTATTTACATGACCTTTACAGCACTCCGACCCCGGTTCTCGATACCAGTAATATCGTACTACTTTTCTGCGAAGTAACAGACATATTTTTGTGACAATATTCACATTTGGTTTTAGTAATGTATAGGTACTCCGATGTATCGATATATTACAGTGATATGGTTCTTGTGTGTATTCATTTCTGTGAGACTGTCATAATCTTTGACTTACTTGTAACTGTTTTGGTGCGAATGCGCACAGAGCAGTCTTTGTTTCACTTTGCAGAAGTTAAGTTGTTATTTCGCATTGTAAAAGAACAGTCAAGACTCGTTTGGTTAAAGTGGAAATTAAATATATGAAGGTTGATACAAAACTGTTTTCTTGATGATGTGACAATTAAGAAGAAGTATATGTGAATTTACAAGAAGTTTAATAAAAATGTGGATCGTGAACACCAAGTCAAAAATTATTTCTGCCATACCATTGTTCTGATCTGGGATTGTTTGATCATTAAGAATTTCCTGAAAAACGCATTTGTTAGGTCTTCAAATATTGCTAAAATACAGATCTGGACCTTCTAGCGGTCAAAGTGGAATCACCCTAGAATCAACAAGATGAGCCATAACAACTCCGACGAAATCTACGCGGGAATCCATTCAAGATAAGTGCCAAAATTAATGACTTTTTTTACAGTGACTTCATTATTTCCATTCTGACGATACCATCCAGTCAATAACTTTGTTGTTGCCCGATAAAGCGAACATATGCTGCGTGAGCAACATTACTAACCTGATTTCTAACCTACTTTGCAAGTGGTGGTATTGTTAGAACCTGCAGAATGAAAACTGTATTTTTACAAAAATAGTGTGCATTTCTTTTGGTGTGACCCTCGTAGGTATTACTGTATCACCTGCTGCCTTGTGTTTAGACAGCTACGAGTACCGATTTTTTAAATTGTCAAAAATGGTTCAAATGGCTCTGAGCACTATGGGACTTAACATCTGAGGTCATCAGTCCCCTAGAACTTAGAACCACTTAAACCTAACTACCTAAGGACATCACACACATCCATGCCCGAGGCAGAATTCGAACCTGCGACCGTAGCAGTCGCGCGCTTCAGGACTGAAGCGCCTACAATAAATTGTGTCGTGGAATCTGTAATTGTCCTGTATAATATCCGTATTTTCCTACATCTTACGCTTATTTGCCTGAGAATTTCAAACGCCTTTCGACATTTCGCACAGTCGAAGTGTTTTTCTAAGTCAACAATTCCTATGGATGTATCTTGATTTATCTTAAATGTTGCTTTCGTTAGAAAGTGCAACGTCACAACTGCCTTTCGGGTACCTTTACCTTTCAGAAAGACAAAAAATGTTCAAATGAGTGTGAAATCTTATGGGACTTAACTCCCAAGGTCATCAGTCCCTAAGCTTACACAGTACTTAACCTAAATTGGCAGCAAGAGAGGGGAAGAAAACCAATGTGCACTCAGTGTGCATACCGGGGGGAGTCATTCCAGATGTGGAAAGGGTCCTTCAGGATGCCATGAAGGGTACAGGGTGCACCCATCTGCAGGTGGTCGCTCATGTCGGCACCAATGATGTGTCTCGCTATGGATCGGAGGAAATACTCTCTGGCTTCCGGCGGCTATCTGATTTGGTGAAGACTGCCAGTCTCGCTAGCGGGATGAAAGCAGAGCTCACCATCTGCAGCATCGTCGACAGGACTGACTGCGGACCTTTGGCACAGAGCCGAGTGGAGGGTCTGAATCAGAGGCTGAGACGGTTCTGCGACCGTGTGGGCTGCAGATCCCTCGACTTGCGCCGTAGGGTGGTGGGGTTTCGGGTTCCGCTGGATAGGTCAGGAGTCCACTACACGCAGCAAGCGGCTACACGGGTAGCAGGGGTTGTGTGGCGTGGACTGGGCGGTTTTTTAGGTTAGATGGCCTCGGGTAAGTACAGAAAGGGCAACAGCCTCAAAGGGTGCGGGGCAAAGTCAGGACATTCGGGGACCAAGCAGCA